>NC_084999.1:23752212-23989712 GCF_963854185.1 Sardina pilchardus
CTGTCCAGTGATTTATCGCGATCATATTTGTATTTTTTCATTTTCTGACCGCCAAATGGGGCATTGATCTGTTTTCCCCATTTTTGTATGCGTTTGATTGACAGGTGTCAGTGGCAGATCTTCCAGGGCTGATTGAAGGGGCTCACATGAACAGGGGCATGGGCCACAAGTTCCTCAAACACGTGGAGAGAACCAAACAGCTGCTGTTCGTGGTGAGCCCAAGCAATGCATCCGTCAGCAAGCACTTCCTCTGTCCCCTGTCTCCATCCACACTTATGGCTGTCTTTCCTTTCAGCTTTTCATACACTGCAAAAATGGCCAAACCTAATTCAGTCTAAGTGTTGTTAATCTTATATCAAAGGTAAAAAAATCTAGTTAGTTTGGTTTTCAATATAAAGACACTTACCTAGCGCTTTCTTGTAAAATTCATTTGACTTAAATTATAGGTATACTATGCAACGTTTTTCAGTTAATCAGTTCGTTCCATACTGTTATATATGATTAAATGAGTCATTACCGGTCGAACGGTGTTTTTTTTGGCCGCTCTAGTGGTCTGTAGAGGTAAAACCACACTTGCAACTTCAGGAGACACCGGGCACGCACCCATGCTCTACTCCAGGAAGTGTCATGTAAAGTCTCATGAAAAGGCACGGCAGACTGACCAATTGAGGAGTTTTGTCAAATATACACGCTAAAGCTGTAGGGGAAGCTCTGCAGAGAAATATGCAAGCATAAAACGAGCGAAAGTGAAAGCGAAACCGGCGATGAAATCGGCAATCCTGCATAGTATACCTTTAAGAATAGTTTTACTTATTTTAAGACGTCTCATCCTAAAATGAGCAGAGTTGTCTGCCAGTGCCAGTAAATTTGTCTTGACAAGATTCCTTAAAATAAGTCTTGAATTAAGTCAAAATCCTTCAAGAGAGTGCCAGGTAAGTCACTTCGTACTAAAACAATACCAAATAGATTTTTAGATCTTAATATGAGATTCATAACACTTGCCTAGATTTTATATTTTTGCAGTGTACCTCTGTTCCTGCATATTATATGTTTGTTATACTGTATGTATGTAATCTCTCTCTCTGTTTCTCTCTCTCTCTCTCTCTCTCTCTCTACCTCTACCAGGTTGATGTGTGTGGTTTCCAGCTGGCCAGTGGCACCCCCTTCCGGTCAGCCTTTCAGGCGGTGCAGCTCCTGACCAAGGTGAGTTCCACCTGCTGGTGCAGGCCCCTATGGCACAGTCCGTCTGACAGCCCAGACGATCAGTGAGACGTTGTTCTTTCTAATGATATACTTACTTACCAGCTTCTCAGCAGGTTAGTTTATGCACTTTAGACGATCTTTTGTCCTTTGAGTAGAGTATCCCCAAAACAAAGTGTGCATTACATACTGTTAGTGTGTTATGAGCACAGGATATAATGCAGTAAACTGTTTAGTGTGATCATGATCTATATTATAACCTAAAGTAGTATGTATGGTAAATTCCTAAAGAAAACAGATTGCTCTGCTCCTTGATTATGATTGGCCCCTTTTGAAGCAATTGTAAAACACTCTGCTACCCTTCATGTGACGTCATTTCATTTTCAAACACTTGGTTTTAGCCACTCCACTTAGTGTTGTGTCTTACAATGCCCCTCAGCGGCTCTAGAATCAGTGGAGCCTGCATCCTCTTGAGGCTTACTGCTTACTGTGCCGAGCTCCCAGACATGCCATGTGCTCACGTGTGTGTGTGTGTGTGTGTGTCTGCATGCAGGAGCTGGAGCTGTACAGTGAGGAGCTGCTCAGTAAGCCGGCCATCCTGGTGGTCAATAAGATGGACTTGCCTGAGGCGGGAGAGAAGCTCGATGAACTCCTGCATCAACTGGAAAATCAAGAGGGTACACAAGCACGCACACAAGCACGCACACAACCACACACACAACCACCACACACAACCACACAGAACTACACACAACCACACACAGCTACACACAAACACATACACACATACACGCATGCACGCACACACACACACACACACACACACACACACACACACACACAGCTACACACAAACACATACATGCATGTACACACACACACACACACACACACACACACACAGCTACACACAAACACATACATGCATGTAAGCACACACACACACACACACACACACACACACACACAGCTATACACAAGCACGCACACAACCACACATACAACCACCACACACACACACACACAAGCACACACACAGCTACACACAAACACATACATGCATGCATGCACGCACACACACACATACACACACACACACACACACACACACAAACACACACATCATTACATTCTGAACCTTTTGATGAATCCTCTTTCTTTATCAATGAATGCTTGATTAGAATTGTCTGAATCATGTTTTCAATTTATTTGACTGAACATTTCGTCAATAATTACCACTCTTTGTCCTCTACTTTGTTTGCCACTTGTTACCCTGTCTGTCTTTCTATCTCTCCCTCACTCCCCTCTCTCTCTGTCTCTCTCTCTCTCTCTCTCTCTCAGACTTCTGTCACCTTCTCCCCGAGGACATGGTCCCCAGTCATTTCCTGTCCTTCCTCCACACGGTCCCCGTCTCGGCCTCCGAGGGTTCGGGCATCCCCCTCCTCCAGCAGCTCCTCCGCCAGTCCCTGGAGGAGCAGGACGCCGAGGCCAGTGAGAGCCAGCGCCTCCAAAAGCTCCAGGAGCTGAGGAAGGTGGTGCGGCCGGCGCCCGGCTCTGTCAGCCCCAAGTGGGGCCTCTCTTACCAGGCCTGAATCAGCAAGTCAGCCAGTCATTCTTCGTGTATATTTCCCCTCTCTCTCTCCCTCCCTCTGTTTCTGTCTCTCTCTCTCTCTTCTCCCTCCCCTTAGCGGAGGTGAAGCGAGTTCGGGACACCCTCGGAATGGCCACGCAGTGTCTTCAAGTGTAGGCGTCACCTCAGACGCTCTCCAGCCTCTGCTACCGGCCCCCACCACTCCCCAGTGCACATCTGTTGTTACCAGGCCTTACTCACTTAGAAGCCCCCCCCCCCCCCCACCTCCAAGCCTCGTGCTTGTCTAAGGACTGTCTGAAAGATGCCAATCAGTCATCGGCTGACATCAGAGTCACCTCTACCTGCCCGCCCGTTCAGTGCCTCATCAGTGAGGCCAGGGCCAGTGACGTCAGAGAGGGACGGAGCGGAGCGCCTGATAGGTGACGGCAATTCTCCCCGTGGTGGGAAGCTTCTAGAAAGCGCATTGTTGACCTTCAGAAGCGAATGTAGGAGAGGATCAGCTGTGAAGTGTTTTTTTGCAGATTGAACGATTGAACTTGTCAAGATGAAAAATGTGCTCTGTGTTTATGAACCGCAAACATTTAATTTACGCATTGTTTTTCTATTGGTATGTATAGAAACGTTGTATGTCTAAGAGAAGTAAATTAAAAATATATATTTTGTGGCACAGATTTGTCCCATATTGTTTTTTGTTTTTTTCAAAATGAGTTCTTTAATGACACAATAGATATAGTTAAAAAAAAAAAAAAAAGAAAGCCAACAATGTCCACCATTTTGTATATTGTGAAACACAATGCAAAGTCCAGACACTGAGGGCCGTTTCTCGTACATGGAGAAAGCTTTATTTCACTGGAAATCCTTATTGACATTGTCCTTTAGTCCAGGGCTGGGCTTTACCAATTTACAAGAAACTGGCCCTGACTCCTCTAAATCAGTGACTCATCCGCTACACAGTGAGAACGGGTCCACTTCCTGTGCTGTGGTTTATTAACGCCTTTTGCTTTAGACTGAAGGCGGTGTTTCTGTGAGATTTGCGCAAACGTTTATGTTTTAACAAAACTCCTATTCCTGAATTCAAATGCTTTCTCAGGCACTTTAGTCCTGCACAATTGCGTTTTAAGAGATTGTGAAGACTGATGGTCATTTGGGTTAGTAACTGAAAATATAAAAAATTGTGAACTCGATAAGAAAGAACTGGAACTACAGTAGTTGGTGCATTCAGGATTTGATAAACCTATTTATTATTGCAAAGACAAGTAAAGATGGCCAAGTTTATCAACTGTTTTGAGCCTCCAAAACAAGGTGTAGGAGTTCTTTTCATCAGGTGCTCTAGATTAATATTTATATTATTAAGGCCTTAGTGATTTATGTCTGTGGAGCAATGCTTAAAAATAAATAGAATAAATATACACTTTTTGAATGTTCAGACAACACCTGGAATAGAAACTAAATACTATATGTGTACTTTTAGATAAAACAAAATGGACCTGTGTTTTAACATTTTGGAATCGATAAGAACTGGAATCAATATCAGAATCGGATCAAATTGGAATGATACCCAGTCCTTTGACTAATTGAGGGCAGTGCAGACTCTAACCATGTATTAATCATAGACTATATACAATGGATGGTAACATGAGGAGTCTTCCAAATACAAACCTTGGGAGAGTAAAAGAAACCTTCTGTTTTTATTAGAAGAGGTGTCAAAAATGACATTTTGAGACAGTGGGTGCGTTTCATGTAGCGTTTATACGTCCTCCCTCGCTCCTCGATGCCTCGATCCTCACTGATCTACATAAAGAATGATGGGGGGGGGGGGGGGAACAATGGGATAGTCTATCCAGTGTTAGTTATAGATCAGTAGGAACGCCCCTCGAGGATCGAGCATCGAGGATCGAGGAGGCATAATGAGAGGCACCCATGGTAAATGTGAGGTACTTAGACCACCATGAGACATGTTGTTGCAATGGTTACTCTGAGCATAATGAGAGGAACTGCTGGTTCAGACGAGGTAACATTGTTAAGGGGAATTCTGCAGGCACATGCCAACAGCTGGTCTGAGTCCTCATTATGTTGCTTGATGATGCTTTTCACATCTTTTACTTCAGTCACTTATCATTGAGCTCAATGAGCTTTCTGTAATTACTTAGTAGCCTTAAAATTGCCTTTCTGTGTATGTACAACAGACATAACAGAAAATACAAGCCAACTTGGAATTTACTGTCTGAACTGAAATGTATCCGGTACAAAAAAAATGACATTGCAACAGTTTTGTTTTGTTGTGATTGTTGTTGTTGTGCGATGCCGTGGATGTTTGTGTCTCAACAGCGAGGTTATATGTTGGATGTGTGGAAACTCCCCAGGAGACCTTTTGCAGAAGTGTGGGGGGTATTGTGTGTGCACATGTGTGTTTACGGTTGTTCATTGCAACAGTTGGCCCCACTCGCATGCATCTGGTAGTAACCTGTTTTTCCTGTGTTCTGTTCTCGTGTGAAGAAAGTAGCCACCCTGAGTGCACTTTCGTAAGAACGGAGTGGATGTGGCAAAGTAGGGGCATAAGAAAAGTGGTCCACGTCGCAAATTCTACCTACTGTAGGCTAAGCAGACCTTGACATCCCTTGCCATCTTCAAAAAATGTCTCAAAACCAGTGGCGGTTCTAGACTGAATTACTCCCCAGGCGAGATCCTCCACGAGCGCCCCCATGAGTGTTTTTTGACGCACTTTGCGCCAGTCGGGCTCATAGGGTTAAGCGCTCGTGCCGCCCCATACAAGATGCCGCCCCGGGCGACCGCCCGGTTCGCCCGTACCTAAAACCGCCACTGCTCAAAACCCAGCTCATCAGAGAACATCTCTCCTAGCACTACTACAGACAATTGCACACACTGATGCACTTATTACACTCATTGATGCACCACTTATTGTGTTTTTTTTTTTTTTTTTTTAAAGCTTTAAATGTTTTACCATATTGTTAGACGCTTTGGTTAAAAAGTGTCAGTCAAATGTAATGCAATGTAATTGTGTTCCCACTCAGATATCTTATGATCTTAACACACTATTCCTTCAGCACACTGTGGAGGCTCCAGCCTAGTCCTCAATTTGATTTGATTTTCCCACCAATGAGGGACGACTCAACCGGGTTGAACCGGCTCCTATACTGTACCACTCAGCCGAAACTATATGCAACAGTCCCCTGGGAGACAAGGAGACACGAGGGGAAAGTCCCTGCTATTTTAATCTGTCCATCTTTTAGTTTCTTTTTAGTTTCTTGAGATTGTCATCAGCAGCTCTGTTTCATGTTGTTCTAATAGATGTTCTAGTAGATTTTTTAGTAGTTATCCCATTAAACTGAATCTCTGAAGTAAGATACTGTGCAAAAATCACCCAAAACATGGCAACAGTAGCATCTCTGTAACATCTGTATTATTACAATATGGGTAAATCAGAGTGTAAGCAATGTGTTTGGTATCTACGCAGCTGACAAATGATAAAAAAGAGCCCTTCTTCCCTTTCAAAGTAACTCATCCATAAACAGGACCAAATGAAAATGAAATGGCTGATAAATTCTCAGTAGTTTCGCTCATATTGAAGCAGGACCATACAGTATATGTGAGGGTAATGTCAAGAGAGCATCTGGGAAATCTCTACTTATGGCTGTGTAACCATGATACCCCCCATGATGTGGTCCAGATCGCTCTGTGTCAGTTTATGCCGTTTTGATTCATTCATCTCAGCCCAGTAGAGATGTATGGATGTCACAGCCTCTTTGTTACCTGTAGCCAGATTAAATGCTACAGGGTTAGTCAACACTTAATATTGATGGTTTAAGCAGAATGGGTCATTTGGTGCATTCATTGAACAGATCATTTATAAGCCACATTTTAGAGACAATAATATTTTGTTGTTATTATTGTCTATAAATGCTAGTGACAGAAATCAATAGAACCGAGGAGAAACTTTCCAAATCCTTTTGGCTCTTTTCTGTTATTTTACATGTAATGATCACAATTTGCTCAAAAATCATAAACACAGTCACAAAAAATGTGTTATATGTTGAAGAATATGGTCGATTACAGACATTTGTCATGTAGATAAAATCTTCAAATAATCCTAGTCTACTATGGTTAATTGATATCCTTATATCATCTCTCAAATCAATTAAATTCCTCAGGAACTTTGTAGAACCTATTAATTTTCTTGGCTTGCATGTCAAGGGGCAATGGCTTCTCACATGTTCTGACCACACTTTTCACATTACGGGACCCGCTGGGTTGAAGGGTAGATGTTGTGCAACGTGGGCTTTGTTGCCGTAACAGAAAATTGGTGGCGTAACTTCAAGAGGAAGGAAGAGGGTGCCTGATTGTTTCAGCCAACAGGCGACTTTGATGCAACATTCGGGTTAACAGAGTCAGAGCCTCTAACAGAGAGGACAAGCTCTCCCTCTGGTCACTTGCTCTGCCTAGATGTCAAGAGTCGTGTTCGACATGCTTGACAGTGTTTTGTAGTGCCATAGATCACAGTACAGTTTTCTTAGTTTCATAAGTTTTTTTTTTTTTACTTTTTAAAAGTTTGCTGAAGGTTTGTCCTCCGACATCAGACGAATGGAGATGTCTCATAGTTTGTTTCTGACTGACTGTTTGATCAGCTCGTCCTCAGTGTAGGTTCATTTCAGGACCTGCCAGTGAAGATGCTCCTCTGGACTGGGGCTCTGTTTCTCCTGGTGCAGGTGGAGGGTCACGGAGACAACAACAAGTGTCCACGGAAAGGTCAGTACCTCACAGTCTTCAATCTACGGCCTTTGACATTTGTATGGTGCATATGGCTCATGTCGTGCTAAAAGTAACGGTGTTCCTCAGTAATGATATCAAAAATAGCAAATATAAAAAAGAAAGAAGAAAAAAAAGAAAAAGTTTAATCTTTTGCTGGATGCTGAGGTAATGGTAGCAACAGCATCAAGTCAATAGATAGGCCCTACTGATTGGTAATAAATAGGTAAACAGAGTTTCACTTATTTATTTGGCTGATGCTTTCATCCAAAGCGACTCACATATTTCAACTGTTACAAGGGCACAATGATTGCAGCCAAGAATCAAACCCACTACTTTTAAAAAAAAAAAAATATATATATATATATATATATATATATATATATATATATATATATATACACCCCCCCAGACATTTGTGTAACTTCTGTTAAATTTCATTTGCATTTTTTGATGAAAATAAGGCAAGGCCAAATAAGGAAAACCACAAAAAGAATATATTTTGCTGATATACACAGTCTGCTCAATGTTCCTCTTTTCTATTTTGTCAGAAATCTGACTTTGCAAAGTGTCCGTCTGGCTGCAGTTAGCAATGTATTATTTATTTGAAAAACATAGAGCTATGCTTTTTATTGTCAAAATGATACGAATAACCTGTTTGTACATTCATATTAACAAAGCAAAACCAAAGAGTTAAGAGATATTTACTGTAACTTGCTCTTTTATCAAGCTTTTATATATATACTGTACAGTTACATTTGTCCCTGTTAAAATGGTTACTTATTTTTCATTTCTGTGTTATCTTTATAAAATAAGAAAAAGTGGTGAGCAGATGTGTTTGTGTGTGTGTGTGTGTGTGTGTGTGTGTGTGTGTGCGCGCGTGCGTGCGTGCATGCGTGTGTGTAGGCAGGCAAAGGCGTGTATGAGATTTGGCACACACATTACCCCTTGAGTGCTCTGAGAGAGGAGCAGAGAGGGGGTCAGAGGAGGGAGAAAGATGGATGAGAGAAAGAGGAAGTGAGAGGAATACTTGTGGGTACATTTTGTAATGTTGCCCTGTTCATCTGAAAGTGTCACACCCAAACAGTTTATACCTCCACCCACCCACACACACACACACACACACACACACACACATAAATATGTATATCTACATTCTTCCCCTCTCCACCCATGACTTTTAAGACGACGAAGATGATTCATGCACGTTGTTTTCTCTTCTCTCTCTGGCTTTCTCAGATCCATCTCCTGGGGTACTGGTGCTGAGCCCGGGCAGCCAAGTCCTCCTACATTGCCATGGCGATGTCATTGTTGACAGAGTGTTGAGAGTCCAGGGGAATTCCGAGAGACCTTTTACTGGGGCTCACCAGCAAAGCACGCAGACAACCTCAGATGAGGGTCACAGGATGCAAACGGCAGAGAGGTCTACTGCGACTTACCATACGGAGACAGTGAGATTGACACACCATGAGGACATGACCCCTGAAGAGACAAGCGTCACCCCCACTGATGGATACTATAATAAAAATGGACTAACCACATCTGGAGCTTACCAAAGGGAGACCGGGAGAACATCTACTGAAGGGTTCCGTGGAGGGACAGACGGCACCTCTTCAGTGGGACATGATGAGCACACAGAAGGAACCCTACCTGGGGAACACAAGAGAGAGACCGGGGGGCCACTCCCATTGGTCGACCAGGAGGAAGCTGTCAGCACAAGGCCACACATGGCGTCCAGCACATCAAGAGTGGGCTCCACAGCGGGCTCCAAGTCTCCTTTGCAGAATGATGTCACAACAGAGGGAGGAGCAGTGGAACTGGAGAGGCGGAGTTATTGGACTCGGAATGGAGTGCCGGTGCAAGGCAGTGCAGACATGAGTGCTCTCACGCTGCCTCAAATTGGCCGCCTGGATGTGGGAAATTACAGCTGCTACAGACAGGGGGTCCTCATGAGCAGTGTGAAGATCACACTTGGAAGTGAGCACGCACATAACGCACATACACACACACACACACACACACACACACACACACACACACACACACACACACACACACACACACACACACACACACACACCTCAGTCACTTTTCTTCTACAGTATATCTCATAAAATGCTAAGTAACAAAAGTTAAAGCGAGGGAACATAAGCTGGTTCTTATACCTTACAATAATTTCTTCAAATTTCGATACACTGACTTAAAATAAGGAGAATGTTTCCGGCATTGCCGTTGTGGACTGTGTGACATTGCTGTCATGGGTAGGAGCATATACCTTCTTCGTCAGGTTTTAGACAACAAATTTGGGACCCCAGAATGCTGAATTCCTACATTGTGCTATTTGGTTTGGTAGCTGACTGCACACATACAATAACCTATGCCAAAATGTAATCACACGATAGCATGCATACATACACCTACATGCATGCAAGCCTAATGTCAATCTCCGTCCCTGCCCCCCCCCCCCCCCTTCTCCTGTACAGCTCCACCAGTGAAGCCCATTCTGTCATGCTACAGGAGGTCACCAAAAAGTAATACCCGCTGTGATTGGACATCGCCACAACCTCTAGATCCCATTCCCACGTGCCGAATCCTGCTTGAAAAAAGGTGTGTTTCCACCTACAAAAGGGTGTGCATGTGCGTGTGGCTGCCTTTGGAAAGTATATGTTATTCTAATGTGTAGAAATGGAACGTAAAAGTATCTGCTAAGCAAGCATCACCATAAACATAACCATACATAATACTGTAATATCATGTAATGAATAGAATATATACTTTTTTGATCCCATGAAGGAAATTAGTTTCTCTGCATTTAACCCAATTTAACCGAATTAGTGAACACACACAGCACGCACACACAGTGAGGTGAATCACACACTAACCCAGAGCAGTGAGCTGCCTGCCCAACCAGCGGCGCTCGGGGAGCAGTGAGGGGTTAGGTGCCTTGCTCAAGGGCACTTCAGCTGTGGTTGACTGGTCGGGGATCGAACCGGCAACCCTCCGGTTACAAGCCCGAAGCCCTAAGCAGTACACCACCGCTGCCCCACCATATGCATATGGTTACTATTGCCCTGAAAATGAAGCCTCTGCCCAACGGTAAATGCAATTCATGGTGTTTTTTTTCTCCCATTCTGCGCTCCCTCAGCCGGCGTCACTCCGAAGTGAAGTGTTCGTACTCCGCGCTCCGCTCCCGCTGCTGGTGCGTTCTGGACCACAGGGCCTTGGGGATGGACGAGAGTGTGTACGCGGCCAGGCTGTGTGTGACCAACGCGGCCGGCAACGCCACAAGTCCCGAGGTCCGCTTCACGCCGGCGAACTCCAGTAAGACCCCGCTCGCTGCCCTCTCTCCACCACTCTCCATGTCTCTCGTGTCTCTGCCCTGTACTGTAGCCTCCGTCTCCTCTGCTTCTGTTCTGTGTGCCAAGTCATGTGGTTGTTTGCGTTCGCCGAGTCGGTGCCTGTCTGTGCAGTAAAGCACACGATGGCTGTCCACTGCGTATCACCCAGATGTGTGCTGCACATCGGTGGTGGTTAGTGAGGTTCTCCCTTCACTGTAAAGAGCTTTGGGTGCCTTGATGATACAATGAAAATTATTTTTTGTTGTTGTTGTTGTTGTTGTTATTGTTGTGTTGTTCTTGTTGTTGTTTTTGTTTACGAAGTGGATACCTGTCTGTCTGTGCAGTAAAGCCAGACCCTCCAGCTTCAGTGAGGGTCAATGGAGTGGTGGGCGGGGAGAGGATGCTGGGCGTGGTCTGGTCTTACCCCGCCTCCTGGAGCAGGGACTTCTACTTCTTACGCTTCCAGCTAAGGTACCGACCATCGCAAAGAGAAAAGGTAACGTGCTCACCATATTGTGTTAACCTGCAAGCCTTATAATCACCCCTCATCTGTATTATATGGGCTCTCAAAGTAATGCTAATTTAATTACTGGTGAATTGTCATGACACTCCCCTCCCCGCCCCTCTCTCTCTCTTTGTGTGTGTGTGTGTGTGTGTGTGTGTAGTATCAGACAGTAGAGACTGAGACCCAGTCATGGACCATCACTGACGCACTGCCTCACACTGAATACGAGATACAGCTACGGGCCATAGAGGAGTTTGGCATCGGCCGCTGGAGCGACTGGAGCCCACCTGTATACGCCCACACCTGGACAGGTAAGATGACCACACACTCTCTCTCTCACTCACACACACGCACGCACGCACGCACGCACGCACGCACGCACGCACGCACGCACGCACGCACACACACACACACACACACACACACACACACACAAACACACACACACACACCCTCCATCCATTTGGGTTTGTATTCTAAGAATATCTTCCTATTTCTTTCTGCAGCTGCTCTGGAGTTGACTACCACCCCTCCGGATCCTTTGTGGATTGAGTTTGAGGAAGGCTCTGGGTCTGGTAGAGAAATAATGAGTAAGCAGTCACTGTACGAATTTAGCAGAGGTCAGATACTAAGGCCACTGCAAGATCATCTCTGTCCATTTCAGTCCAGTTGCCCAGAGTACTATTTTACTGTACACTTTTTTTTTTTATTGAGGATCAGTCATCAGATGATGGAAGAAAAATAATAGAACGGTAGAACCAGGTAGGGAACGAGAAGGCAGATGTGATTTCTCTCTTTCTTTACCTCTTCCTTAATCCCTCTTTCCTTCTGTCTCTCCGCAGTGGAACCAGTCTCGACTGATGACTCTTTTGACATCGGCACCGTGTTGGGCATCTGCGTGCTGGCAGGCTTGGTCATTCTGCTGTCGGTTTATGTGTTCAGGTATTGACCGCTGCTTATGTGGAGTCATACGGGAGCCATTCCATGCTCCCAAGCTAATAATGCTAATACGTCTTTTGAACCGGCATCATTTTTTTGAAGACTTTGAATATGTGTGTCTTACTTTACATTCCCATGATCTGTATTTTCTATCAAAATATCAGTCACTTATCTCACCTTTTATCTCTCCTTCTTTCTTTCTCTCTCTCTCTCTCTCTCTCTCTCGCTCGCTCCCTCTCTCTCTCTCCCAGACACAGGATGCGCTTTGCGTCCACGCTGGGTAAGCTGGGTTCAGCTTCAGCCTCTGCGGACCCCCCTGCTGCCCGCCCCCAGCCCCCCGCCCTGGATGAAGAGAAGCCTCTGATGTCACCTGTCAGCCCCACCCCCTCACAGGACACCGTACAGCATCAGTTCCCCCCTGTACAGGAAGAGAGTGGCCAGAACGTCCATTTCCACAACATGGACTACTTCCTGGTGCCCAAGGAATGAAGATGACGCAAAAGGACTCAAGCACACCTTTCCCTGATTCGAAATGAATCCAACAGTTTTAGAAAGTTCACACTTGTGTTATCTCTGCACCTGTTTACCTCAAGTTTGTGCTTAGCTTTTCATGGCTTGGTTGTGGTAATATGTCCCCCCCCCCCCCCCCCCCAGCTTTCTATCTGAGGAAAATGGCCCTGAATTGATAGCAATGATGAAACAAATAAATAAATAAAAAAAATCTGGTGAGATTCTCTAAAGCCTAAAGGAAGGTGCTCCGTGGTGTTCTGGTTAGCGCATCGGGCTTGTAACCGGAGGGTTGCCGGTTCGATCCCCGACCAGTCCACCACGGCTGAAGTTGGGCAGGCAGCTCACTGCTCTGGGTTGTGTGATTCACCTCACTCTGTGTTCACTGTGTGCTGTGTGTTCACTAATTCGGTTAAATTGGGTTAAATGCAGTGAACTGAATTTCCCTCACGGGATCAAAAAAGTATATATTCTATTCTATTTTCTATTCTCCAATGCTTCCAATCTACACCAGGCAATCCTTTACAAAATAAAATGTTATCTGATAATGCAGTCCCATAATCCCTTGCTGTATAGCTGCACTGAAAGTGACACACAATTTGGCCTTTCACAACAAATAAGATAGTCAGTAAAAATCTAAAGCGTAAACAAACATAACCAACACAACCAACATAAACTATGTCAATAATATCAGTCATTGCATAATTATGTAGCCTAGTCTAAGTGTCAGATTCTCTCAATAATGCAGGTCATCAATTCCTTTACATCTTTCCTGAAATTTCCTTAACTTCCTTTCTTTATCTAGGTCAAGAAAAAGTTGTTATGAAAATACATAGAATGTAATTTATTGAGTATTCAACCTCAGCCTGTGTATATTATCATGTGTATGTGTTCCAACTTTATTTTCTATTGATAATTGACAGTCAATAAAATATTTTGATACAAAAGAGTGTCTACAGGTATTATGTGCTGTCCGATTCAATGTCATATACCAATCTTAATTGTGATGTCATAATTGTTCATGACGTATTACCACAATTTTGATTTACCTGGGCGGATCATACCAGTGGGTTACTCAGCTGACCACCAACACTCATAGTTGGATGAACCATACTACACTTACTATGGTAGTAACTCCTTGGCTTGATTATTTTTCATATTGAGAGAAACACCCCAAAACAGATTAATTTACTAGATGTCCTATGCCCTATGGCTTCAACATTGTTTTTAGACTAAAAGCTATGATTTTAGGGACACTATGGATACTATGATATAGGATTATGTTGTTGAATTTTTCATACTGCAATCTAGATAGGTTCACACTTGAAATTATGAAATGAAAGGTTAAAGGTTTGAGTGTTCAACTATTTCTCCATTTCTCAAGGTTATGGATTTAAACCAGTGCCTTCATAGAACATTGTAGATCATGGAGAGCAGGCAAGTGGAAAATGGCATTACTGACAGGCAAATACTATGGGTGCTGCAGTGCTTTCTGCAAACAATATCTGAGTACAGTATTATGTGCATATCATCCATTACCCATTATTTAATCAAGCATATCTCTCTCTCTCTCTCATTTCCTCCTGAAGACCAGGTTCAGTCACCAATACCTTCTCTGCAGTACTCTCAGGAACAGCTCAAGGTGAACTTTTAACGGAACTGCAGAGCACTCATCTACCAAACGTATGATTCAAAAGAGCATTTGCATTTAAGGGAATGGTATTCTGTTGTCTGAGTAGACAGACAGGTTAGTTCTTGTTTTATTGTACTCATTTAGAGGTGTCTGTAGGATCACATCAGATGGCAGAACATTCTGACACTGGTTCCATGGAGTCATATCCTGAGGAGCTTCTGGTAATAAGAGAGAATGCTGATCAACCACTCTTGAATATAATTGCACAAACAAAATTCATTTTTGCTTGTTGAACACAATTAGTCAATCTGATGAAAGTGCTTTTGGTTACACAGTTGTCAGACCTGTCTTTGTCTCAGACATGCACTATGTCTTATATATAACTGGACAATAGGTGGCTGTTAAAAGACATCTATTTTTCTCAGGTTGAAGCAAATGCAGATTGCGGCGATTATGTGGTTGAGAGCGTCGATGTGAGGGAATACAACTTACAACCCGTCTGTTTCCTCACTGAAGGTCCAGGTTAGTAGAGGACATTCAGCACATTAAGCCTAACCAGACTCTCGCCAGATCCTTGTAGTTCCGCCATGCTCCACCAGAGGCGTTTTGCTGAGTTGGAGCTACAAGGATCTGGCGAGAGTCAGGTTACATTTAACCAGGTTGTAATGCAAAATACATTGCAGTCATTTAGTGAGGCAATTATAGATTCTAGTGTATTAGAAGTAGGTTGCAAGATGTCTCTGTCGCACTTGTCTGAGATTCATTCATCAGTGATTTTCCTGGGGTCAGTGGAAGTTTTAGATCTTTTAACATCAGACCTTCTCACCCAGATAACCCAACCAGGTTTGATCAGGTCCCAGCCTGCATAGTAGCAACAAGCTACATGCTCACCTTCTTTATCCCACGCCACCTAGTGGCTTTCTCTACAGTGGATTTTGGATTGACAACTCGTGAGCTGAGAATTATAAGGTTCTATCTCCATTTTGGTCGAAATTGAGTTTTTGACATAATCTGATCCATTAGGTGCTTATTAATGCCTGTGTGGTGTTATTTTTGTAAAAAAAAAAAAAAAAAAGTTAATTATTAGCAAAATAAAAAGATACTACAGTACAGTTTTGCTAGCTATGTAAAACTTTGATGCTCAATATCTCAGAACTACCCTAAACGGAGATAGAACCTTATAATTCTAAGCTCACGAACTGTGCTAAAGGCTACATTTAGTAAATCTGTAAGAGTATACTCTCAGGGTCAAACCCATGACCTCAGCGCTGCTTGCACCTTGCCTTACCAAATGATGAGACAGTTAGTTGTTATGAGAGCAAGCCATGAATATAAAATGGCATCTCTAATGAATCATGTGGGGTAGATTAACAGTGTCTCATCATAACACCTCTGTTCCCCATTTAGTGTCTTTGAGACCAGATCAAGTAGCAGTGCCTTCTCCATCTACAGAGTTCAGCGAAGGGGAGTTGGAGGTAAGCAGAAACAGTTGAACAGTTAACAACAACAACCTTTGACTTTCTCCCCCCGGGACCAAAGTTATATCTGTTGCTATTAAATGGCCCAATTTGCAGAACAACAAAAAAAAAATACTTGAATATGTAATATATTACTAATATATAGAACTTAATGCAATACATTAATAGATACACATACTGTATATTCCACAGGTTGATTGTGATGATACATGTGTGGACTGGGCTATTGAGGGCCTGAACTTGGGGGAGAGCAGTTGTCAGCTCAACCTCCCTTTTGCTGTGTGCTCCGGTCAGTACAAAGTCTTTACCCAATCTGAAACGTTTGAGCATAGCCTTGATTAGAGATAGGGGGGGTATGTGTTTAATGAAGATACTGTAGGTGTACTGTACGTGGGGCCAGTTTCTGATAAATGGATGAATATACTAGTACTGAGCTTGGAGGTCTCTTTTGAGAAAATATTCTATCCATACATGGAATCAGGCCCATGAGGCCACAAAGTAGCCAAGCACATAAACAGCAGGCAATAAGACTTGAGTGATTTCAACCCAGGGTCCATTTCACCATGAGAATTAGTCGAACACACCCTCGAGAGCTAGATTACGTTGACCGAAGGATAATTGTCTGATCGTCTTCAGCGCCTCCAACCAAAAGGCTATCAGTGGAAGTGTGTCGGGCAGGATGCCAAAATGTATATGGCTATATATTTAAAAGAAAACATGTTTTAACCATCATGCCTAAAATCGCACCATACCCGTGCCCCTAAACATCAAACGAAGCATCATTAACTTGGTGAGTGTATGGAGTTTATCAAAAAGAAACATTGTCATGGTTAAATGGTTAAATAGATGTTTTGACAGCTTTTTTTTTTTTTTTTTTTTTTTTTTTAATTCATATTACCTGTAGTCTTGATAAAAGATACTTCTCTGGGAATGGTACATCGTATATTGTTTCCCAATAGGCAACATCTTAACCCAACATTCACTCTTCTCCCTATAGCCACCAATGGGCTGGAGGCCGCCTTGAGAGACCACTTGTCTACCGAGTCGATGGTTCATGTTGACCTGGATGCTGGACCCTTGGCCACCTCGACTTCTTCCTTTGACGTTGCCACTGAGAGGCGCATGTCCAAAGTTGTGCAGTTTGTGTGTGACCTTGACTCAAGGCATGGCAGTATAAAGACTGCAGCCAGCACACGGACCCCCACTCCCTTCCCTTCCCCCAGAAGGTATATAAAGGCTTACTTCTTTTTAGATGACAGCGAGTGTGAATGTTAGGCTACCTAAATATTTAACGTGACTCATTATGATAATGTGGCCATGGCAAGGCAAAGCAATGTCCGGGTACACACTGGCAATATCACAGATTCCTTTTTTGTTTTTATTGTAAGTCAATGTAGCATGGACATTGTATTGATTTAAGTTGGTTTGCTGTATAAAGCCTGAAGCCTGATGTCATGTGTTGCGTTGTTGTGTTGAAACGTGTTGTTGTTCTGAACGCTTCAGTTCAGCTACATCTTTCGGAGAGGCTGAGGCAGCGGGAGCATTTCTGACACATGGTGGCGCTCAAGCCTCAGACACAGACGAGGCCAAAGGAGAGGACGCTGTACAGGGCTCCGGACTCCACCTAAGGCCTGAGGGAGACGACGAGTCGAGTTTTTTTCGGAAAATGGGAAGAGGTGTATCTGCCATCTTCACCCAGAGAAGGTTTACGTTTCTGCAGCGCTTCACCAGAACTCCCTCACGTTTCACCAGAGCTCCCTCACCGTGCCTTGGATGTCCAAAATTAATGCCGACCGAACGGTCTGCTCTGGGCAATCACGTCCAAATGGTCCGTGAGATGCTCGCCGACCTCGTCAGGAGCTGCCCTTGCTCCCCTTCCAATCAGGTGACCGTTACTGTAGTGCCTAGCAACTCGAGGGAACAACAGCAGGCCAAAGCACGACAGAGCCCCGAAAGGATGAAACTGGGATTTTGATGTACAGATGTCCAGATTTTCTGTAAAGCGTTAATAAATGAATAAATGAATACACTTATGCGTCCAACTTTTCCTTCCTATACCTAAGTTAAATGAGTGAGTTGAGTTATCTCCTTTGGATCATCTGCGATTGTTCCATCTAATACTGTACATGCACAATGTGTTCTTATTTGTGTGCTCCTGATTGAATAAATAGATAAATAAATAAATACACACACACACACACACACACACACACACACACACACACACTACTGTTCAAAAGATTGAGGTCATCCAGGCAATTTCATGTTTTAAACTCACACTTTTATTCATCAAATGAGTTGAAAAAAAATAGAAACTAGTCAAGACATTGACGAGGTTAGAAATAAATAATTATCTCTCTTTTTAAATAATCATTTTGTCCTTCTAACTTTGCTTTCATTAAAGAATTCTCCACTGCAGCAATTACTGCCTTGCAGATCTTTGGCATTCTAGCTGTCAATTTGTTGTCTGAAGACATTTCACTCTATGCTTCCTAAAGCACCTCCCACAAGTTGGATTGGCTTGATGGGCACTTCTTACCATATGGTTAAGCTGCTCCCGCAAAGCTCAATAGGGTTGAGATCTGATGACTGTGCTGGCCACTCGATCACAGACAGAACTGAATGCTTCTTCCCTAAATAGTTTTTGCATAGTTTGGAGGTGTGCTTTGGGTCATAGCCCTGTTGTAAGAGGAAACTGGCTCCAATCAAGTGCTGTCCACAGGGCATGGCATAGCGTTGTAAAAGGGATTTTGAATAACGAAAGTTTATATCAGTCCATTTTGCTTGCACAAATCTCAACAGACAAAGTGGCCCAGACCATCACACTATACCTCCACCATGCTTGACAGGTGGCATCAGACACTCCTCCAGCATCTTTTCACTTGTTCTGCATCTCACAAATGTTCTCAAACTTAGATCTGTCTGCCCATAACACTTTGTTTTTGCAATCTACCTCTGTCCAGTGTCTGTGCTCTTTTGCCCTTCTTAGTCTTTTCTTTTTATTGGCCAGTCTCAAATATGGCTTTTTCTTTGCACTCTGCCGAAGAATGCCAGCATTCTGGAGTCACCTCTTCAATGTGGACGTTGAGACGGGTGCTTTGCAGGTACCATTTAATGAAGCTGCCAGTGGAGGCCGTGTTGCCAGGTTGGGTTGAGTGATTTCCGCCCAATCACCCCACCCTCTTCGGCAAAAAAAAAAAAAAAAACGCAAAACAATATTTTTCTCATAGAGAACCATTTACTGTAACTCAAAATGTTATTTTCCCGCCTAGCCTACAGCTTAGAGAACCATTTACTGTAACTCAAAATGTTATTTCCCCCCCGCAAAATGATGTAAAAACAAGTCCAATTGGACCTGTGAGGCGTCTATTTCTCAAACTAGACTCTAATGTACTTGTCCTCTTGCTTATTGTGTAACAGGGCCTCACACTTCTCTTTCTATTCTGCCTCTCTAGCACACACTGCTGTGGGACATATTCAGTTTCATGGCAATTTCATCTCTCAAAACAGTAATAGACGATGCTCAGGAGAAAGCTCTCTTTTCCTAGCCATTTTCAGAGTGTAATCGAACCCATAAATTCTGATGCTCCAGATACTCAAGGCCAGTTTTATAGCTTCTCTAATCAGCACAACAGTTTTCAGCTGTGCTAACACAATTGTAAAAGGGTTTTCTAATAATCAATTAGCCATCTAACACCATTAGTTTACACAATATACCATACACAGGAGTGATAGTTGCTGGAAATGGGCCTCTGTACACCGTCACCTACAGTATGTAGAATTTCCATTAAAAATCTGCCTTTTCCATTCCACTCCATTATAGACAGAATTCCAGCTGAGATCATTGCATTGTTTTTTTTAATCAGGGCAGCAGTGTTCTGATTACATTGTGTGCTTTCATAATTGCAAAAGGGTCCTCCACTTTTGTACAAATGGCTGATCTTTAATGCTATATCTTGCCCATTATCTGCAACCATTCATCCGATGAACCGAAGGACAGATTCTGTTTATTAATCCGTATCATTTTAAAAGGCTAACTGAGAAAACATTGGAGAACCCCTTTTGCAACCTTTTGTTGCACTGGTATTGATAAACAAAAAAAAGATGGGCCAGATGTTTACTTGCAATCATTAGTTCATCCCTTTATGGTCACAAGGGGGCAGTATTACCTCAGGGTGCTAAATGAGAGCAGAGCGACAGTAAGTGATGTAATGTTGATAGGCCTACTGTGCAAATCATACTGCTGTCGACCTTAAAGCCATATGTTGAACAGAAAACTGTAGGATAGTGAGGATGGTTGAATTTCACCCAAAATGTAGCCTACAACTGAGAGCTGCCCTGTTACACAGACTTCCCTGCAATGCAGGAAGACAGGCGTTTGCTTCCTGCTTGACTCCTGCAGTGTATGCTGGCAGAGAGCATTAATTCAATGTACTGTAGGCTAACACCGTCAGCGCAGTGCAAATGTTTTTTTTCCCCAACTTGTGTGACGTCGCCACATTTGAGTCCGTCTTGCCTATGGATGCGCGATTGAGTGCAACATGCAAGCTACAACAACCATGTCTGGGGCCTAAAGGTTCATTTATGACATTATTACTATCAGAATGCATTATTTTGTAAGACGTGAAAGAAATGAATGACGCAGGCAAGCACAAATTAATTTAAACTGAAAGGACACTATCACTGCGAGAAAATAGGCTACAATAGGGAAAATGCTTCAAAGTTCCCTTTGAATCTGATCGGTTCCAAAAAGGAATGGGGTTTCCTTAGGCTGTGATACACATTTCCAACAAGCTTTGCGAGAATTGTATCCGTAATTGTAGTGATATTATTGACAGCCCTTCTACACCGCAGTAAATGGAAGCTTTAGAGCACCCCACTAACGATAACGGTTGCAATTCAATGTCCATTTCCAACCGACTAAGTTGTTAAAAGGTTAGCTATGGGTCAACTATGGTTTTAGGAATCGCAAGCCTGGTTGATAGGTCAGTTCATTAAGACTTTTGCCTGGAATGAGGGACGCACTTTCTTTCACCTAACACAACATGACGTCACAATTGGAGCACTATGAAACGTCACAATGTAGGCAGAAAGATGTCTCCAAAAAGTAACACACAAAACAGTGATTAGCTTAAGCTCTGCATTCACACATAAATAGCCTGTATGGTAGATAGTGTTATCATTTACAGAAGAAGCGGCTGAATTTTACTGGTATGGAAACTATGGAAGAGGAGAGTGTTCCTCATTCTGTACGACATTGCATGGTAGGTCCTGTAGTAGCTCTTTGAGGTTTTCCACTGACTAGTATTGGCTACATAACATCAAAAATGATTACTAAAACTGGAATAGAATAGAGCAAATCAAAAGAAGTGGATAAATGAGACTGTTCCAGCACAGTCTTCAGTTTGGAAAATTGTTGTGCAGATAAAGCAGAGGTGACATCACATCGCACTCCTGACTTGATATAATGAGATCACCAAAGAGTTAAAAATGGACAAATCTAACAGGACTGAGAAATCACATTAGATCATACAGTATGTGATATGACAGGGCTATGCCTTCAAACGCTATCCATTGCTATCCATGATAAAGCATACTCATTTTTCAGTCATTGATATTAATGCATCATTTCCGATCTGTAGCCGTACTGACTCAAATCAGTGTACTGTAACATTTATTTCTTTGTGGTTTCCTTTGGGTCAGACATTACTTGAGCAGTTGACTGTGCCGAACGACCGCACTCAGCAGAGTCACGTGGCGAGTGTCGACCGCTCAGCCTTGGTGGCTCTCCTGGACCACATGCTGGAGAAGCAGAAGGAGCACGTGGAGGAGATCGAGGGGCTGAAGGTCCTGGTGGACGAGCTGAGGATGACGGCTCAGCTGCAGAGTAGGCCTGCACCAGTCCATGAGGTAAACACAAATAAGTTTGATGAATGAGTTATATTAAACAGGGATATTGTGTGTGTACTGTATCTCCAGATCTCAAATGTAACATTGATAATGCCCATGGGCATATATTTTATTGCCTCACACTGAGTGGTATCTAATGACTTTAGCCACCTTCATATATTCTTCTGCTTTGTCCTTCATGTTTCTCTCGTCTTGTTTCTCTGTGTCCATCTGAACTTTCAGCAGGTAACTGCACACCTGCCACCATTGCCCTCACCACCTGCCAAAGAGAGCAGGGTTGGTCAACCAACCCAGAACACTGAAAATGTATCAACAGCCCGACTCAGGCGCCGCCTGAAGAAAGCTGTGGTGTCACCCCTTGCCACCTCTGGGCCAAGGGCAGGGGAAGATGGAGCAACGTCCTCCAACGTCATCCCTCCCCAAGCCCCCTGCAAACAGGACCAGCGTGTTGTGGCACAAAAGAAGGCCTCTTCATCCTCATCCTCCTCCTCCCTCTTCTCCTCATCCTCATGCTCCTCCAACAGCAGTCTGGATCGGGCCACAGTTGCCCGTAGACAGCTTCCTGTGCTCAGTTATGGCACAGGCAGGTCTGCACCACCTAACAGTTCACAGGGTCAGAGCTCCGGAACTGACAATGAAATCTGCAACCCCCTAAAGAAACGGCCTTCTCAATCGAGCATGTTGTCTGGACTGAAAGCTCCACTAGAGAAGAACATCCCGGTTCAAACACGGGATGAGCCTGAGGACTGGTTATTCACTCCGCTGGATGAGGAAGACATAGCGAGAGAAATGACCATTCAGGAAGAGATTCTGAGGCAGGCGGTAATGGAGAGAGAGGCGCGGCGTAACGGGGAGGAAAAGAAGGCTGATGAGGTGAGGCAGCTGAAGAGGAAAGGGCAAGAGAAGCTCTTCAAACAACTTCAGAACAGAAAACAGCAAAATCAGAGCCTTCTGGAGGAGAGGAGGAACTATGAGGAGAAGGAGAAGAAGGTGAAGAAGGGGAAGAGAAAGCTCCCTGGGAAGAAGTTGAAAGAAGAGGCCAAAACTGAACTTCGGGGACAAGTCATGGAGGAGAGGATGAGGCCGGAGTCGAAGGAGCGATGGGAGGAAAGCCAAATGAATCTCACACAGGAACATGAGGAAAGGATTGGAACCCAAAAAAACGGGAAGAGTAAGAAGGAGCCAGGAAAGACCGAGAGACAAGAACATTCTCAGCCTGTGCAGCACAGACCACGCACCAAGGATGAACGCACAGAGAAAGGAAAAGAGGACACCAAGATGTCTCAGGCTGAGAAGGGGAGGAAGACACATCGAGCAGTGGAGCAGCAGGAGAAATACCTCAGGGAAACTGCCAGGAGTAGACGACGTTTTGTTATCAGTGGAGACACGTTGATGAAGGCGTTCACCGCTGTTGTGACATTTTTTTGCCTACCACTTTGTCTTTGTGTTCGTCTGTCGGAATGTTGTTGTTGTTGCACTTGTGTGCTGAATGACCGGGAATGCTATATGGAATGCACAAACATTCGTAGTGCATGTTTGCGTTAGACAGCCAGAGAAAAAGTGGAAGAGGACATGACAGGTCTAGGGGACAAGAGGGCTCAAATAGGGGCTCTGCAGCGCCACAGGCTGGTGAATCGGTGGAGCAGAAACGGAAGTATCCAACATCCTCCATCCCTACTGGGGGCATCAATGAAATGTTTCCTCAAAGGACGTTTTTCTTTACCCCGTTATGTCCCCCGTTTGTCCGGTCCATTCAGGTGAGAGGTCCCCAGAAAGGCTCTCACTACTGGCAATTCCTGGCCTCAGCGCTCCGACGCTCTTTTCTTTCTCATCTCCTGAATATTGCAGCCACCTCTTTCACTTCCTAAATCAGCCAGGCAGAAGCAGATGGGCTCATAGATATACTGTATAAAGCTTTACATATCTATGGATGGGCTCCCTCTTGGGTTCTGTTCAAGGGTTCCACCTGATACAACTGAGTTTTCCCTTGCCAAGGTCACCATCGGCTTACTTAGGAGATTCCATGTTTTTTGGTCCAATAAAATAACGAATTTCAGTTTCAACAGCAATGTATGTTTCATTTATACCATGAAGAAATGATTGATTCCAGTCATCTGTTTAAATAAAATGTGTATTTCATTTATTTACGTAATAGACACCTATAGCACCTTTTTAACATTATTTGGATAAACAAGCACAGTTAAATGATATGTGCTGTGAACAGATGATACTTTTATGGAGAGACTTCTTTTATCCAAAGTTGTGTAGCCCACTCCATTATACAGTATGTGGTTCTGTATTCCTCCTCTTCAGTCAAAGGGCTCATACAGTATACAGTATGTCAGGTCAAGGAGAATGTGGATTGCTGTCTTTTAAAATTCTAAAGTTGAGGTACTCCCAAGAATAGCCACAGTAAAATAAGATGATGCTCTAAATTCTAAGATAACCCGTAAAAATATACAAAAAAAGGATACAAGTGGCAGAAGCGGGCTTCATTGAGAACTACTGTAACGCGCAGATCCACAGCGGAGAATATCATGATAGACTACTGCCACCTTGTGGTTGAATTTTGACACCTGACACTGTGATGTGTCAGAAGAACTATCCACCTTATTACTAGCTGTTAATTGATCACTTCCTAGTTTCAAAACTGACTTGTGATTGTTATTGAAACTGCAGCTATTAGAATGCCCGTGGGAAGTTTAATTGGTCATACAATGTGGTTGTTGACTGTTAGACTACCAGATCAATGGGTTGTTGACGATTAGACTACCAGATCAAATGGGTTATTTTTTTAACTATTAGGCCTAGATGTGATGCAAATGTATGATTGATAGCAAAGCCATAGTCATTGGGGGTGAACAAATCTGTGGGGGGGTCTCCTAAAGTCAAGTCATCTCCAGAGTTAACTACAGCACTGGACCAGCAGCTCCACCTCCTGTCTAAGCAGACACATCACCATCCTGGATCAAATCAATGACGGTGGTGTCATCCGCAAACTTCAGGAGTTTTACAGATGAGCTCTTTGAGGTGCAGTCATTAGTGTAGAGGGAGAAGAGCAGCGGGGAAAGGACACACCCCTGTGGGGCACCTGTACTGCTGCATGGCAGTCAGAGAGCTGATGACCCAGGTAGAGACAGGCACTGATAACTGAGTGAGATTCTAGGAGTTCAGGCATGATGGTGTTGAACGCTGAGCTGAAGTTCACAAACAGGTTGATGGCATACGTCCCAGGAGAGTTGGGATGGTGGAGGATGAATTGCAGTCCCATATTAATGGCATCATTCGCCGACCTGTTTGCCCTGTAGGGAAACTACAGGGGGTCCAGCAGGGGTCCTGTTATGAACTTTAGATGGCACAACTATGTGCTACTGTACTAGAGGAGATGTTCTCTGAAGAGCTGGGTTCCGAACTGGCGGTGCGTTCCAGCAACGAGGAACAACAGATGAAATGGCCTGAGCGTGCCAGTGGCAGAGCTAGACGTTGTTCGCCTGAGGAGCGCAACGGTTGGGTGGTGGCATATGCCTGTAGTATGACGGCATTCAAGGTGGGAGCAGAGATTACTTTGTATAGGCAAGCGTCAGAGACTGACTAAGTAGCCAGTGTAGCTGGATGAGCAAAAGGGTAACATGCGCCCTATTTGGTTGCAGATAAGTCACCAGGCGCATATGTATTTTTTTGTAAATAAATAAATATATATATATATATAAATCATACTCACTACAATACCACAGCCTAGAAATGTAGACGCACCCTAGTCTGTGTCAGTGGGTCTGGCTCATCAGGCTAATAATGCACATATCAGCAAAACTTCAGCTGTAGCAAGTAGCAGCCTACCATTGGCAACGGGAGAGCGGATATAGTTGTAACACAGGGAGAGTTGTAACACCACCATTTCCAAAAAACAGTAATAAGATTAGACAAATAATCACCTCAGCAGTTGCACAATTCCATCACTAGGCCTACTGAACCTGTGGTGATTGTTAAGCCTATAATGTCACCCGTTCTAATTTAACAAAGGAAAAAGTGATTTTGACACAAGAAAGTAACATTTTTCACCATATTTCGTTTAGTACTTTTACCAATTGAAGATACAATCACATGCCTCATATTATATGAAAATGTAGTCTCTGAGGCAAAACATAATGCATTTCATCCAAGCATAAACCACAGCAGGCCTATACAACAAAAGATGGCTGTCAGGGATCGGGGTAGGTTCAATTGCTAGATTTAAAAAAAATATTACAGAATGCAGTATTGGGGGGTGGGGGTAGACCTGTCCTACACCTCACCTCTCCCTTCCAGGTGGCTTAATATTATTTATGTGTATTTTCAATCATCATTTAATGTAATTTCTCTGCCATTGTTTTTGTCAGTTTATCAACACTGGCACATCTGTAGTACAAGTTTTGTGCATTAACATTTTATACTATCCAGTCGAATTACACAGAGAAACACCCATACAAAGGCTACTTTGGTTGGTCTCCCCTACTACACTAATCAGAGTGAGAAAATGTCTGAGAAAACGAATATCCAACGGATATTAAAACCTGCTGCTAACCTACCACTTCCCTTCATTACCAAGGTCCTAAATGCATTCATTGCACAGCAGACTTCGGTTCATTTTTTTTTTTTTTTTTTTTAATGTTGACGGCAGTGTAGGCTATACAAATAGGCTAATTGTCAGTCCATTCCAACTGGAGCTGCTCATTTTCATCTTGCATTTTGCGTTTCTTTGATTCATGATTGATATTACTGCTCCCGACGCGTGCATTCTATATGTTTATGGATGCGTTCGTAAATTAGGCCTAGCCTACCACTTCGAGCACAATCTGAAACTTTTTAACCGTGCGTTATTCTTTTCAGAATGTCAGATTGTACGAACGCACCCTATCCTAGTGTGACAGGCGAGCTGCATTGTTTGCTTTCTATGTCAATCACTGCTGTCGTTTTATTTGATTGATTAGGATAGCATAAAAGCCAGATTTGAAGTCAGTTTGCGGGCGGGTCGCAATTAACATCCAACACTCAGCATCCTGCCCGCGGGACCTGGACTACGATTTATCATTATAATGACGTAACAAAACGATGCAGGTCGGTACGTCATAGAGCGCGGAGTTCAGTGTTGTATTCACTTTGATTTCACACTGCGATCGTTATACACGGTAAGTGCACTGTCCCCTTCAGGTATGAATTACTTTGGTCAAATTGTCAAATTTCTTTTCCCTTTATTTGTGTCTAGTCGAGGAAGTTTTCATTTCAGCCTTTCTTATATGGGTTAGAGTATGCTAGTTATTTCTTGTCTCTTTAAAAGCCAACTACACGTTGACCAGGTCAACTTCAATGTGTCTTTAGTTGGAATGGAAGCTTGCATTGTTAACTTACTGACCAAAAGTGCTTGAACCCTCTAGCTCTCACTTAACAAAGATACGGGTCTTCAAACAATATACTATGGCAACGATTCATCATGACAATTTTGTCAGTGATGGCTCAACCACTGGGAAGAATACCTGGTAAGCCGCTGCCTCACCACAAAGGATTCTTCTTAATGTGAATAATAATCTGAATCACTAGCTAATAGGCTATACCTTCATTTCTCTCCTCACATAATATTTAGCCTACAATTACATTAAATGAACAAAAACAAGATAATACTGTACAGAATCATTGTAAAATAATAAAAGGCTTTCTTTTGCTTTTCAGGTGTCTCGACTCTGCTGTCGAGGAAAAGCCCAAATACAGGCTGAACATACATGAGGTGATGGCCAGAGCTGGGGGCAAAGAGGAATGGGACATGGACCTGGGCTCACTGGACTTTGATACAACCTCCATCACGTCGGACACAGTCATGTCCAAAGATGTAGCTGGGGACAAAGAGGAATGGGACTTGGACCTGGGCTCGCTGGACTTTGATGCAACCTCCATCACGTCGGACACAGTCATGTCCAAAGATGTGGCTGAGGCCCCAGAGTCCTCAGTGGAACCCAGCACTGGCTGTACAGTCACTGGCTGCACAGAGGCAAAGGGCAAAACCACTGTGAGCTTTGAGGGAAATGACTACTGTTCCCTAGTCAGTAATGTGCTGGTCCAGTTGATGCGAAAGATTGAGCCCACCACCGAGGACATGGCTGATTTCACATCCTTCCACAGCGGCCTCACTGAAATGATCCTCTCAGAGCTTTGCTCTGCATCAGGCCTGTTACAAAATGAGGTGTACCCACAATCTATCAAGATCCAGAAAATATGCAAGAAAATGCACAAGGACCTTTTGAAAAACTTTGTCTCCAAAGACATGGTCCATAAACTTTTAGTTTATCGGCTGCCTGTGTTCAGCACGATCCTGACTAAATGTTTAGTGAAAGAGCTCCTTCGATTAAGCCAGGGGGAGGCTGAGAGAGCACCTAGATGCAAATTATTTAACTTCTTTCAGAGATTCCAACTTTGCAGAAGGCTTTGTGCAGCTTTCAAGAAAAAGGTAGTTGTTTCCATTCATTCTCAAAATTCAATTTGTAAAGTAGTATTAGTGTGATAATAATAATTATAATAATCAGCATCGTTGTGTTTGCTTTCATTTCCAGAATTCCAGAACAAACCGGAGAGCCAACAAAGTGCAGCCCTTGTCTGGAGAAGTCACAGAAAACTAGCCATTCAATTAATTTGATTATGCAGATTTTTAAAAATATATGTATACATGATATATTGGTTGCTGTGATGATTCTTTATTTGAATTCTATTATGTTAAAGAAAAGAAGCGTGTTAGACATTACTTTTTTGCTTGTTTGAGGGAGGGGCATGGTTGGGATGCCTTTAAGCAATACTTTAAAAATGTCTATCTTCTTTACATTGAGTTAACTGTGGTGATAGTTAATATGCATTAACTTACATATTGTTTCCCAATAGGGTGTACAGAGGCAACATCTTACCCAACATCAACATGACGCACAGTGCCCAGCAGCTGGAGGGGAACAACAGCAGGCCAAAGCACCACAAAGCTCTCAGGATAAAACTGGGATTTTGATGTTGTCATACTCATACACATGTCCAGATTTTCCAATTGTCAGTAAATAAATACATTGACATGTCCAACTTTGCCTTTCTATACCTACTTGAAATTAGTGAGTTGAGTTACCCCTTTTGGTTTATCTGAGATCGTTTCAACTCACATTATTATGCACACAGTGTGTTATATATTTATATATATATATGTTATATTTGGACAAAAGCGTCTGCTAAATAACCATAACCATAACCATAACCATAACCATATATCCAGTACGTGTGTATATAGATGAGATAAGACGTAGGCCTACAGTGTGTCATACACCTCTGGAAAAAAATGAAGAAACCACTGCATGTTTTTGTAAGAATACAATAGTGTTCAAATTATGTCGAGGATGACCAAGGAGATATGAGTAGATCCACAGTCATGTATGGATAATATTGTATAGTAGTGTATGCTCAGACCCTAACTGATAACAGCTTGGTAACAGTGCTATTAGAGCCTGATAGGAGACATAAGGAAAAATCTGCAAAAGCATTCCTTCTTTGAAGATTGATGCAGCAGTATGTCGCTAAAGGAGCTGCTTAGCACTCCCGCTAGTTGTTCCGTGCAGAGGGTGAGAGGGGTTAGCTATGATGGATGCAGGTTTGTACAACATCCTTCTCTCAGACTCAGCCACCACAATGGAGTCCAGAAAGCAGACCATTACAGAGCCAGCGGTCCTAACTATCTTATATATGGCCATTTCTCAATTAGGTGTTCCCTCACAACGTCAGAGCGGCTGGATCGAAGTCTGATGGACTGAGAGCTGAGGCGAATTAAGACGGACGGGATTTTAGCCCTTTTACCATGATTTCTCTTTGTTTTGTTTTGTTTTTGTGTGTGTGTGTGTGTGTGTGTGACGGTCTAAAATGGTACAATACTGTTAGGCGGTGGGCCGAAGCCCCGTATCTGTTCAATTGTGGAAAAAGTGAGAGGGATTACATGCTTTTTTACTATGCAGTAGGATACATTTATTTTAAGCGATATGCCACTTGTTGCCACTGACGTCGTGTTCAAAAAAACTTGAAATATTAGTTTGATTAACTCTCAGTAGTACAGGCGAACGCTGTGGTCGCCAATGTCAATCTATCAATAGCATTGTGCGCTACTGACATATGAATATTACTAAGCCTATCAGATTTGGCTACTGAGGATTCCGGGCGCGTCACTATTCCTCACTGTTCCCATAACAACCAGCATATAGATATTAACGCCGCCATTTTGGGAGTCAAAAAATAGCGGAGTCCAATAGCGACACACTTGAGATTGAATCAAAGTTTGCTTCATTGAGTATTTTAAATGACCTGGTGCAAGGTGATCGACTTCCTAGACCTTAAGTAAGATACTATGACACTGATTATTTAGTTAACACCACGTCTTGATAAACGCTTGACCATTAAAGCTTAGAGTTTGAAGATATTTTCAGGCTGGATTTCCGTAGGCTATCGATAACGCTGCAGGGAACAGCTTCTATTATCGGTCCTAAACAGTGCTATTTGTTCCTCAGGCTTGGACGTGACAGGTAGTCAGCCTACATGAATAAACAAAAATATGTGCCAAGGTATATTGCCTGAAAGAGTGGACGTGCTAGCAGTGCATCCAAGCTGCCTACCACAGATCCTTCAGCGAACTGTTTTGACTGGCTATCAAACATATCAATGGGGGCTACAGTAGCCTAGGCCTATCTGGATTACATCTATTTATTTCGTTTGGCAAATGACAACGTGTTAACTACGATTACATTTATTTCGTTTGGCAAAATGACGACGTGTTGGATGGTCACTAGACGCTAGTTAGCAGGAGTCATTAATTAGCCCACTATGTGTTTCTATAGGCATAGGCTACAAGTTATCTTAACTAAGTTTACAGCACACTTGGATTAACTCTGAAAGACAGCATATGACGTTTACTGGATATCTGAGGATTTTTCTCCATGGACAATTAGAAAGCAGGAGAGAAGAAAGATGACAGAACAGAACTGGCCGTCAGCTTATAGCTAGCTTTCAAGCAAGGTATGAACTTTCCCTCCAGTGCTAGCAAGGATATTGTTATTCAGTTGTGTTATCATTTGCCTTTAAATTGAGTGAACGTATCTATTCAAAATAAACTGAACGTTTCCCCAATCTGGACATACGTTTTAGTTTGGTGCCACCGATTCATGAGCAGTCGTGCAATGTGTGGTCCCTGCAGTGAAACCATACGAAGCTATAGCAACGATATTTAACATACGGCCTACGATTGATTCCTGCAACTATACCCATGCAGCATAGGCAGACTGCTAATCCTTGTTTTTGAAATGATTTAAGATGATATGATGGTGAAACGATTTAAGATGTTATGAACACAAATATCCCTTTGCATACATTTGCAAACATGCTTTGGGTAGACACGTTTTTGAATTTGATCTTACAGTTGTCATCATATAGCCTAGCATAGCCTAGTTTAATTGGGCTATATTTTAGGCCTATGCATAAATAACCTAGCCTGATAAGCTACCTCGAAACACTCCGACATTTGATGTCCGTAGGTACATCGCAATTTTAACAGTCTTGCAACTGCAACAACATTTTCTTTTATTTGGACTTCAGAAAGACTTTCAATGAGGAACATTTAAAAACCCATAACTTGAAAGTAGCCTAGGGTGTACGCCTTCTAACACGAAGACATTTCACAGACAAAATTGTGAAAGCCTACCTGTCGAAATTGCTGCTTTTATAGCTTTGTTTAATGCTAAATTATAGGCTCTGAAAGAAAAACACTGTGCGCACGACGTTGGTATACGGCATATTTAAATGAAATCGGTTGAAAAATAAAGACTTGAAGACTTAGGCTAAAGTTAATTGAGAGTGAGACCTCTAAGATTGGACGCTATCCTTGGTGTTAAATTATACAATAATGCCATTGTTGACTCCCGTCATGGCGAAACGGGGGCGAAACCTAGAATTCTGTGACATCAGCTAGGAAACCTCAATACGAATCAGCTGCTGGACAACAACATACAAACTTTTTAGCAGCCGGTTACCTGTATGGACATCGCCGAAGAGGATTGATTTTGTGGGGGTAAGTATCTTTGATAGGCTATATTATATTTTCATCCGGCTTTATACCATGTTGGTTTCGTAGACAGCGATGGTCAAATGTGTTTTGTCAATGTAACGGCAATGTTAGTTAATTGGTTTGCGTTTTTGGTAGGCTAAAGCTTGCTAGCTTGTTGAGCTAAACCCGTCTTAAAGTGGTCTACATTTATTTTGAACAACTCCTTCGTGTACAAAACGTCTGTAATTAAGTTAAAATGCACACTGTTAGTGTTAACACGGAACCATTCATTTGGCTACAGTACCTGTTAATTTACTTAAAATTGACAGGCTGTATTGACAAGATGGCTTTTTAGCACATGTGCGGTAGAGTTGTTGTCGTAAGTGACAGTCTAACAGATTAGGCTAAGAAGGCTAACCAGTGTAAGTGTTGCTAGCATGAAGAGACATTGCAAAATAATAATAACATAATTTAGCTAATAGCTCAAGAGATGAACACCATTCAGGAATGCCACTCTAGTCACTTAGGGTGACCAGATTTGAGTTTGCAAAAAAGAGGACACTTTTATGAAAAAACCTTTTATGATCCCTTCAGGTCTGAAAATTTGCCTATGAGTTGGCTGTCCACTTTACTTGCCCTTTCCCTGCCCCGTGGGAAACCAAGAAAATGGCAGGCAAGGACTGGTTCACTGGTTTCCTCGATCGGAGTGGCAGCCTCTCCGTCGCCCAGAGGCCACCAGCCAGCAGAGGCTGGCAAGCTTCAATAGGAACAACATGGAAGCGTTCTTTACCAATCTCAAGAAAGTCCTTGACTGTCACGGGTTCCAGGCTGTGGCGTGGATGTGTGGAATGTTGACGAGACAGGTATTTAATATAAAACAAATGTACAACTAACTACATTCATAAATAGAAACTACGTAAACAGAACTACAGTATATATGTGTTTTACAGGTGTCACCACAGTCCAGGTGCCAGACCGTGTTGTCACCAAGACCGGCCAGAAGCAGGTTGGCTCAGCGACCTCTGCAGGGAGGGGGACCCTGGTCACCACGGCCCTGGCAGGCAATGCCCAAAGTGACTTCATCCCACTAATCTTTGTCCTCCCCCGTAAATGGTTCAAGGACCATCTCCTACAAGGAGGACCCACTGGCTGTGCTGGCTCCGGGAACCAGACAGGCTGGATGAAGGAGGACTTCCTCCTGTTCCTGGCCCACTTCGCCAGGCACATTCGGGTGTCGAAGCAGTCAAAGCTTTTCATCTGGCCATTTAAACCCACTGCATTTAAATATGAGGGCTTCGCCGGGTCCTTTACAACAGACCGTCCTCCCCAGGCTCCAGGTGGTGAGGTAAGTAACAGTTTATCAAACGATTAATCATAGTTCATAGACAGACAGCCCAGAAGTCCAGGTTCATAAAAAAGGTCCAAGTGCGTGCATAAAAAATGTAATCTTTAAAAATGTGTCATATGGCAGGCATGGACGAGCCTGGTGAAGCAGTCCAGCCCGGTGAAGCTGTCCTTTCAGATGCCATGGACCTCAGCCCGGAGATTGTCCGGCCTTACCCTAAAGGCCTATTCGGACGGGATTAGTTTCATGGGGGGACGTACAGTAATGCAGGTTTATCATATGACCTCTGTAATATAAATGTCCAATTCGGACGGGACTAGACATCTCTGTCATTTTACTTGACATGGGAGGAGTAACTACGTTTACGTTCTGCCGTCACATCTTCGTCGCTGTGCACGTGATACTTTGCGTCAGGTACGTGCGGCATTTTCAGATTTGAAAGACTACAAGTTGGTTAAACTAGCAAATGTTAGCTTTATGTTATGCCATAAGTAGTTTGAAATGGCTAACAATATCAAGCTAATAGGCAAACTAGCTAACGTCCTATTAGGAGCTACACAGCATGTCATGTTTTCATTCAGACTATGGTGGAATTGTTTTCCAATCAGGATGTGACGAAATATTACAGACATCTTTACAGAGGGTCGCGTTCGCACGGGATTAATATTACCTAAGGTAATTTCTCCGGACCGTTTTACGGAAGGTAAAAGTGTCTGTAAATGTCACCGACATATTCCGTTATGTTTACTGACATGGCGCGTCCGGACGGGACTACATTACCTGGTAATTATTACTTTACCTGATGTCACCCCATAAAACTAATCCCGTCCGAATAGGCCTTAAGGCTGGGCTTGGAAAACAAATAAAGAGACGAGGGAGAAGGAGGCAAGTGGTCTTTCATCCCATATCTTGTCTGTTCTTCTTTTGTCAACAGTCATCACATTTCAAGTAGGCTAATTGAATTAGCATTAAAATGTCCATTTTAATGTTTTCAGGACAACTGTCATAAAAAAGCAGAAATCAGTGAAGCAGCGTCGTCCAGCCAAACAGAATCCCTGCCAGGGGAAGAGTGGTTTTCTGCTATAAATTGGTTGGCATGTCGAGCATCATAAAGGGCAGCAGATATCTTTGCCATGCCAACAGCAACCATCTGCAGAGGTGCACAATGTGGTGGAGATGATGACCATTCTCCATGAGGTCATCCATTTCCCACGAGCAGACCAGCTGGAGGAGGTTGGAGATTGCTTTGCTCTCCTGGCTCGAAGTCAGTTCTTCAAAGCAGCGGTCGGTGCCATTGATGGGTGCCATGTGAGAATACTTCCACTGTCACAGTCACAGGTCACAGTTCTACTCAAATGCCATCAGAAACAGTCCAGGAAGTTCCAAGCAGCTTTTCTCCACTGTCAATCACCTTCTCAAACCGCAACCCCCTCCACTCACTGCCACTACAGAAGAACAGTGCAATAAATTCATGGATTTCTTCAGAACAAAAATTGCACATATTCGCTCTGCTCTTTCTGGTCCTCCCGCCCCTACTGCTCCTCTAGCATGTACCATCACCCAACCACTAAACAGTTTTCATGAGGTTTCACCAGACAAGGTGCAAAACATCATTGGGAAGATGAAATCCTCCACCTGTCCCCTGGACCCTCTCCCAACCTCCCTGGTGAAAACCCATATCACTGTCCTAACCCCCCTGATCACGGCTGTGATAAATCATTCCCTCCAAACTGGTCACGTTCCCTCTGCTTTAAAAACTGCCATAATCAGACCATTACTCAAAAAACCCACTTTTGATCCAGAAATCCTCTCCAACTACAGACCCATCTCCAATCTCCCCTTTATATCAAAGGTACTTGAGAAAGCAGTTGCCACCCACCTTCAGGACCACCTCAAGCAAAATAACCTCTTCGAAAAATTCCAGTCCGGTTTCCGTTCCGCCCACAGCACAGAGACTGCCCTTGTCAGAGTTACCAATGACCTCCTCATGTCGTCCGACAATGGCTGTCCCTCCCTCCTCATCCTCCTGGACCTTTCTGCTGCATTTGACACTGTCGACCATGACATTCTTCTAAACCGGCTTCACTGTACCACTGGACTAAATAACACTGCTCTCAGTTGGTTCAACTCATATCTCACAAACCGGACAGAATCTCCCTGGGTCACTCCAAATCAAGTACACACACAGTCACCTGCGGTGTCCCCCAGGGGTCAGTCCTGGGCCCCATCCTCTTCATCCTCTACCTCACTCCCCTTGGCCAAATCATCAGCCGTCACAACATCTCATTCCACTGCTATGCTGATGACACACAGCTCTATGTCAATGCCACAGCTGCAACCCCATCCTCACAGTCATCCCCATCAAAACTCACCACCTGTCTGGAGGAGATAAAGGTATGGATGGAGCACAACTTTCTCCAACTAAACAGCTCCAAAACCGAAGCCATCCTGGTTGGCACTCCCCACCAGACCAAATCACCATCAATAACCAGCATCACCTTCTCTGGCTCCAACATCCCCCTTTCATCAACAGTCACAAATCTGGGTGTAAAAATGGACTCACAACTCACATTTGAAGCACATATAAATCACCTCTGCAAGACCTCCTTCTACCACCTCCGTAACATTTCCAAACTCCGCCCCATCCTCTCTCTCTCAGATGCTGAAAAGCTGGTTCATGCCTTTATCTCCTCCAGACTGGACTACTGTAACGCACTTCTCATTGGGATCCCTAGCAAGTCTGCAGAGACTCCAGTACATCCAAAACTCGGCAGCTAGGATCCTGATGAGAGTGCGGAAACATGAGCACATCACCCCCATCCTCCACTCACTCCACTGGCTTCCGGTCTCCAGCAGGATTGAGTACAAGATTTCCCTCCTCACTCACCAATGCATTTATGGTCATGCCCCCCCCTACCTCAAAGAAATAATCAACCCACAAAACACAACACGCTCCCTCCGCTCCACTCACTCAAACCTCCTCCACATACCCAGAACCAGACTCAGGACCATGGGAGACAGGGCTTTCTGTGCTGCTGCCCCGCGTCTATGGAATGCCCTCCCTGACACCTTGAGGGCACCACAATCCATTGACTGTTTTAAAAAAGACCTAAAGACATTTCTTTTTAGCAAAGCTTTTGGTCCCTTTTAGATGTTCTTAAACCTTTTTCTTTTCTTTTTAATGAAATTGCTCATCTTATTTTTGTTTTTAACCTGTAGCACTTTGAGATCTCTGATGTAAAGTGCATTATAAATAAAATATATTATTACAGTGCATGCAAATGCACTGTTCTGTTCTCCCTAGGCATCTTCTTCTTCTTCTTCTTCTTCTTATTCTCCTAACCAGGTCCTAATTCGCTTCAACCGTTTAACGTAGAAACTTGGTTCAAACTTTGTTACGTAGGTCTTGAAAATAAGACTAATTGTATGTATATTTCAGTTCTGTAAACTTGATACTTTTTGAAATATTAGCAAAATATTTTTCCCCATTGACTTTTCATAGACCTCTGAAGCTGCCCTCTGCCCATATAAGGAGATCCGGGAGTTAATTGAAGCCAACTGCCCATATATGGCAAGCCTTTTTGTAGGCAAACTTCAGAGGTCTATCGCACTGCACTGCTGATTAAGCTGATTTGCACCTGTGTCAAGTTTAATTGACAGCCAGTTAAATTGAACCTGCATTATCAGCTCTCTCTGTCTACCCATTCACTCATACACACACACCTGACTGCAGCACTTCATATATACCACACTTCTCCATGCACTCCACAACATTCTCACCTCAACCTAACTCGCACGCATGCACGCACGCACTCACACTCAGAGGTGGAAAAGTCAAGCTTCAGAGAGTAAAAGTCCAATCACGTATTGGTTCTATCTGTGCACTTAAACACAGGTGATCTCACCAATTAGCTGCTCTGCCTGGCTGAAGAGTTGTACTACTTAGAATCAGCTGGTTGGTTGGACTTTTCCACCTCTGTCCCTAAGCCACATACATCACACTGCCCCCCTCCCCCCTTCCCTCACCTTCCTCTGTCCACACCTGTTTGTAAATTTAAGTTTGTTTCACATTTTATCTTATGTCTTGCTTTTGCATGCACTGGTAATTTCCTCGAAATTACGTTTTCTAGTTATTATTATTATTCACTGTGGGAACCTCAAAAAAAGGGCTATATCAACAGAAAATTGTTCCCGTCAATAATACTGCAAGCCATTTGTAATGCGAAGTTTGCATTTTTGGATATCTACATCGGAAACACTGGATCAGTCCATGATGCCATGGTGTTGAGGAGGTCACCCACCTATAAACAGGCCCTCTATCCACCGGCAGGGTACTATCTGTTGGGTGATGGGGGTTATCCATGCCTTCAACACCCGAATCTCAATCATGACACCCTACCGGCAGCCTTTTGCAAGTATGACCATTTTTTCCATTGTTTAAACATTTTTTGAAAACTTTATGATTCCCAAACATTTGAAGTGCTGATTTGGAAATTAGCCTGTGTATGATTACACTACACTACTGAAAACACTGATAATGAACACACTGGAACTCTGACTGTCATGTCACAGATCGGCCCACACTTCATTTCATGGCCAAGAGGCTGTGAGAAGAGGATGTCGTCAGCTGTCTTTCAACGTATCTCTGAAATCGTGATCGTTGAAAATGCATTTGGCAGGATGAAGTGCATATGCAAGTGCGTAAGAGACCTGCAAAACACCAGGATGGATATAGTGGTGATGATTATCATGGCTGCATGCTTCTTGCACAACCTTACCCTTGGAGCTGTGAATGGCTGTGATGAACACCCTGAGGGCTGTCCGAGACATGAGGATGGGAACGAGTCATTTTGACCATTGTCTTCAAATATAGTCTTCAAGTTTGGGTATGGGATTCACAAAACGGCTTTGGAAAATACACAAAATTATGCTTTTTTATTTTTCAGCTCTTATGTGATGTGTTGGTTAACCAACAGATCCTTTTGGATCAACAGAAAAACAGGATCAGGATGATTCAGGACCCCCACCGATCTATCCAGGGAGGCCGGATGATTTCCACCACCTCCAGGCATATTGTTTATTTCCCCCTGGGGGACGCATGGGCTCTAGAGGCCCTGGAGGGTGACCTGGTAAACCAGCAGGAACTTTTTCAGGAGTTGGTGAGCTGGTATAAGTAATGCTGAATGATTGATACAAATAATTAGCCTGGGTGTTCCCATACTGCCCTGCGCTGATTCCTGATTCAATCCCGCTGCTAAGCCAGTCTGGAAACTAACGCCCAAATGTTCGCCTGATGTTGGCGAACCAATCACAGAACATCCGTTGTTTCCGTTGCCTTCTTGCGTCTACATTCGATGCCAAAGGATTTACACTGATATCAATGGCAGCCCTTAGCGTTGCATACGAACGAGTTGGGTGAGCTATGCGAATTGGTTTAATTCGATCAGCGTCATAAATGTTCGCTGCGCCATTTTGTTGACATACCAATAGCCTAGTTACGGCAACTGAGCTGTCTGCTGATAACCGCATCAGTATTTCTTCGACCACATTTTACACAATGGTGTGTTATATAATACACGGCTGTTCAAACAATAGGTTCATTTTTATGCCATTCCAATGGTCAGAAAACTGGAAGGAAAGGAGACTGAGAAGTTGAGCCAGTGAAGTAGAGACTTGTGGCTAGTCAGATTAAGCCTACCTTACATTGACAGACTTTGCAAAGATTTGGAAAAGATTTTTGAAAGACTACTGTGTCAGACCCTCTCACATCTAAAGACAATTCATTGAGTTTCTAGTCACAGGCCAGTCTCAGATTAGGATTTTGCAAAGACTGTGGGTCACTATTTACAAGACTGCAGCTAGATTGCTTCAAATTATTTCCATCGTGCAATAGGGTACACGTCATCATTAACAGGAACTCGCATGATAGCCTACTCACATCAAAGTCATTTTTTCTGCGTTTCTGCAGCATTGTTTGATGTGTGACATCACTAACAGATATAGAGTTGTTCTGTCACGTAGCTGCCGACTAATAAATTATAAGAAATGAAATAACAAATAATCATATAGGCTACAGCTGTCGCCTATTTTGCCCCATTTTGCGCCATCTTGAGGGTAGAGGCTAGCTCAAGCAACATAGGCTAGGTAGCCATCATGGCTAACACACACTATTATTTAAACCATTTAAGCTCAGAAGAGAGGATAAGATACAGCACAAAACTAGCAAAAATAAGGGGAAATTATCCATACAGAATAATTGACCTCTCAGATGACTGGAATTATTTACCATCGATATATGTGACCCTCCATAGCGAAAACAGTCGCTTGTCGCACAATAGAGATTGAGAATGTGACGTAAAACGCAACTTATTTTGGGAATCGGTGGCCCAAAACTTAAAGCGTAAGTTTGGCGGAAATTGAAAATAAAGCTATTTTCTGAATGAAAATACATCAATTAAGCCGTGGAGTAAGTCATTTTCGCTCATCACGCAGTACAGAGCTAGCACGGGCAGGAGCTACAGTCCAAAATCGCAAACAGTGGGTTAGCATGGGGCAAACAACCACATGCTTTCAAAATCGCATTATAACCACTAACATTGCTCAAAACAGCGCCAAACCTCATCAGTAACTTGTTCTAGGTGTCTACACATAAAAAGAAGCACCAATCAGTCTGTAAACTTTGAAATAGTCAGTATACACGTAGAATCAATTCGAGACCGCAACCATGAAGCACAGAAAATGTGACGGAATGGCATGGATAGAATTAGTAAGGAAGCGCAAGTTTATGTTCTGTTTTTCACACAATTTTTTCACGCTTAATTTTCATTATTATCATGCCAGATCATAGACCCAGAACACTAGTTTACATGGGCTGGCATCAGGTGAGCCAAACATACCCATAATTCTTTGTGTTTTGATGAAGTTGGTCACATGTCTTAAACCCTATTCGCACAGAATTAGTATTACCTGTGGACCTCTGGTCATTTTCAAATGATCACCCCAACTCTGTGTTACTTGCAGCGCATTCGCACAGGATAAGCAAAGTCTGTAAATTACTCTATTTTCACTGACATTAGCCTACACCCAGATATGTCGTATGCTGACGTCCAAAAACAACGCAGAAAGTAGAAAATATATGCAATTGCAATAGCAATCACTGAGATGCAGATTCGCACGGGATTAGTATTATCACCGGACGTCTGTGTTAGGCGAAATACAGTAGGTAATTTGCGGCGGAAATTTTACTTACAAATTACAGACATGGCACATTCGCACGGGACTAAGATCTCTCAGGCATTCTCCGCAATTATCACAATTCACCAAAGGTCCACAGGTAATACTAATCCCGTGCGAATAGGGCTTTAGCGATCTGTATACTATTTTGAAAAAATCCACAATAAATAACTAATTTGTTAAAATGTTGAATTTCACGTTTTCGCTTAATTCGATAATATCCAGTCAACAGTTTCATATCGTGAACACATTTCACGGAAAAACATAGATTTTGACTGTTCAACCCGGTGAAGATTCAACGCATTAGCAGTCATTCCCGTTGTCCACGCCGCTTAAAGAGACCCTATGCAACTTTTTCATAGTCATAAAATCACTTAGAAATCGTTTTGCTTGACTGACCAGTTTTATCGAAAACAGTCACATTTCCTCCTGCCCCTAGTGTCCCTCTCCGCTATTACAACCTTGCAACTTTCTGATAAACGAACGTCTGCTGTTTACATCTGGAAGTCAGAGACGCGAAAGGAACAAGAAGAACCACGCTTGCAATTTATATATTTATATTAAAGCGTCTATTCATCTAGCAGAACACCTTGACCTAAGGATGCTAGGAACGTTAAGGCCTAACTTTCCCTAACACAACCACGATAATACCTGACCCTATTCTAAGACATACAAACACAAACACTCTCACCGTGAACCATACAGTACCGACCAAAATGTCACCCACACATCACAACCTTTGCCGTATGACCAGAGCCCCTTCCCTCAGGCCAACAGGGAAGGAGCCGAGAACAACCTTTGACTTACCCCACTTTCCTCCGGATACGCAGGCACTCACGAACTAAGGCGCACCGGCCCGACAACTGATCCCAAACGGGTCACCTCTAATCTCCGTGGAAAGAGTAGGGCTACTTCATGCACACCGGGGGGGAAAGAACCCCTTAAGATGGAGACTCGGACCAAAAAGATGTATTTCTCTTCCCCACTGGAAGCGGTTTTATTAGTTTTATTTTGGTTCCAATAAATGTAATAGTAAAGTAAAAATCCAATAAAAGTAAAAGCTAAAAAGGTATAAAAATAGGACTGGAATACAAAATAAAAGAACAAAGTAAAACCTACTGACTAAAAGTTAACATCCCAATCCCCATGCAGGTTCAAAAGCAACGACCAAAAACACAAAAATTCAAAAGGAAAAATGGTTATAATAAATGTTATACAAAAGTATTTCTGTCTTCTTCCCAATGGTAACTAAAAAGCGACCCTGCGTGACCACCCCCCACCAGGTCCCAGCAGCCCGCTTCCTCTGTCGCTACATCTCGAAAAAGCGCAAAAGCAAAAAGCCAAAAAGCCTCGAACTTAGCTTGTTCTCTTTTTATACTCCTTTCCCTAAGACCCCAACACTGCACCTCATTCTGGTGTCAACCGTTTTTTTTGACAATCAGATGATTTGCCTTGCTATGACCCCTACACCACATTGACGTGTGCTTTTCTGGGTATTGTTCCATTCAGATATCTCTGAGCACCTTGTGTTCTTTTGTGGTTTGTCTTGAGTGAGCTTAGCAGACAGCCTACCCTTGTGTGGTTATATGAACATCCTGTGCACCTGCAGACACCACATACCTTACACAGGCTTACATTTAAAAATGATTACATTTCAAACATAAAAATGTGAAATACTTCACATATCATTGGCCAAAACTCCCTAACCATTCCTTGTGCTTGGGCATCTCACATTTTATTCACACAAGGTTTGGTTCACAAATGTAATTTCTTTTTTGTTTTCAAAGTCTCTCGGCAGCATGGTTCGTTCCAAATTTGATACATTTATTTTACAATATATAGCCTATATGTATAAATATACACACTAAAGGTGTCGGGGAAGCTCTGCAGAGAAATATGCAAGCATAAAACGAGCGAAAACGAAAAACGAAACCAGAGATGAAATCGCCAATCCTGCATTATTCCTCTTTAAAAAATTGTTCTCTTCTGGCATATCATGACAGGAGAACCATGTCAATTTTGGATGCGGTTATCTGAGCGATAGTTTCTGTAACCCTGCAGTCACACACGCTACAAGAGACAGCAACAAAACGACAGGCTGCCGTTCATTTTCAATGGGAGTAGACTTTGGCCAGAGACAAGCGACAAGCTTGCCGCTGTCGCGAGCAAGGCGGGGCTAAAATAGACAAGCAGGCTATTTTATGCAAATGTTGAGCGAAGCGACAAAGCGACTGCCAATCGGAGTGAAGGCAGTGTGACGTTCCTTGTTTGAAAGTAAAGTTGAAATTAAATTGAAATTATTTTTTTTATCCAAGATGGCGGACCTAACTAATCGAAGGCAGTATTTCTGTACAAACAAGTAAGTTCAGGGTAATATTTTGCTACTTCTAGTGAGGAATATGAACTTTAAAATCTGAAAAGCCAGGTTTTGTAACTGAAAAATATATCTAAAGGTATGTACGAGCTATCGGTCAGCCATCTAGCACGTAGCAATCGTTAGCCGTCAATCACTCGCGAATCACCTCCCCACTCAACGGCAAGTTGGTGGAGTTGTCGCTGTCTCCTGTAGCGTGTGTGACTGTAGGGTAATACCTTCGATATACATATTGTTGGAAAGCTTAGTTTATGGCCGTTCATGTGAGTACAATAAGTGATGGTATAAAAGGATAGTATGGCCAATGTTCACTCACTGCTTGTCATTCATTTACCTGTTAACTGGGCTAGTCTGCTAGCAGCAAGTGCTGTATAAAGGATAATTGTTACACATTTCTTATATCGATGTAACATTCAGAATACCAATCTTATATCTGACATCTTCGCTGTGTCCATGGGCAATTTGCTGTGAGCTAATAGTTCGGACGAGTTTGTTTATTGTGTAGCGCTAGCCAATAACCTACGTAAACCTTCCTTGATCACTTAAGATCGCTTCAGATTGACATACACCAGTTAGGGGTAAAATGCCTATGTCTAAATCACCGACACAGTTAGGTAAAGCTCTACGGACTAACAGTATGAGTAATCCTTTGGGCAATGAACATAACTAGCAATGTCGCCACAGTAGTTCGTACAGTCTGCTGCCTCTGGTTTGGCGCCGTATAGCACTTCCTGCAGAATGATTGAGTGATACGAGGTCCAATAGACTTCCTGTATAGCTTTATTTGTAGAGGAGGGTCTTGTCGACGAAATAATCCCTGATTGGGTTATATCCGAGCATCGATTTAATAGGAGACGTCCCTTGTTTTGCTAACGTAGCCAGTAACAGTAGTCCGTAGACTAGGTCTGCGAAACCGTAACAGTAGTTCGTACAGTGCTGTTTTGTGCGATTTAAACATATATTTTACACCTTATAACGTGTTTTCACATTGTTTAATGTCGGTCGATTAAGTAGTTAAAGGAGTCCTAGAATTCAAAACCACATTCACCTTGTTCCTGTTGAATTTAGGCTGCGAGCAGTGTCCAAAGGACAACACCAAAGACTTTACCGCGTCCCCCGCCTGCTTTCGTATGCAAATTGGGAAATAGAAACAGCCGTGTTGAAATGCTCCAATCTGAACAGAGCTCAGATAACACGTAATAGGCGCCCATCCCCCTTTAGATACACCCCTCGGCCCCTCTCATTTGCATACCTTCGATTAATAATTCTTGTTAAACTGCTCTTACAATGCTAGTATCTAGATATGTGGTCTATGGCAGAGGCGTTGTAATGCTAGCGTTATTACAGCTAACTTTGTAGAGTTACTATACTAAGAAATGTACTGATAAAACTTACCAATCTAACACATTCATTCTGTTGGGGAATCTGCTGCACTTCATCTTCGTCAGAACCTTCTTCTGACTCGGTTTATACATGTACGGCTGTATTCCTTATTTAAATCCATTGTTGATAGCTTTATCAAAGACTTTGGCTTTATTTACCAGCAGTAAACGTAGTTTCACTTTGCTCTAGCTTCAGACCGGTGGATTGAGCCAATCAACTTTCAGGACATATCGGCCAATAGACCAATCAGCGCGCATCTCATTTGAATATTCATGAACTTGCTGAGTGGGCGGGAAAAACAAACTGTTTCATTGCAAGGCTTATTTATGACCTTGTATTAGGCGATCTAGCAGTGCTCCTGGGGCGTTTTCAGCCCCACAAATTTACATATGACATTATTTAGGCTCAAAGATCAATTTGTAATGGTCAAAAAATGCGTTCTATGACTCCTTTAATGCATAGGTTTGTTGATCAATTACCTGCCAAGGATTATTTTAGGATTTAGCTTAGCTGTAGTTTAGCCTTACCAGCTAAGTCATTTGGTACTGCCACGTCCTTTCTGTGATAACTGATACTTTTGAATAAATCAATTGAAACTCTGAGTGCAGCAGTGACAACTTTTATTATAAACACAAAGTGCATCAAGTCAAGTGTTTGCGTGGAGGGGGACATAGAAAAGTGGCACATGTAAGAACACTTGTGAGACATCTGAACAGGTTGATGTTATGAGGCTTCGTGCCGACGGCAAACCACAGCCAACGAGTGGCGTCCAGCTGCAGCCTGCACTGTCAGGCCCCTCCTGCACTCTCAGGCCCTGCACTGTCAGGACCGGAAGTGATGTGTTTTTCATGTGTCCCCAGTTCCGCGAAGATGAGAGGTTTATAAAGCGAGACGATTCATAAGTAACTAGACAATCTTTGTAGATACGTTTGGCTAAGTAAATTGGGAAGTTCGCGATGGCATCACGAGAATGAATCTATTAGATCGTGATACCATCACGTTTTGTTTGTTTACCTATAGAGCTCCCCAGTCCCGCCCACAGCCTTGTCCGGAAGTAAAAATCCAATACAATTTCTCCATTGACAATTGGAGAATAAGCCATAACATCGTAACCGTCCATGGTAGACTTAAAACCAGCTACGATGTGACTAAGCGATTATACCTGCTCATATAGATGTCAAAAGATAATGGGGGCATCAACCTTGTTTTGAGAAAACAATGCTTTATTCACGATTTAACGAGAGAGTACTACACTACCCGACACCCTAACGTGTAAAACTGGTGAAAGCAGAGCCTTTGATTGGTAGAGATCGCCGTTGCCATGGCAATGCCAAACAAACTGTACTCAGCTTTTCCCGCGCCTATCGTCCAGCTTCGTCTCGCTGGAACTTCAAAACTTAAAATGGCTGCAGGGCTGATCAGGACCGATGTGTGGTCTTCCGGAAAATAACGGTTTTCTCATCTTGAAGGTTGAATTTACTCAATGGAAACGGTAGGAAGTAATCATCTTCTTTTCTCAGATTAATATGGAACCATGTTAAACTATCTTTAGGCTGCAAATGTTGGAAATGTGTGTACGTTTGCAAAGCATCCTGGGATTTGAGTTCTCTATCTCGGAATTTAAGATATGTACACAGTCTTGTACCTTTCGCTTTTTTTACATTTTCTGTTCATTTTTTCACTCGAAATTATAAGTTATATGCTTATGAGTCACATCGTAGCTGGTTAGCCTAAGGCATGGTCTAAAACTCTTTATATCCGAATTTTTCCAGAAGTCAATGGGAGAAATGAATGAGAATTTTACTTCCGGACAAGCACCTCTCTCGGAGGAGGGGCGGGACTGGGGAGCTCTATAGCAACGGTTGCAATGCGTGGCTGGTTGAAATGAATGAGAGCGTCTCACGGAAATTCGTGATGGCATCATGAGATATTAACTTAAAGATCGTGATACCATCAGCTTATATTTATTATGGCTTCAATGTGAACTTTGAGATATGCTTATGTTCTCACTTGAACGCTTTGCATCGTCCTTTTCACAAATGCACCATATTTTTAAGCAAATAAAGTTGTTTACTTAAGATTACTGAGCGTTTTATCAACGCAAAAATATTCTCGCTGCACCGGTAGGGACTCGGTGAGACGTGATCCCATCTTGCCGTGAGACTGGGTTGTTGTTTGTACAAACATTCAACATCCAAAACTATAACTGAAAAACGTCGACACTGACAAATGTAATACACTTTGCTCATTTGTGCTACGTTATAAAAATAAAACGCAGACACTGATTAGAAGATGCACTTGCTAATTTGTGCTTCATTCTCAACGATCATTGAAAAACTACTTCCTCGTGATAGCACGTGACTACGCTTGGTTTCCGGTCCTGACAGTGCAGGCTGCAGCTGGACGCTCGTGCAGCCAACAGCACCACTTGTAGCCTACGATAATGCTTAATGAAAACACAACTGCATGTTAGTATTGCTAGTACTGTCCCTCCTTCGTTTGTATACAGTACAATGTGGGAACGTTAGCATGTTTACATATGTCATAACATGTTTATGATCGCAATGAACGGTAATGTTACTCAACCGTATAATAATAACATTAATTTGTAAAGCCTTCGTGTGCATGGAAGACGTTATAACGCCGCATTACAGCATAGGACATTCATATGTGCCATGTTAAAGAGAAATATATATTGTAAAGCATTTCAAATGTGAAAAGAACATAATTGCAACAATCACAAGAGAATGCATCAGATTAAGAACCCTTGTAAGACCAGGACACAGAACACAACATGCGTACTGAATGAAGTGCCATTTCAAGAAGCCCTTGTAAGACCAGAACACAATACAAAAAAAAATATATGTAAAAAACCAACAAACTATGTACAATATGTACAGTATTTACAGGGGGGGAGAGGGGCGCACCATGCAAGTGTCCGTCCTCGGGAGGGGGGGAGGGCAGAGTGGAGAGGGGTGCACCACACAAGTGTCCGTCCTCACATCTCCATCTCTGATGCCACCTGGAGCGACACCGTTTCCCGGCACTTGTGACAGTACCATGCACCCTCTGGTACCACACTGACCCCCAGGCACTCAGTGTGGTACCAGAGGGTACACATGTCACACCGTACCCACTCGTGAAAATCACGGGAGGACTCAGGCGGAGCCATGTCCTTCCACAAAGTGCAATACTGCTCTGGGTCCTCCCGTGCAGCACGTAGTGCCGCCTGCCTCTCCTCCCGCCGCTGTCTTGCAGCCTGCTGCGCTGCCTGCTGTGCTGCCCGTGCAGCCGCCCGCTCAGCCTGCTGGGCTGCCACTTGCTGCTGCCGGAGCCGTCGCTGCGCCACCCTCTCTCGCTGTGAAGATGCAATACCAGACAATTTCATGAAAAAGCACAGAGAGAGCAACACAAGCAAATTTGAGCAATGGATTTAATGACGACTAAGGTTAGCAGGCAATCGGAGGAGGAGGGGGACTAATGAACGGCAAATGTGAGTTACACCGAGTTTTCAGATTTTTTTTTGTAACTCCCGCCTCTGTGTACAACGCAGGCTTCTGATTTGCTCTGAGTGGTTCAAATTTGCATAAAGTTGGGAGATTGCCAACTTTGATTCGCCCCATGAGGCGAATTCGCTTCATCTCGCCCTACCGGAGCGAATTTCGCTTCCCTGTTCATTTTCAATGGGTGCGAGGCGAAATTTAACTTGTGTGGAAACCCACCGTCAGACTTCCAGAGGCTCCGCAACATGGATCCCGCTGCTCTATTTTTTTTGTGGGAACACCTAAACCGGCAAAACTTTTAGCCATCCTCACAGCAAAGTTTGTTCTCATAATTTTAGCATAGGCAACGTTAAGGTTAGATATAAGGATTGTGCGATACCGATAGCTCACCTAAGTTAATACAATTGGCATAACATTTTGTTTAATGTAGTTGTGCGTGGCTGGTGTTGGTAGCGTAGCTCTGAACTTATCACTAATTGGTAAAACGTATGCTAGTCTACAAAACAGTCTATGTAGAATTGTTTCAGTAGATACATCTAATTTGTGTAGTGTTCTTGTTAGCCCTATCACTGTACAAAGATACAGGATCCTCAAACAATATAAGACCTACTCTCTGGCGACAATTCATCATGACAGTAGTGCACTGTGAAGATTGCCGGGTAAGCCTCACCACAGTGTTCTTTATTTCAGTTAGCCTATTAGCTGGTTTCATTGTCATCGACCTCAATGCAATTCAAACCAGCTAATAGGGTAACTGAAATAAAACCATGTCAATCTCTTGGTATGGTGAAGGGTATGTGTTGATGTGGGGTTATTTTAATTCCAAAGGCCATGGGGACCTTTATCATAGTGTCCTGGATATATGAAATAACAAAAAAATAAAACAAAAAAATCTATGGGAATTTTAACACATACTTAGGTTAACATAGGCGTTCCAATACTTATGACCCCTGTATTTTAACGAAAACATTAATTTATTTGCGCTACATTATTCATTCACAAAGAAAATTTATGTCCTTAAAGCTGCCGTTGGCAGCATTTTTTTTTAAAAGTCATATTAGCTTAAACTGTCATGGGATTCTGAAGGTATAATATTAAATAGGCTGTTTAGGAAAAATCCTGAATGCTCTAGCTCCCTCTGAAGCCTGTAATCGTGCTTGCAAAAATTCACGTTAGGGGGGAGGAATCGCTATCTGTCAGCAGGGTTGCCAGATGGGGCGGTTTCACGCCCAATTGGGCAGTTCTGCAATCTATTTTGCGGGCAAAAATAGGGTTGGGCGGGTAGATAAAAATTGGGCTGGTTTTGGATCATTTCGGTGGGTTATGTTGCCGAAACACCGGTACTTTGTCTTCCTAATTTGTGTGTGTTGATGGCTGCAGGAAACGCTGTTGTGCATGAACATCAGAAATGTCTAGGAGAAAATAGCTTTCGAGGACGCTACTGCGCTACTTGATTAATAAAAGAGCTTAGCTACAGAAAGGTTACTTGGTTTTGTAAATAGCGACGTTACCGTCAAGCTACTGAAAAATTTAGTTAAGCTAGTAGCGTTGCTACAAGTACAGGTAGCGACACTACTGCCCATCACTGGTTTGGTGAATTTACGCTATATCCCAAAATGGAACACACTGACTACTAGGGAAATAAAGCTAACGACATGTACACTAATACATCTGGCGTAATAATCAAGGTTAGTTGCAAACGTACCATGGGCGCAGTGATATCACGCACTACTACTGCTTGTTGCCTATGGGGACTATTTTCAGATATCACTGCGCCCAAGGTACGTTTGCAACTTCCCTTGATTATTTTGCCAGATGAGAGTGTAGTTCCATGTCAAAACAGCCTAGAAAAGCCAGGTTTCACTTTCAGTTGGTCTTATTGGACTAACTTGAGAAGAGAAGGTTTGCATGGGGAAATTAGCGGAAATCTTAGTCACTTTTAAGCATGATGCTAGCAGGCGAGAAGCTAATGGTCTAATCTGATTCAATGATCTATACTAGGCTGAAGCTAAAAATTGTATCGCCAGACTCACAGAATGGCTGGATGAACGGGAAAAGGGTAAATATCGATTGTTTTGCTCGAGGGGAGGTGGAAAATTAGCTTATTTCCAAAAATGGAATATTCCTTTAATTTGTCTGCTGCCGCTGTGCTCCTATGGAAATACTCCACATTCCCCTTCACCTTCACCACAGTGGGCCCCAGCACACTCAGCCCAGCCCTCACGATCAGGTTCAATGTGTGGGCAAAACAAGGCAAGTGTCTCCAAGATGTTTTCCGGACAGCTATGGTCATGTTGGCAGCATTGTCAGTCACACAGGCTACTACCTTTTCACCGAAATCCCATTCAGCCGCGATTCTTAGCAGATTTTCTGCTAAATTGTCAGCTGTGTGCCTGTTACTGATTTCGTAACAATTTAGCAGACAGCTGATCAGTTAAAATGTTTCGATGAAGTGGCATGTCACTGACATGAAGCTGATGGTAGCCCTCGATGTCCAGCAGTCTGTCGCATGCCCCACTCTCTCTGCTGTTTTAGTGGAGTGACATCACTGGTACATGTCAGGCATAAATCATGCAGAAATAGTTTTCCTACCAAGCAGGATTTAGGATGGATTTAGGGCCTTTGTTCAAATCTCTTTGCAGGTCTTTCATTTTAGGTACCTCAGTGACCTTGGCCCTAGCAGTACCAAGATCGAATTCCTGGTGGCCTTGCTCTCCTATGGTTGTCTCCTCTCCTTGAACTGGAATTGCAACTATTTGACATGTACTATAACACATGTTTGATGTAGTGTTTGATACAAGTTTACCCTTTGAACTGAAAATAAATAAATAGAAAAAAAGCACCAGAAATTGTTCTGTCCAATACAGGTCTTATAATATGTATTCCTTTAGGAGGATTTGGGCAGTTGATGATAGTTGGTGGTGTCTCAGTCAGTCGTTTCCTCTTGTTCTATAAAAGTGATAGTAGTATGTAGTACTGTGTGTGTAGTATGCACCTGAACACCTGTTTCATTTCATGTTTGCATCCAGTATGGTAATGGGATGCCCCTGCATTAGTTGTAATGCTTCATGGCAGTGATATGAGTTATTTGCCATTAGTGCATGCTTCTATAGCTCATCCCTTGTCAAGACATTTCCAGTGGTATGTGGTATGTTGGGGTTGAAATGATCCTCACAAACCCCATATCCCCAGCTGTGAGATGAGATCATTTGTGGTTATGGTAAGAGAAAGGTCTGCCCTTCTTATATTGATCAGCCATCTCTTTTTTCTACACATATACAGTATATGGGTACTGTGACTAAAAGCACAATATTAATAAGTACAACATTGCCAAGGTGAAAGCTCCACTAACCTCCTGAGACCCGGGGAAAAAAAAGTTTTAATTTTGAGATTTTTTTTAGATGATTTAAGTATTTTGGTCTAAAGAAACATGCTGCAGCAAAAAAAATTCCAAAAATGTTCTTAGTTGCTGAGTTATGAGATGTCCTCTGCAAAGGACATCGGAACTATCCGAATGTCCTATCCCTATGGGAATAGTAATAGTATTGCATTAAAGTCAATGGAGTGTTAGGGTATGTGAGATATTACAGGCAAATAGGTGGCCAAGAAAGGCTTTGCTCCCCCTCAAGTGTTTTTAACATAGCTTTCAGAGATGGCTACTATAATGAAGTGTTGCCATAATGGCTGAATAAGCATTCAGACGGCAATAATAATGAGCCTGGCTCATCGGTGTTGCAGCCAGTCTGCATACATGGCACACTGTAGAGCTAGGTTTTAGGTTTGGAGGGGTTACTACACTCTTCCTTTAATCAACATGTGTTGAAGAAGTGCAATGGCTTGCTGTGAGGGCATCAGAGAGTATACACCATGATAGGGACTCTCATTATTTGACCTCTGACCCCTGTGCCAAAGACCCAAGAGACGAATGAAACGTTAGTGTTCAGGGCATCCTAGGATGGCAGAGGTACACTAAAGGGATGCTTGATGGATAAATTGTAAATGTGAAAGCACTTTTAGGAGTGGCAAATAATCATTTACAGGTAAATGGAGTAATCAGTTACCCAAAATACAAATTGGGTAATGTACATTGAGGCAAATTCACCTACGATGTACTTATTTCTTAATAAACCTTAAAGTTCTAGCTTACACACTGCTTCTGGAGCTGTATTGTACCTTAAGGGATCCCCTTTTATCCTGTATCTCCTTTTATTTATTAGAAATAAGTAGAAAAGACCTTGTTGTCTCACTCAACCCTCTGCCTTCTAAAACATAGAAATTGGTTAAAAAGCAGGGGTACTGAGTCCCGATGTCCACTACAGGGGACATTGAACAAAAGTTATGTTTTGAAGGTGTTAGAATTGTTGAATCTTTCTGAAATTTCTCTGAATTCAAGTTGAGACTGTCATTTTTATGACACAAAATGGTCAATTACCTCTGTTGCTGCCATGAAATGAAAAAAATTCAATAGCCGCCATTTTGAAAACTAAATGTGTGAAATCTGTTAACCCAACCCACATAATTGTGGTATCACCAGAAAGCCCAGGATGTCCTCTTGAGAGTACAAAAGGATTTGAATAGTTGGCATGAATGGTATTTCATTTATAAGACTCAGACTGATGTCCCATACAGAGGACAAAAATGAATGGCCGGGTCTCATAAGGACACACCAGTTCAAAAACGGGATGAGCCTGAGGACGAGGAAGACATAGCGAGAGAAATGACAATTCAGGAAGAGATCCTGGCGCAGGCAATGATGGAGAGAGAGGCGCAGCTGAACGGGGAGGAAGAGAAGGCTGACAAGGTGAAGCAGCAGAAGCTCTTCAAACATCTTCAGAACCAGCACCAGCAAAACCAGAACCTTCTGGAGGAGAGGAGGAACTATGAGGAGAAGAAGGTATAATAAGGAGAAGAAAAAGTTCCCTCAGAAGATGTTGAAAGAAGAGGCCAAAACTGAACTTTGGGGACAAGTCACGGCAGAGGGGATGAGGCCAGAGTCGAACGAGTGATGGGAGGAAAGTCAAATGAACTTCACACAGGAACATGAGGAAAGGATTAGAACTCAGAAAACCAGGAAGAGTATAAGGAGCCAGCATAGACAGTAAAAGATATGGACAGAGCTATCACGTAGACGGCAGCAGAGACCGAGGAAGCAAATTTCAACGTTTTTTTTAGGTCTTCTTATTCCGTCATAGGTCTCCTGCGCAGGCTCAGGTGTCGTACATGTGACGTAGGCACGTAGTCTGACCGAGTCTGACCTATGGCGACGCTTTACTACTCTATGGACGCATGCGCATTTTCACGTTAGCATTGACTTCGGAAAAACGTTAATTACTCAGCCGATAAGACCGTTACGAGATTATTATGTCAATTTCACAATGTAGTATGTACCCCGACAATAGAAAATGTTCATATAAAGGCTTAAAACGCTTCAGCTCTAACGTAATTTGATGTCAAAGTGGCGCTTACGCCCCATAGGATTCAATGGAATGGCCAGCTAGCCACGGTCTTCTCGTTAGCATGGCGGCCGCCATACTGTCTACACTCTCAGAACGTTCGCTGCCCCCTTGGGAGCCAGGAGAGACCGAGGCAAGAACATTCTCAGCCTGAGCAGCACAGACCACACACCAAGGGTAAACGCACAGAGAAAGGAAAAGAGGACACAAACATGTCTCAGGCTAAAAGGAGGAAGACACGTCAAGCAATGGGGAAGCAGGAGAAATACCTCAGGTAAAGTGCCAGGAGTAGACAACGTTTTGTTATCAGGGGAGACACGTTGATGAAGGCGTTCACCGCTGTTGTGACATTTTTTTGCCAACCGTTTTGCCGTTGTGTTCGCCTGTCAGAATGTTGTTGTTGCACTTGAATGAACGGGAATGTTATGCGCAATGCCCAAACATTCGTAGTGTATTTGTGCATTAGACAGCCAGAGAAAGCAGGAAGCCAGAGAAAAAGTGGAGGAGGAGATCTAGGGTAGCCTGATTACCATCGACTTTCAAAGGCTCTGCGAGACTTTAGTCTGACCAACAGCCTGTGCTAACACGGTTTCTCCAAGCACTGGTTGACCCACCTCCTTTAAGTGCCTCGATTTGCTACTGGTCGATGTCAGAAAGCGGTTTGCCGAGTTTAAACCAATAACAACACTCTTTCCGCTGCCTTGAACACGCCTCTACCCAGAGCCGTTGGAGCTGCTCAAAGTTGATTGGTTCTCGACCAAAGGGGGCAGTTCCGCAGATTTCGGGAACTCAGAAATCCTTCCCGATTAGCAGTTGACCAGACCAGCGACAGAAACAGCCTGAAGGCGTTACGTCACTGGGAGGGCGTGCCAGGCTAGATCTAGGGGACAAGAGGGCTCAAACAGGGGCTCTGCAGCGCCACAGGTTGGTGAATCGGTGGAAGGGTAGAGTGGGGGGAAACGCCCCCCTCGGGTAAAATACCCACCACCTTATTATTCCCGTTCACCCACTTTTAAAGATGCCTCCTAGAGCGTTTGCGCTATCGACGCGGTTCTAACACCCAAAAAACAGGCCCGATCCGTAGCTTGCTTGTAGATGTCGGATGGCTGCCAGTTGTCGTTTTGCTGGTATTCCCGTTTTCGGTCCCGGAAATGAATGGGGAATATATTTGTTTTGTATTTTTTTTGCAGCCTTTTTGTAGCATTGTTGACATAACAGAAGTTATTAGCTAAGTTAGCTAATCAACCTGGTTAGTATTGTTAGCATTTTTAACATAACTGTTAGAAATCATCAGCTAAGTTAGCTAATCAACCTGGTTAGCATAGTTAGCATTTTTGCAAGCCTATTCTTGCAGCTCCTCGGAAATGCACATTTCTAGTTTGTATTACAACCTCTATTACTGTTAGGCAGGGCTCCAGAGTGTGACCAATTTGGTCGCATATGCGGGCTAAAATTTTAAAAGTGCGTCTGCTGGTCGCACTGGTGCATCTGACGCTGCTCGGGCAACAGCATTCTTTCACAAGTTTTCATTGTAGACTATGCGTGCAACTTTACCAAACTGTATAGAAGTAAATCCCCTCTCCTTGGCCCGCTTTCTCTCCCTCTCTCGTGCGCGCTCAGTGGACACCCGCCCCTCGACATGCACATTCATAATCGTGAAAGCAATGACACATAGATGACTAGCTAAATTATAATTAAATCTGGTTAGCATCATAGCATACTACACAAATTTGATTAAAACTCTTGCATTCAAGTTGACTGATCGTCTCAATGTTTTCCAACTCCAAGACTTAAAAGGGCCTGTCCCAAGGAGAAAAAGCATTAGCCTACTTTGAAACTTAAACATACGTGGGGAACAGTCCAATCAGTAGACGATAATAAGCTAGCCAACTTTGTTTACAATATTTTGAGGCTTCAAGCTGACAGCTGAATTAAAGAGGCGGAATCATGAATGTTATGAATATCAGAAATTTCAGTATATAGAATATAAAGAATTATATTGTATACATACAGATATATAAATTGTTATAATTCTTTAAAAAAAATCTGTATATTCCTTATATTGTGTTTCAAATAAAGACAAGCTTTTTCTACGCCTTATTGTTAATAAAATCATTCACATTATATGAAAGAAGAGCGATAAAAAAAATGGCATTTTGGCCTTAAAGGCGATGAAATGAAAAATGTGGGTGCACCTACATTTTGTGCTGGTGCACCTAAAAAAAATAGCTAGGCGCACCCAGGGTTACCAATTCCGCTTATTGTAAGCTACTTTGGGCTTGCTTTTTTGTGAAGTCCCTTGGAAAAATCAGAAGTCGCGGGTTGCGGGTTTTTGGGCTTGTTTTTCCGAGTTGTGCCTTGTTTATAATTTGCTCTGTACACCGCCTCCCTTTGCCCTGTATACAATCTTGATGCACCACATACAATTCCTATGCACCACGCACAAACACAGCCTTTTTAATAACGTACCGAGGACCTCTCGCCGTTTTTTTTTTTTTTTTGGTCTTCGGTTGCTTGTTTTGGGCTTGTTTTCAGGGTCCATGTAGCTTATGTTCCTAGCTGGCAACACTGGCACCAGTGCAACCAATGCAAAAAGTTAGTCTGGAGCCATGTCATTGTCATCGTCCTCTTCATCCTCCTCATCATCGCTAAATGATGTTTGTGTGTGTGTGTGTGTTCTCTTGATAGGCCCTAGTGGTTCATCCGTGGTCCCCAGCACTAGCGCATCACTAAATTTCATTTGTATTACAACCTCTATTACTGTACTGTCATTGTCATTGTAGTGGGGTAGGCTCACCCCCTCTGAACCTCCCGTGCTGTCACGTCATTATTAGCTAATTACTTGTCAATCCCCCTGATTAGCAGCCGCTGCCAAAACACCTTTAAAAAGACCTGGAAGTACCGGTGAGTGACTGCGCTGGTAACTTTTGCTCTCCCCCCTCATTGAGATGGCTCCCTGTCTGTTGCGGTAGGTCTCAATCCTTAGCGGGTTGCGTTGGTTATTAACATTTTACATTTTATGAGCTTACCTTCTTGTTTTGTAGCTTCCTTGCAATGTCCGTCCTCCACCGTTCCCGTTGAGGGTATTCCTGCTCTTTGCCAGCTCAGGTATGCTTCTTAATGTTAGTTTATGCGACACCGTCGCTACAAGTTCACGCACACTGATTTATTTAACTATGTGCTTATAGTACGGATCTTTGACTTCGCCGCCATTGTCTCTGGAGCGGGTATGTAACGCAGCATTCCATGATAAAGACATATGATAAAAGGTGTTATTTTTGTAACTTTGGTCTGCATCTTGCAGGTGCATGTAGCCTGGTTGACTGGAGGGCCGGACTTCACGGGCGTTGCTGTTTTGTCTTACGATTTGGTTTCCGTCTAGTGTTCATCTCGTCTCCTTCGTCTCCTGTTTGTATCTGTGATTTCCTCGTGATCTTGTTTGTCTGGGTCTTTGTCCAGTGCCTTAGTACCCAATTCTATTGTTTTGTGGGGTTTTTGTTTGGGGGTTTTCTTTTGCTTTGGTTGGTGAGTTTGCCTAACTATAATACCTGCTGCATGTCGTCAGCCTCTCCGAGGCGCTGTGGCCTGATGTGCATCTCCCTCCATCTGTTTGCATGTGATTGTGTATGCGGGCTACTGTCGCTTTGCATGACTTAAGTTGTAGTTTTGTCAGTGTTGGCAAGTGTTGTTATTGTCCTTCATGTATTGTTGTAGTGTCTTCCTTGGTTTATGTATTATCTTCTGGTGCCTTAATTGTGTGTTTGTTTTATTTGTTTATTTGGCAGGTCGGGTGCTGCTTAGGGGAGGCTAGACACCTGGTGGTGGGACCCTATCACTGCATGCTTGCCTTGCTGTGCCGTGCCGTGCTGTGTGCTGTGCTGTGCTGTGCTGTGCTGTGCTGTGTGCTGTGCTGTGTTGGGCTGTGCGGTTCAGTGCACTGCTCGCAGCAGCTTGTTTAGAGATTCACTTCACCAAGTGTGTGTGTGTGTGTACACGTGTGGATTTTGGAACACTCCCATCAGTAGCGTGCCTCCCTCAGGTAAGCCCCACCTAGCTATATTCATTTTGAGAAGTGCAACCTTTATTGTTAAATTAAACCTCAGACTACAGTGTTAAATAAATATATTTTTACATTCTCTTAACCCATGCGAGTCTTCCAGGCCTCTTCCTCCAACAGGTCTTTAGCTCCCACCTCCCCTTTCCCCTTGTTTCTTCAATAAACTTTTATTCAATTGGAATTCACGTCTTCTGCGTATTGCATACGAACCTGTGTAGTTCATATATTCTACTGTGGTATTTCCCTGGGGGTAATTACAGTGATTGTCCTGGGGTGGCGTAGTCGGGCTATTGGTTGGGGTACATCCTGTTATCCCTCCCTCACACTGCTTTGTCACATCATCATCATCATCATCATCAGTACATTGCATGTTTGTATATGTATGTGCGTTCTTTTGACAGATTTTGGGGGTCTGTATTCTAATGTATTTCTTATTCCTTTTTAAAGGAAAGAGTCAATCACCCTCCAGTATTCTAGAAGAGCTGTTCCCTAAGCCACGAATACAACACAAGAGGCCAAGAAAGCGGGCAAGTGAATCATCCGCTGTGCTGACCTCCTCGCCATACAAAAATATGTTGGAAGAAAAGATATTTGCGCGACAATACAAAGGCATATAATACCAAAAAAAGTAAAAAGCAACAGTGCAACTCAAATGAAGAAAAAGAATGATGATGATACAGAATGCCTCTACTGTGGGGAGTGATTTTCAGTTAGTGGGGCATGTAGAATGTCCCATGAGATTCGAGGGGAGTTTATCTGTGAAATTTGCATGGATCGTGTGGCGCCCCTAAGTAGGTGACCACAGGTTTGTTTTATATTTGTTTATTTACTGTATTTATATTTACCTTATTCACTTAGAACGGCACTATGCCTAGTAGGACTTTTATTTTTATACTATAGAACTTTCAATGAGTGATGCAGACTGACGTTCCATCTGGGGTTGTTTTGAGTGGTGGACCCCCGCGGTCACTTCAGAAGCAACTTCGTGACTAAACACTAACATCGGTGTCTGTCTGCTCCTCATTCCGTTTCTCCCATAGACTGTATATATAGAACTGGACAGTGTGGCTGCATTCAGCAGTGTTCTATGGAATTGAAGCAACCGAGGCGACGCCATCTTGCAGCCAGTCTGAAGTACGCTTGCGCAGTAGGATTGGACGCATGCTGAGATCGGAGCAGACACGCCCACACAACGAGTGAATCACGCCCCTCACCGCACCGCGTCGACGCGCTTGCTGCTGAGAAGCTAAACTGTTTGTCAGTTCGTTCGTGTAGCAGGGCTGCACCCGTTGGTGAACTTTCTCTGGTAAATGTTACGTATGTAACACAAACCTCTTGTCTGTTAGTGAAATACACAACTTATATTTTGTATTGTAGCCACCAGTTTACTAGCTAATAACTTCATTTAAATAACGTAGGCCGTTATATTAACGTTGTCAGCTCAAAAGCCTTGCCAAGCACAGACATTAGCAGCTAGCTGCTACCGTTTACGTTAGCATAGATGCTAACGTTAGTAGCGATAGCTAGTTGGTTAAGTTAAGACTAACGTTAGCACACAGACGCTGACAATATGTTATGTTTGGCTCGGCCTATTTTGTTTTGCCGTTATCAAAAGGCTGTTTTAATATGCCACCTCAACATGGAGAGTGAATCTGTGTTTGGCGTAGCTGCTAGTTAATTTTAAACACAGCCTGCCTGTTGTCGTGCCCATTGGCAGAGTAATGAAATGTCCGCATTGAAAAACAAACGAATAGCTGCTAACGTTAGTTTCGCATTCTTAGTATGCTTACCAGTATGTGTTAACAGTAAAGGATCAGCTATAAAACTTTGCCTTTTCTTGTAGGTGGCATTTCCCATGTCCTTTCTCCAGTCCCCGGACGTCCATCTCATCCACTTTGACAGGAACAACCTCAGACATGTCGAGCGTGATATTGAAAGGTGTAGATTGCCTGAACAGTGTAGGACACTTGCTATGTTCATGATCATGAACATATTGTATCACATTTTAAACTTGCAGTATATCCCTGAACTCAAACTTAAAGGAATACGCCACCCAAAAATGAAATTAAGCTAGTCTCGGTCACCCCCAGAGTTAGAACAGTGAAAAAAACCCGGTTAAAATCCGTCCGGGCATTCTCCTGCTTTGGGAGCAGCGATGTTAGCTTTAGCTTAGAACAGTTGCTGTAGTTGAAGGGTGTCAGTGAGCACGTCCTCCAAAAAGTGACCGAGACGTCTACATTTTTTTCTAAATATATCTTGGGAGCCGTGTGTTCAAAACGAGTACAAATCATAATGCAAAATCGAACGAGACTATTACCTGGGCAGATCTTTACTTGGAACTATTTTCAGCCTCATCGCGGACGAAGCACCGCTAGCTAGGCGCAAAGTTCTCACGTAGCACCACTTGTAAACTCCCAACTAGCTTCGACTGGAACTTCACAAGACTGCTACGTGAGAACTTTGCGCCTAGCTAGCGGTGCTTCGTCGGCGATGAGGCTGAAAATAGTTCCAAGTAAAGATCTGCCCAGGTAATAGTCTCCACGGACTGAACGCACGGCTGCAAGCGGCTGAAGCTGCGGTCACGCACTGTCAATCAACGCCCTTTTTAGATTTGTTAAAATAACTTAAAAAATAATAATTTCCCAGAGAAAAGAAAAATGGTGTGTATTGAAGCACATTGAAAACTATTTTTTCGAATAACATGTTGTAAATATAAAATTAGTTTTAGGTGAGAAAAGTGACACGGAAAGTTGGCTACTTGCCCATTGAAATACATGGGGATGGGCGGAGCTACGAATTGTACTGCAGCCAGCCACCAGGGGGCTCTGGACTAGCGGTTGCTTCAATTCCAACGGACGACACACTGTCCAGGTCTATAGTTTCTCCTGTCTTACAGGTTAGTGCCGGGTAAACTGTCCTTCTTTGTTGCTGATTGTCAGCTCTGTATTGATGTTTGTCTGACAACCTATTTTTTATGTAAATTGAAACGTCATAACTTTAGTTTTACATTTAAATGTATGAGATCGCTAGCTGAGGTAAACTTTCAGTTGCCGTCTCGCGAGCTAGCTCTGGCGGCAAAGAGAAGTAGCCTACTAGACGTTAGCCGCCGTCTTTTAGCTAACTGGCTCATAGGAATAGTATTGAGTCATGTATTTGACAGTTAGCCTTGCATAGTAAGTTAGCACACTCGGTTTTTCAAGATTGTTATCTTACGATGTTTAACGAGCACATTTAAAGCTGACACACACTGGTTTTTATATATTACGATAATCGAGTTCATTGAGTATTTGTGTTATGAGACACGGGATAATAAACGAGAGTATAACATTTTGACAAAGGTTTAAAGATACGGTTATATGAGTGAATACACGGTTTTAAAGAAACAGCAATTTTGTTAATGTTAAAGATGCACTGATTTGAACATATAAGCTACAGTTTAATGATTATAGATATTGATAACTTGATTTAATGATTTATTCGAATTACATGAATGTTTAATATAGTCATGAATACTGGAGTGAATGATATTTGATTTGAATGTGAGTGGGTTACATGTAGCCTAGTATTTAGCACTGAGTGCCTTAATGAGAAACTGTTTTGTCTGTGTGTAGCCTATGTTCAGTATGGAGAGTGTCATAGTGGTCTGCCAGACAGTTTTCATTTAAAGTAATGGTATAGCCATTTAATATTGCACAATTCAAGCAAAGTAGCCTTTTATTCATTGATGTAAACATGATTAGTATTGTAACAGTAATTTAACTTGTGGTATTTTATCAGTATTGATATGGATGTTAGTTATGGGTCAATGTAATGTAATGTATGAATGGAATTGTATTTGTATTGACATGTCACACCATAATACGCTTGTATTTGGGCTTTAAAAACAGCCATTGATGATTCAAAGTATATTTTATTGATTGATTGTTATTTAATAAATCAGAAGCAACTTCGTGACTAAACACTAACATCGGTGTCTGTCTGCTCCTCATTCCGTTTCTCCTGTCTTACAGGAATATTTATTATTTGTTGCCACGGTCCTGACCGGGACTTGTAACAATAACAATGAATAGCTACATGTATGAATGAATGTTTATTTATTTACTTATTTATGACACACATATATAATATTAAAGATATGTATTGACTAATGACAACATATTTGTTGTTTGCATGGTTTAGTCATATGTTATGTCATTGTAACACTTGTGTGCTAGGCAAGTGCTATAATTAATTAATAAATAATGAGTAATGTTGTTACTGGACCAGTATTAAGGCCTATTCGGACGGGATTAGTTTTATGGGGTGACATCAGGTAAAGTAATAATTACCAGGTAATGTAGTCCCGTCCGGACGCGCCATGTCAGTAAACATAACGGAGTATGTCGGTGACATTTACAGACACTTTTACCTTCCGTAAAACGGTCCGGAGAAATTACCTTAGGTAAAATTAATCCCGTGCGAACGCGACCCTCTGTAAAGATGTCTGTAATATTTCGTCACATCCTGATTTGAAAACAATTCCACCATAGTCTGAATGAAAACATAACATGTTGTGCAGCTCATAATAGGACGTTAGCTAGTTTGCCTATTAGCTTGATATTGTTAGCCATTTCAAACTACTTATGGCATAACATAAAGCTAACGTTTGCTAGTTTAACCAACTTGTGTAGTCTTTCAAATCTGAAAATGCCGCACGTACCTGACGCAAGTATCACGTGCACGGCGACGAAGATGTGACGGCAGAACGTAAACGTAGTTACTCCTCCCATGTCAGGTAAAATAACAGAGATGTTTAGTCCCGTCCGAATTGGACATTTATATTACAGAGGTCATATGATAAACCTGCATTACTCTACGTCCCCCCATAAAACTAATCCCGTCCGAATAGGCCTTTAGGATAATACAGTGCTACCCCCTGTTGCGTGAGCGGTGTATTGCGTTTTGCCATTGCCCGCGTTGCTTGCGTTCGCTGTGTACAGTATGACGGGGCAGTCACACGCTTGCGTCCGCCAACGTATGCCTCATTTTGTCACATTTCCATAAACGCGAACTGATTGGTTTGTCAGTGTTCGAAAATTTGCATACACGGAATTTCATTGGCTGGCGCTTGCGCGATCCGTCAAACATTGAACATTTCTCAACTTTTTAGCGGAGGCAACGTATCTCAGGCAACGCATCGGACCCACAATTCAGTGCGGCATGAAATGAAGTCCAGCCAATGTAAAGTGAATGGGAAAACAACGGACGAACGTTGGCGGACGCAAGCGTGTGACTGCCCCGTGAAAGGGAGCCCGTCACTCGCGTAGCTAACGTTGCTTGTTTGCGTTGCTCGCGTTGACTATGTAAGCGCCCTTAGGCTACTAGGTTCGATGAGTGGTGTATTGCATAAGAGAAAGAGACATGAGACATGCAAGTTTGTATAAATAAGCCGACAGTTTACTGAATGAAGAATAAATACTAAGTAGGTCAGTAGTGAGTAGAATAAAATGTTTCAATAAACAATCAATATCAATAAATATACAGTACAAGATATTTCAATAAATGGATCAATAAATATTCACAGTGCAATATGTAATAAATGCCTTCAGTTTAATCTAGTTGGATATCTAGATTAAATGGATTTAAATAAGTTTAAATATGAGTTTGTTCTAGTTATCTTTTGAGACCGGTCTGTTATAAATAGTTTGTCTTAGGAACAGTTGCTTTAGCTATTTTCCAACTATTTGTTTTTATCTGCTTCTTGTTTCTTTTGAGTTAACTCTAATTTCTTTAGGGGAAGAGGTAAGTATTTGTAATGTCTAAGTTAGTGTGATTATTTCACTTTATAGAATCTAACTTTTTCTTTACAGGTCAAGGGTAAGTATTTAAATATTCCTTTTGTTTGTTCTTTTGCTTAACTATTGTTATTCTGTTTCACTTTGACAGGAAAACATAAAAGAAAACTTAAAACACATTAAAACCAGTTAACATTCATACATTCACACATCACAAGTTTATATATTCTATTCAAAGGCCTTAAATATCTGTGTTGCAACACTTTAACTAATTCAGTTCAGAGGATCCGTTCAATTAAATTCGTTGAGAGTTCATATCCAGTGTGGTTCCAGTATGAGTACGCTATATCTCCAGTGTGAGTATACTAAAGCTCCAGTGTGGTTCCAGTATGAGTAGGCTATATCTCCAGTGTGAATATACTAAAGCTCCAGTGTGGTTAACGTGAGTTAAGATCAAACCGTGCGTTGTTTCAGTTCAGTTCTTTCCGTTAGATTTCCTTGGGTAGGCTCGCCATCTACAGTGGGTACGGGTTGAGAATGCACCTTCTCCCGCGGGACTCCCGAAGAGATCCCGCAGGCCGTCAAGCCGATTTTTTTCGAGGCTAAGGCAATGTACCCAAACAACCACCAAGTGGCAGAAAGTTTCATCCCGCATTTCAACCGCATTTAATGATGAAGACCGCATATCCGTCAATAGTCGACTCCTTAATCTCATTTAATCATTAAAATGAAGGTGATGACTGGCGAAATTATTCAAACGACTTTTTAATAAACCATTGTTGAAATGAATGAAAATGGTTATAGAAAATCGCCTAGGCTACAGCCTAACGCCGACACAGCTGATTCTTTGATTGATTCTAAGCTGTTTTGATGTAGGGGATGGGTAAACTGGCGCGCTACAAACATGCTTCCAATCAAATGTAATATTAGTAGGACTAGCCTACTTAGACACTTTAGTCATAGGCAACGTTGCCATGTTAATTTGGGCTAGAAGTGCTTGCTTGTGGTGGCGCTCCTTTCCGCTGCTTCTCCCGAATTGTGTGGCAAATTTGTCAACAATCAGCTTACATGTCAAATCATATTTATTTCTCTTTGTCGCCATGGTATTGGGGGAACCGCGGAGAAACGAGATGGTCAGTCCTCGTATTTTTTCTTCGCGTTTCGTTATAAGAAATATATAAGTAATAGTTAAAGTCTTCTTCCGTATTGAACAGATACGCGACGCTCTTTGTTCCGTATTTTAATGAACTACTCAATGCACACACACTACAATGAAAAACACACAAAGAAAACACTAAACATATAGCCTACAACCTAATGACACTTTAATGCAGCGTTTCTCAAACTATGGGCCGCGAAACGTGGAGACTGCTGCTGGTCCGCGAGACATGGAGTGAAATAAGGTCTGGTGCTTCATCTGATAATTTGCTGCGCAATTGACCGAGCAACCGCGGGCCGACAGAAAAAGAAAGCAAACGTTGATGCTATCGGGAGGAAATGCTTGCTAATTTGATGTGTTTAAACATAGAGCCATACAATTAGGTGTGTCTGTTATTATGATAATTTTCGAGCATAACTGCTTGTCCATAGCTCAGTGACAGGTGTTAATAATATGGCCTTGCCATAAGCACTGCTGTGGATTGCAGGTGCTTCTTTTATTATGCGGTTAGAGCATAAGCGCTTACTCATATAGACTATAACTCAGGGACAGGTGCAAAGTTTCCTACGATGGGGAGAAGTGACCGCAAGGACTGCATCGATAAGATCAACGAATGCCTTCGCAAGCCCCGAAACCCCGGCGATACATTTTCTTTACTTTAATTCAATAAAAAAAATGTTTATCTGAAGAACTTTTCCGAGGTTGTCTTGTCTACCAAATCCTAAACTTAAATAGCGTAAACATTTTATCTTATGAAAAAACTCTTAGGGGGAACAGTTAGGCAGCCCTTCCTCCATATCGTAGTAGGCCTATAGGCAATTTATTAGAGGGGTCAAAAAAACTCATAAAGTAGGCTAGCCTGCTACTTTTTCCAGACTAAATGTGTCACTTTAGTGATTGGCTCTTTCAAATGCAAATTAGGTGGATGGGCTTTTGAATGGGCCTGCTGCAGGTGAGAGGACAAATCCTAAGAAGTTATTGTTTTTACAAAGTGCCATTATCATTGCCATATTCTCTTAAAACATAGGCTATATATTTGAAAACGAGTTGATTAAAGGTTTCTAATGGTGTTTCTATAATATGATAAAAGCAGAGATTGAGATGTGTGTTTGGAACAGTTTTTCAAATCCCCCGGGGGGTATTTAGACTCCAGGGTGTTAAGCACTCATTCACAACTGTCCCATCGCTAAATGCTCTCTTGTGTTGCGTGATCACACAAGTAGCCTATACCTGTCGTAGTGTGCTTTTAATTTGATAGGCCTAATTATTATCTCCGCCAAGGAGGTTGTTTTCATCGGGGCTCAGTGTGAAAGGAACAGGTCAACCCTGCGATTAGGGGTGTGTGACTGATGACTTATTTGGCAAGGCTATTATTAGGCTTAGGCTACTATGCATGGCTGTAGGCAGCTAGAGGCCACTGAGATCTGGACCTCATCGGTTTTGAGAGCTGGAAATACATGTGTTTGCTAAATATCGGTATATTGTTGTGCATGTTGCGTTCGCGACTCGGGGAAGTGAAAGCAGTTCTGTATAGACATTGCAAGTTTTCATGGTGATCATCAGCGCAGCTGTAGCTGATTGTGAAAGCCGATTGGAAATACATAAGTTTAGAGCGAACGTTTCAACTATGTTTGCCATGGTAGACAAAAACACTCAAATAAAACAATATCCAAAAAAATAACTGTAGTGCGTAATGGACAGAGAGAGAGAGAGAGAGAGAGAAAGAGAGAGGGGGGGGAGAGAGAGATTCATGCATGCTGCATTACCGTGACCCTATACCTTGGATGTTTTTTTTCTCATTGGAATACAGCAGGACAGGATGCCTTTTCTATCAAACGCAAAAGCTGAGATTGTTGGAAGGACTAGGCTAGGGCCTACTCAACAAACTTGTTTTTCGTTTCTGGGAGATCTCGTTATCGTTTTGGATTGTCGGATTTTATACTTATTGTATATATAGGATGAACAAAGTCTATGGATTTGCTATATTAAATCCAGTAGCCTAATAATTAGGCTATGTGCCACGTCCGATTTCGCAAGTGGTGTAGTAGCCTAGGCTACATTTCAAAAATCGACAGCCGCCTGTGAGATCCATTTCATGAAGAGCAATTGTCTTGTGCGATCATTCCCCCTCCCCCACACTCGTCTAACCAGTTCACTACATTATAGCCTACCTATATGCGGCACTGAGGACGACACTTGAGCCCGACACTATGTCAATGTAAAAATGTGTGTGAGTGTGCGCTGAACCACAAATTCACATATTAACTTTTCTTTTCAGCAGACATCGCAAACATAAAAAAAATCGCAAAACAGAAAATCTTTCATTTTTTTAAATAAAACTATGCCTTTTGTCTTAAAGGGATAGTTCGGGTTTTAAGACACGAAGTTATATGGGTTCCCTGTCAGCAACGTTGTGCATCAGCACTGACTTAAGGCCTATTCATACCTCCGGAGCCGGACGAAATTTGCCGGTCCGGTACAAACGTTGCCTCCAGAGCTAGCCTTCATACCTCCGTCCGTTTTTACCGTTTTTGTGGATGTGACGCGATACATCCTCTAGGGGGCAGACATAAGGGTAATATATCCTCACTGAAGTTCAGTTCGTTTTATGATATCTAGGCATACAGAGGCACGTCAAGTTTATTGCCATCCAACAGTTAATGTTAACTAAACCTGACAACAAACCATCACGACTTTTGGCTTTGGCAACCTAACGTTAATAGACAGCAGTTAACAGCCACAATCTCCGTTTAGCCAGATAACCTTTGGTTAGCCCGCTAACGTCAAATTGCCAGTGCTAGCAAGTTTGGTCATTTATGTTATGTGTGATACCACCGTCCTCGACAAAATAGCAGACATAAATTTGCTTTTAAATGTCCAAATGTCTGTCTTTTTCGTCGATTTTCGCAAATGGTTGGCACTTGACTCTATACTGCCGCCGCGATTTGCGGTGGTATTGCTCCGTTTCGCCCTATATAGCTTAAAGGGATAGTTCGGGTTTTAAGACACAAAGTTATTAGCCTGGCACGCCCTCCCAGTGACGTAACGCCTTCGGCTGTTCTTGAAAGTCGATGTTAATCAGGCTACAAAGTTATATGGGTTCCCTGTCAGCAACGTTGTGCATCAGCAATGACTTACCCCCCGACAGCGTCCTGTGAGCCGAGATCCAGCACTGGCAATTTGACGTTAGCGGGCTAACCAAAGGTTAATATATAATTGTTGATACATTACTTGTCTTACACTTTTAGAGATTAAAAACGATCTGTTCATTTTGGTGCTCGTATATGAAGCAAACTGGTTGGTAAGAAAGGGGGCGTGACCAGGAGGAGATGACAGGTCTAGGAGACAAGAGGGCTCAATCAGGGGCTCTGCAGCGCCACAGGTTGGTGAATCGTTGGAATAGCGAGCAGAAACGGAAATGTTCAACATTTCATTTATTTAATAGACACTTATAGCACCTTTTTAACATCATTTGGATAAACAAGCACAGTTAAATAATATGTGCTGTGAACAGATGATACTTTTATGAAGAGACTTCTCTTAGAGCTGTGTAGCTTTTAGCATACTCCATTATGTGCTTGTGGATTCCTCCTCTTCAATGAAAGGTGCATATCAGGTCACGGAGAATGTGGATTGCTGTCTTTTAAAATGACCTTTACAAAGTAACTTGAGTTAAAAGTTATTCGTTTTATAGTTTCTGTATCTTTACTGAAATAGCTTTACTATTTATTTGAATAATAGTTTCTTTATGAACTGTCTATGCAATGCACTTTATATGTGTGCCATTAAAGGTGCTCTAAGCAATGTTACGCAAGTGTTAAGCTGAAAACAAAAACGTGGTCTCTTTGTGCAAAGTCACTACTGTGTTCCCCACCACTGATATCTGAATAGGGCTCCTCAGTCAAATAACACAGGTTATGTTATGTGATATGTCTTAATAGGGCCCCTCAATCATACACCATGGGTTAATCACCCCTGATGTCTGAATGGCAAGATGCAAGATGCCTGAAATCTGTTGATGGTTATGTCGTATTTTTAAGTCTCAATCTGTTCATTTCTTTCCACAACACTCGCCAGAAGTCATCATTTAAAGAGTAATTTTTCAAATTGTTCTCACAGGAGTGGGGTGGGGGAGGGGTCTATTATGCCCCCGGACCCCTCATTGGTGAGATACCAACTTTCTGAGGTTGGCATGGGGGGCCCTTTTCATACCTGTGCACAATGGCCCAGTAGCCCATATCTGTCTATGATTAAAGACACTCACAAGAATAGCTACTGTAAAAAAAGATGATGCTCCGAATTCTAAGATAATACGTCAAACTGTAAGGATGCTTTGTTAGAACTTTGATATAGTAACCTATACCTCCAATGTCACATTGGGGCTTTTCATCTCCACAGTTCTGACTGCACCACTGGACCAGCTGCTCCACCTCCTGTCTGTAAGCAGACACATCACCATTCTGAATCAAATCAATGATAGTGGTATCATCCGCAAACTTCAGGAGTTTTACAGATGGGCTCTTTGAGGTGCATTCATTAGTGTAGAAGAGCAGCGGGGAAAGGACACACCCCTGTACAGATGGACCGGATTTTGGATGAGATACTCCCCAATCTGACGTGTTGCTGCATGGCAGTCAGAAAGCTGATGATCCACTGACATCCACTGAAGCTTTTTGATGATGGAGAGGGATGCTACTCTAGTAGGAACTGGTAGTGCGTTCCAACAAGGCGGAACAACATAAAAACAGTTTGGAATGGCCTGAGTAGGCTATGCCGGTGGTAGAGCAAGACGTTCGCCTGAGGAGCGCAACGGTCGGGTGGTGGCATATGCCTGTAGAATGAGGGCATGCAAGGTGGGGGTAGAGATGACTTGGTAGGCAAGCGTTAGAGACTTGAATTTGGTGCGGGCGGGCAAAGGAAGCCAGTGTAGCTGGATGAGCAATGGGGTGACATGCTCCCTTTTGGGTTGACTGTAGACAAGTCACCAGGTGCAACTCTGCAGACAGTACTTGACCTGCAGTGAGTAGCAGCCTACTACTACAGCACTCAGAATGAGAAAATGTCCATGTATTTTTGGTAAATATTTTGAAACATTTAGTTTCATACTGTTTCACTATAATCAATGCCATAGCCTAAAATTTAGATGCAACCTAACGGCAGTTGGTCTGTCTCGTCAGAGTAGACTTTCGCTGCAGCCTGCAGGACAAGCAAGTTGGATACTTGGCTCGTCAGGCTAATAATGCCAAATATCAGCAAAACTTCGCCTGTAGTAGGCTAAGTAGGCTACCATTGGCAACTACTATCAGAATGAGAAAGTGTCTGAGACAACGAATGTCAAACCTGCTGCTAACTTTCTTTAATTAACAAGGTCCTAAATGAATTAATTACACAGCAGACTTCGTTTTATTGCTTGATATTGACGGTAATGTAGGCTATACAAATAATTGTTAGTCCATTCCGATTGGAGCTGCCCATTTTCATTATACATTTTGCGACACATAATTCATATTATTGCTCCCAACGCGTGGATTCCTGAGTTATGGATGCGTTTGTAAATTAGTCCTAGGCCTACCGCTCCGAGCACAATCTGAAACTTTTAACCGTGCGTTATTCTAATTTCAGAATATTAGATTGTATTTACGGACGCACCCTACTAGTGTGACAGGTGAGCCTCGGCATTGTTTACTTTTGATCTCAGTCACTGCTGCCGTTTTATTTTATTGATTAGGCATTGTCATAAAACAAAGCCAGATTTGAAGTCAGTTTGCGGGCGGGTCGCAATTAAAATCCAAAGTGGCGGGCCTAGTTGATCCCTGGACTGGGCCTGCGATTAATCACTATTATGACGTAACAAAACGATGCAGGCCGGGACGTCATAGAGCGCTGAGTTAAGTTTTTTTTTATTATTAGGCCTATTATTCACTTTGAATTAACACTGCGGTCGTTGGTACACGGTAAGTGCACTGTCCCCTTCAGGTACGAATGATTTTTTTGTGTGTGTCTATAGAGTCTGAAAAAAGTTTTCATTTCAACCTTTCTTAGCCTATATGGGTATTCAGTATAGTTGTGTCTTTAAAAGCTATAAACTACACGTTGACCAGGTCAACTTCAATGTGTCTTTTGTTGGAATGGAAGCTTGCATTGTTAATCTACTAACCAAGAGTGCTTGAACCCTCTAGTTCTTCTCACTTTACAAAGATACAGGGTCTTCAAATAATATTAAAGATACTGCTCTACTACACTATGGCGACAATTCATCATGACAATTTTGTCAGTGATGGACCAACCACTTGGAAGAATACTGGGTAAGCCTCACCACAAAAATATTCTTCTTAATGTGAATGATAATGTGAATCACTAAATGTAGCTAGTCATACATACCTTGACTTCTTTCCTCACAGTAATATTTACAATTGCATTACCATAAACAAGATAATGCTGTACATAAACATTGTGAAATAGTAAAATGCTTTGCTTTTCAGGCTTTTCGACTCTGCTGTCGAGGAAAAGCCCAAATACAGGCTGAACATACATGAGGTGATGGCCAGAGCTGGGGGCAAAGAGGAATGGGACATGGACCTGGGCTCACTGGACTTTGATACAACCTCCATCACGTCGGACACAGTCACGTCCAAAGATGTAGCTGGGGACAAAGAGGAATGGGACTTGGACCTGGGCTCGCTGGACTTTGATGCAACCTCCATCACGTCGGACACAGTCATGTCCAAAGATGTGGCTGAAGCCCCACAGCTATCAGTGGAACTCAGTACAGTCATTGGCTGCACAGAGGCAAAGGACAAAACCACTGTGAGCTTTGAGGGAAACGACTACTGTTCCCTAGTCAGTAATGTGCTGGTCCAGCTGATGCAAAAGATTGAGCCCACCACCGAGGACATGGCTGATTTCACGGCCTTCCACAGCGACCTCACTGAAAGGATCCTCTCAGAGCTTTGCTCTGCATCAGGCCTGTTACGAAATGAGGTGTACCCACAATCAATCAAGATCCAGAAAATATGCAAGAAAATGCACAAGGACCTTTTGAAAAACTTTGTCTCCAAAGACATGGTCCATAAACTTTTAGTTTATCGGCTGCCTGTGTTCAGCACGATCCTGACTAAATGTTTAGTGAAGGAGCTCCTTCGGTTAAGCCAGGGGGAGGCTGAGAGAGCACCTAGATGCAAATTATTGAACTTCTTTCAGAGATTTCAACTCTGCCGAAGGCTTTGTGCAGTTTTCAAGAAAAAGGTAGTTGTTTTCATTCATTCTCATTCAATCTGTAAAGTATTATTAGTGTGATAACAACAACAACAATAATGATAATAATCAGCATTGTTATCATTATTACTGTCATTACCATGATCATGATTGGTTTGCTTTCATTTCCAGAATTCCAGAACAAACCTCCAAAGAGCCAACAAAGTTCAGCCCATGTCTGGAGAAGTCACAGAAAACTGCCATTCTGCTGTGAAAATGGGGGTAAGTCTTCTAGAAGAGATAGATACAGTAGATAGATAGATAGATAGATACAGTAGATAGATAGATATTAGTATCATACTTGTTAAATAACATCTTCTTACAAACCGTATTAGTATCATGTATAATATAGTCTATATGATGTTTATCCTCTGCCAGTGCACTATGTAGGTCAGACTTGCTCAGCGCTCCCAGAGGGAAATCCCACTGCATCCGATCCTCCTCATGTCAGGGAGAATGCAGCAGCAAGAAATACTGTATCTCCAGAGTCCTTAAGGCCATCACCAAGGCTCTGCACAAGACACATAGGACTCTCTCATCAGCATAGACAGCACAGACCAACACCAATCTATGCACTGCCCACAGAGCTTTCATTAGAAACAGTACATCAATTGCCATACTTTATGTTTAACATTAAATTATTTTCATTTGAATTGAATTTGTATTTATTCTTATCCTTAATTCATTCTTATTACAGTTTTTTTCAATCGCTAACAAGCGTTTGTCCATTCAGTTGACACATTTTCAAAACTCTAAACACAGTTATCACAGCATCGGTCTTTTATGGCCATACCATTCACACATTTTACGTTGTTTTCACACAGTATGCAGTCAGTGAATACATTTTCACAATGCTTACATTTTCTTAACAGACAAACTATACCTCCCAACAAAATAATGGATCGTTTTTGTATTATTTTCGAATGTTAACACACAACATCCCACAATAGTTAACACAATATTCCAAACCCTAGATACAGTATAAAAACCTCTGTTTCTGCAATGTTATCAATTCAAAAGCAATATATCTCAGCTGATAATAAACAAACAATCGAATAATTGACACACAGACGATTTATGTTGGGTAAATTGGGCCAACCACAGCTGATTCCAGTCTATCTTAGACTCAGTGGCAGGGGTTATTGCTCTCTATTACATTGACACTTACACAGTGAAAAGAGGAGGTGATGTTTTTGGAAGCAGAAACTGAATAAGACAAATACCGTAATGTCTGGACGAGGAAGAGTAAGAGTAAGGGGCCCAGGGAGAAGAGCAGGCCCAGTGAGAGATGCAGTGAGAGGTGCAGGAGCACTGAGAGGAGCAGGTGCAGAGATTAGACACAGTAATATTGTGCTTTTTTTTTGTTCACCCCCTTTTTATCTGGGCTTTTTGCTGTTGTTTTTTTTGTTCAGAATGCTCTTGTGTTTCATGGATATTTTGTTCACTACAATGCTGTAAAACTTTTTCGGTTCTATCATAGTCTACTGTAAACAGTATTTATACTGCACCTCCTGTAGGCCTAGTGAACAGTAAAAAAAAAAAAAGATTTGCTTTTTACTGGAATGTATTTGAATGTGGACATATGGACATACAGTTCCCAACCAAGAAATTTAGTGTAAAAATGCTGGATTGCATGTTTTGCATGCAAATACCTGTAAAACTGAAACATAAAAGTCTATGCAGTTTTTGTAATGTCAGCAGTAGCCAGTATTTTGAAACCTAGTGTACTCTGATTGACTGCATGTATCTTGTGAAGTGAAAACAAGCTTCATTCTTTGACAAAATAACTTCATTTTGAGTCAGGTTTCCAGTGTTTTGGTAAAGTTAGTGTGTGCAGAGAAATGACGAGTTAGTGTATATGTAACAAAATGTGGTGTAAGAACATGGGATGTGCTTTTGAGAGGAAAATGTTCCATTTGGCCAATTGTGTTTTGTAGGTGAGAGTCTGTGTTTAGAGTTTTGAAAAAGTGTCAAATGAATGGACAAACGCTTGTTAGCGATTGAAAAAAACTGTATTTAACCCAGAGAGGGTTAAAGCGGAGTAATCAATATCTTTGCTTAACCTTAAGAATAGTCAATGATCACAGGTTCTTTTCACTCTGTGAAGTGTAGGCTATCTCAGCGTGCAAGTGGCAAGTGAATAACATAGGCTTCATCCAACCAACATCACATTTTCTAAAAATTAGAAATTATACATATATATACATGTATATATTAAAAACAAAATCCTCTAGGCCTACTTATTTTTGTCCATTTCAGCATGGCTGTGACCACAAGAGGACACCATAACACATTTCTAGCTCAAAGGTATGACGAAAGCATGTAGGCGGGGCTTTCTACAGTCTTTGGTAGAATACAAACCCCCAGCGCACATTGCTCGCCGACATTTGAGACGGAGTTGTAGACCTACAACTATCTACGTGTGTCTTCTAACGGAATAATGATCGTTATCGTATTCACAGGTAGGCCTAAGCTTTTAATAACACTTTGCTGCAGTTTGCTGAAATGGCTTCATTATTATTATTATTTTTGAAAGCTCAGCTCATATTGTACATGTAAACAGTTCTACGTACAGAACAGTTCCTCAATAGTTGTGCAGCTGGGAGAAATGCAAAGATGAAGGTGTATAGTAGATGACTGTTGTGGCAGAGTCACAGACAGGTTCACCGGAACACCGGGCTTCATTTATTTCTAGCCTAGCCTACTCAACAGTGCCCCTGACAGAAACCATCATAAATAACTAAATCTACCGGCATCATTTATATGATTATAGGAACTTTTTAAGTCGATATGTGGTTTGACTTAAAGTTCTAAAGAATCCTATGTTAGCCATGTTTGGTTTGAGGTTATTAGGCTACATTTCGTATGACTGTAAAGACTGTTTTTTTGAGTTGATTGATGAGTTGAGCCTGTTGAGGTATGAAATAGATAATAATACTGTCAATTCTGTGCGTGCGTGCGTGCGTGCGTGCGTGCGTGCGTGCGTGTTTCAGTCCTCATGATGTCTGCCATCAACGGTCTTGATGCAGCTCCTCCAGAACCATCCCTCTGTAAGGCAGAAATGCAACACGATGGCTCCTATGTCTTTCCGTTGTCGCCAGATGACTCAACTAATCTTATCTCTGACTGTGAGCCTCAAATCATAATAAACGTGAGTTCACACAAACACACACACACACACACGTGTGCGCGCATGGCCGCATGCTAATTAAACACACAGTTGTAGTACAGTGGGACAATGCTTATCACATTCATCATGGCAAACATATAAACTGTACACCACCCCTGGGCTACTACTTTTCATAGGGAGCAGTTTCTGCTGAGTACATTAACGGGGAATTGCCAGCTTCTTTGCTGCCACCAGTCCTTCGGGCCACAATGTTCAACTTCACTTTGAGCAACTGCTCCAAGTCTGTGAAGATCGGCTTGGACTGTCCACACTTATGGGTAAGAAAGAGATGATGGCTTGCTCACAGTTATTCGTTATGACATGCTTACTGTAGCCTGTGTCATGTTGTTAAGCCTTGTATGTACTGTAGGTGACTGGTGGGGAAAGAAAAGGTGAATGAAAGAGAGAGAGAAGTTGATTGAAGTTGAGCTATTTTTCATTGAAATGTCTATTTTGTTTTAACAGCCTTTCAAAGACCTGCAGTGCTCCTGTGAGTATGTGCCTATTATAGGGTTTGTTCATATTGAAAAACATAATATCAAGCAAAACATACAGTATTTGTAAATGGTCCTTTGACCTGACTTCACCCTTTTACAGTTTTACATTTGTTTACGCTTACAAATATACACAAGTGAAAATCAAGTTGATAATATTCCACCACTTTGTATGTCTGCTTTGATTACAGGTGACTCCTCCACTAGCACAGCCCAGGCATCAAGCTCCACAGCCAAGCCACCTCCCTCTACGTCAAACTGTAAGTCTGGGATGTAACCACAACAGGCTAAGATAATTGCCATCAAAGTGTACTGAATGTTAAATGGTTATTATTTTGTCCTTCTTCCCTCAGCGGCCAGGAGCCTCCATGACATGTCCCGTTTTCCAGTGGGTGCTGTAGTCGGTTGCGGTGTTTTTGTGATCAGCATCTTTGCCTTCAGTGTCTTCATATGGAGGTATGCTACTCAAACATTTCATCCAGAATATTAATTTATTTGAGGTGCTATTTTACTCATATTCAAATACAGTTTTCTACAATGTTCTTATTTTGTTGTTATTCTTTCAGTAGGAAGAGGACTAAAGGTCGCCTTATGAAGCCCAGAATAGCCAGCACATCTGCATCAGGCTCCGATGAGGACCTTGTTGATTCCTTGACTGACATCCCTTGAAACAAGCATTCACTTCACTGCCTGCTTTTCTATCTATTTCAAAGGGTACAACCCTATATTGACTTGAGAATATGTAGTTTGCATTCCAGTTTGGGATAACTCGGTGAAAAAAACAAACGCATGGACAACTGAAGCTAATTTTTTAAAATAAATACACAATGTGTGTTTTGTCCATTTGGTCAGGCCATGAGCCAGCTGGTAGTTTGTAGGGCCACTCAGTCAATCTAGCTGTTGTCAAATTCAGACGCTTTTGCTGTTCTGTCTAGCTAGTATTTGTTGATAGAGGAGCCATCATGCGTGTGTAGGGGCGGGGAGGGATACCAGACACCACTGTTGACTCTTTCTGGAGGGGTCATGGGCCTAAATCAATGAAATGTCCATAAGGAAGGTGCCTGCTTGATAACCCCAGTGAATGCTCTGGAACGGCTGTGATTTTGTCAGTGACTTTGGTTTTGACAATATGGCTATATTAGCCTATCTCACGCAAAAATGGCGTCTTTCAACTTTCCTTTCCGGTCGCTGGAGCTAAACTTCCGGTCAGGGTAATAGCCGTTCATAGTGAATGACCACGGGGGAGCAGAGAAGCTAGAGGTGGTGTAATAAAACTCTGTGAACCGGTATCAAATAAAAATGTCCCGCTTTTAGCTTTCGTACATTTCTCCTTGATGTGGACCGTCGAAGAAAATGGATTCAAGCCACGAAGAGAGAGGAGGGAACACTATTTAACGTCTATAATGTCACAGTTGTTTGTAGCATAGCATTTTCGTATTAGCGACCTGTTCGGAATAGCTAGCTTCTAACGTTAGCGCTTTAAGTAAAGCCAGGTAGAGTTAAATAAGACAGTGCCTTGTGTTTGTTCAACGGTCTCTGACACAACCCAAGCCAGGACGTCTGTTTTCACGACGACAACGAGGGACTGGGGTTGTTTGAGAAGTCCAACCGTGTGGAAAGGAAGATGTTGCTGTTGCTAGCTTAGCTAGCTTTGCTTCGGACAACGAACAACGAACGACCGTCACGGTAAGTTTTGATCAACATTGAGTAGCGTTAAATGAATTGGCAAGGAGATAAATAGCCAGATGTACATTTGCAAATATCATGTTTGTTTGGAGGTTTTTATTGGCTCTGTGCACTAGATATAGACGAACTTCCGTGTTTGTCTTATGGTTGGCGAACGTGATTCTTGCCGTCTCTTCGTTGTCATAGCTGTCAGAAAAGCACTGACTAATGAGCACTTCAATCATACCAAAACGTAAGAAATACAATGCATGCAACTGTGTTTTGAGCTCCTTAAAACCGTGGGCGACAGCTGTGTGCCAGTTTGCTCGGTTTCAGGTCGATTTTAGCTTCCAGCTTTTTTCTGAAAACACCACCCTGTGTGTGCACGGAGGAGGGCAGGATTTCGGTGCCTGCTAACGTTACACGTTCATGGAACGATTTATATCCACAATCCAATATTGAACGTGTAGTAGACGTACATGATACTTGTTTCGTTACGCTGCTTTATTGAAGTGCATTTACAAGCTGTTGTGTCTTATATTATATCTAGCCTATCTGGCTATCTGGTATTAGCCGTCTAGCTAGCCGACTGACCTTTGCCTTCATAATTATATATAAATTGTACATGGGACAATTTATATCCCCGGTCCAGTCTGGATCGCTTAGTTTTCGTGTGGAGTTCCACAATTTCCTCCACCTGTGATAGACTTATCTTTTGAAAATGCCGCAAATTCCTTGTAAACTTGTACATCGCTCCGATTACATTGGACTCTCCATAAGACAGTGTTGACCGGAAGTAGCACGACACCTAGCGAATATTCAAAATGGCGGCGTGATATAGGCTAATTGGAGGATTTTTTTTTTTTTTAAATTTACCATCTCTCCTCTTTTCTGAAGTCTCTGGCACTCCTAATTTCTTAGGTGGGCTGAAACGGTGAAGGCTTCTCTCATTCATATCCATTTTATTATTATTATTAATGTTTATTTGGTATGGACATATAGTTACATTGGACACACAATGATGCATTGTTTGAGTGTTTATAGCACAGGTGCTAATTCACAACATGTGTCCATTTGTTGTTATTTACTGTATTTATATTTAATAAATTATCATTTATTAATTTAATAATGAATACATATTCGTATTGTTTGCTATTGTTGTATATTGGTAGCCCGGTTGTAAACCAGACCCTGGACGCACTGGACGCACTGCACGCAATTGGATGTAGGATGTTTACTCTGACTGATTCCAGACCTCGACGCAATGTGTACTGAGTTTGAATGATGCAGCGTTGTCGTCATCAGTTTAGCTCGCCTTTGGCCTGCCAATATCAGATAGCCTACACCGATTTGATAGTTACCTGACAAAGAAATGTATATATTTATCATTATGAACTTCATTTGTGTGCGTCAAAGTTATAATCCACACTTTCATATGTGTGTTCAAAGTTGCTATTCACAGTTTCACATGGGAACCTCACAGGAACGCTATGCACCTGCAGATAAGAAACTGGACATGAGCGAGAGGAGGATTTTAGGGAGGTTTCGACCAAGGTCATGCTGACTTGTTTTGCTCTCTGCTTTTCTTTAATAAAAGAGCCTCTTTGCGTCCAAGAGCTCAGAGACTGTTTCGGAGAGGTAAAGCAAGTCCTCTCTATGTCTCTCCTCTTGGCGCCAGAGTATACTGAAAATTATACTACTTGTCTGTGGTTCTTGTGTCATAATATTGGGAAGATTTTCCTGACATTATCCCTGATGGTTGGGGTAAACGTAACTTGTCACAACTCTCCCTTTATATGGCTCTGATAATAATCTTTCCAGTGCAAGTGAGTTCCAGTTTATACTGTGCACGTGATGTCATAACTACTGGCTGGTGGGCAAGAACATCATTGTCCAGCAACAAACTCCAATAAACTATCAAGGATCTTGCCAGGACATCATCAGTTTTACTTTACGAAAGTTGGTTTTTGAGATGAAAACAACATGCAAGATAGTTGTTGTGCGATTGGATAAGCCAGGGTTATGTTTTTTAAAATCTTTCTGTAACTACTTGTCAAGGAATCATTTGCCAGCAGTATTTCTTGCCCACCAGGTATCCATGGTAGTCATGTGACTGCAAAGTATGAATACTCAAATGTAAGGCAACACTTTGAGGAACTCAAAAGGTGTAGCCTAGTGCAACACATGATGACTAGTTTAGCATGTCAAGACAAGTTATCATGTTAGTCCTCTATATGTGTCCTGTTATGTGTGAATGTGCTCACAAAGAAAATGTATTCACACAGTATGGCTCTGTTAATAGGACCAAACCAAGTTATTATGCAAATCAACACTGTGCTTTAGGAGCATAGAAGGAAAGGGGGCATTTTTTTCTCACTGTTAAGTGAAAATATCAACAACCTGATTGGCTATGTGCTGTGGTGTGATAAAGTGATGTCATCTATTGTGCAATGCATGGTTCTTCAAAAGGCACAGGACTTGTTGGCATATCTTCTCAGGTCTCACGACCTCGACTTCCTGTGCACTCTCACTGGCAAAGGAACATATCAGGTTTTTATATCACTGGCATGTTTGTATTGAGAACAAGCAGCCTGAGGTTTAAACCTTTGCCGGTTAATGACTGTAGTTTTTTTTGTGTGAGAGGGTAAGATAGTGAACATAGGCACAATCAAACAATACAGGCAAATAAGGTAATACACTGGAAAACAAATGCTTGTGATGTTGGAGGTCAACTTGAATTTCCAACAAAGATAGAGACTAGACACTATGTCAGAATTATCATGCTTTGAGATCAGACATGAGCGTGTTTATCCTGAATGTGAGTACATTGCTTCAGGGCCCAATTATGTTCCCCCCTTGTGTTGCCACTTTGACTGTTTTTAGCTGTGGATTAACTACTGCCAAAGGAAATAAAAACTTGAACTGTGAAAAAAGTGTACTGTCCACTTGGTCATTGTCCCAATATCTGCACTTTATGCTTAACTAAGTATTTGAAGTGTGCAAAGGTGGTTTGAGACAGCACACATGTTTAAATAAACAGGAGACCTGTCCTTGTCCCATTCTGTCTTCTGTTTGTCACACTTTTGTTTGTCAGTGATTCTTAAAGTACAATGGATTATTTTAGTTTGTCTAAAACGTGGTTTCAGTTAGACTTTTTAGTTAGGGGCTTCAAATTTTGGGTACTTCCCTTACTTGTCACCTCATTCATACTTCCTGCTAGTTACATAACTCTCACAAGATAACATATTGACCTGATTCTGACATGTGTCTCTATCTGCCATTTGCCAATCGCCAACATTTTTTAATTTAATTTGATTTTATCTAATCTTGGCTACAAGTATATTCAGTTTAAAGCACAAGCTGTGGACACCTCTACTTGCTAGTGGAATAAATCTAATAATCTCTTGATCTCTCGCTGTGTGCTTCCATTCCTCTGTGTTTGTGTGTGTGTGTGTGTGTGTGTGTGTGTGTGTGTGTGTTCCTTTTTGAAATTAAGGCCATCTCATCATATTGTAATCTCCGGTCTCATGTCCTGTTCTGTGCATGTCCAAGAAGAGGGACTGGCTCATGCTTGTTTGAGGCCTCAATCAAATTCTCTGGCACAACTCTAAAGATGGCTCACCAGCTTCACCAGCAAAGACCAGCAATAGCTGGAAGAAAACCATGCAAAGACTAAAACAGCTAAAAACAGCAACCAGCATAAGCTGGTTTCTTGTTGGTTTTTATGCAGGGATGTCTTACAATTTGTCCTAACTGCACGTGACTGTTGCATATTTGGATGCTATACTTGTCCACACTGTATCCATTAGATACCAGTGGGAGCTGTGGCCCTAATGTTGCTGTGTACAGGTGTTTCTTCAAACTCTGTATTAGCATTTCAAAATCAATGCTAAAAAGCAATCTCCCAATAATCACACAGACCACTACAAAAGAGCTAGGCTGTAGTCTGGATTGAAACACCACTAAATTACATCTCCTTTGTGCCTGTATTACCACCTAGAACAAGCATTATGTTCTGACCGACTGTAAAGGTTCTGACACCCAAATGCCGAGAGAGAGAGAAATGTTGTCTCTTTAAACACAACAAACTCGTATTTTATTGATCTCCAGTAACCTTGATGTGAGAGCATCTGGCTTCTGGGATTTTGTCTTTCCACACTTTATCTGAGATTGTTATCACTTATGATAACGTTTTCCACTTATGAAGGTTAGTTTTATGACTCTATAGGATAAGCAGCAAAGCTGACAGCCGTAAGTCATGGCGGCTTGGTGGTGATTGTTACTCCTTGCGAAGAAGCTAAAAGAAAACTATAGCCATCACGCATGGATGTAAAATTGTAGATTTATGTATTATTCTTGATTGAGAGAAATGTCAAAGATCATGATGAATACAGTATCTGCATTACCGATATACTAGTTCTGAGGGCCTAGTTCAGTCGCAAGCTCAGCTACTTGAGCTGAACATATCTCAGTTGAAATAGAAGACAAGGGCTTTCCAGGCTGGAGATTCCCAATCTCTGACAGCAGGTTGCCAATTGGCACCATTCCAAATTCTGTCCATAAAGGTCAATACCATGACATGCTGGAATAACTTTAAAGCAAAGAGTACAGAAGTACTTATATGTTTAAAGTTAATGGACAGAATTCACTTCCAACATAAAAGCTTATGTTTGGTAAGATTTCAGGACAGGGACCTGACAGGGTGTTGTCATAGGGTCCTCTGCATTTGATTCATCCACGAATCACGATTAGTGAACACCCACAGTCACACACACACACACACACACACAAAGGAGCAGTGGACACACAGTGAGTAGTGAGTACACACACGTGATATCATGAGGGAAGAATCTTCTCATTCTCGCTCTTGAACACTGACAGATATCCCAACGTAATAGTGCTTATTAACACCACAGACAACATGGCTTCTATGATGAAAGTTCACTGTGTGGGTGTTTTTTCAAACTCTGAAATAGCATCTCAAAACAATGTCCCCATGTGAAGGTAAAAAGGTAATCATACTAACTGACAGACACATACTGTAGGCCCAATCCCAAAGTCCAGACTCACAGACGCTTAACATCTGAGATCAATTACTGTCTGTGAGTTTTTAGTCCTTAGTCCTCAAGGCTCACTGTGGGATTCAGCCATACCATTGTAGAGTGGAGAGAGAGTGTGTCTGAGAGAGTTAGGCCCTATGGCTGAGCTTTAGCTGATCATGGTTGTAGGGAGTAATTGAACTCTCACTTTCAGCCACAACCACGGCAGAGATGAATAATCCATGGTTTATAGGGTTCAACATTGTCACCTCCATTGACTAAACCATAGGACTATTTTATGTCATCTGTATTTGAATTTTCGCAGAAACTTCATAGTTGTTGGTAAAGTATTATGCCTATCACTAGCGTTGACATTTTGTTCACTTTCGTAGTCTATCCAAAGTCTATAGTAGGCTGCCTACACCATTATAGTTTGTCAAACCGTGCGCCTCATCGATGGCACTGGCACCTGTTGGGTTAATAGCCTACGGTAGGCGGAGCTGGTAGAAGCTCCCGGCCGGTTCCAAAGTTGTGCTCTTGCATTAACCAGATCCAGCGTGGAGAGGAGCAGTGAGCGTCGTCGCTGACATCAAAAGGCTTCTACGTTCGCTATTGTCTCACAGATTGGATCTAGTCTACACCATTGCCTATCGTGTGGTGTAACAGAACAATGATCACAGCCAAAATTGTCGTCACAGGTAGGCCTTTACCAACCTTTACTGAAAATGTTGATGTCACATCGGTAATGACGCCAGTAGCAGCCAAGTAAAGTCGGAACAATATAAGTAGGGCCTAGGCTAATAGACTACACAGAATTTAACAGAATAATTACAATAGCCACCACGACGACTCTACAGAGACGTAGTCGGGAGCAGCGTGATGAATGTGTTTAGGAAGAGAGAGTGAGTGACGAAATTGGCCACGCCTCTGTCTTCAATCTAATGTGAACTATTGAAAGGACAGGTTTGGAGCACGAACAACCTCAAACCATTTCTTAAACACAATAGCACAACAACATTATATAAAGATTGTGGGCCATGTTCGGTTAGGGGTAGGCCTAATAAGGCTTCATTTTGTGTGACAAAAGTTTTTGAGTTGATAATGTGTGGTTAGTAGCCTACTGTCAAGAGAGACAAATCTGAGATCACTGTCACTCTTTGATAGGCTTTAGGCTACATGTCTTGAGTGTGTGTGGTGTGTTTTTCAGTCCTTATGCTGTCAGTCACTGGCAGTCTTGACGCAGCTCCTCCAGGGCAACCCTTCTGTAAGGCCGCAAGACAGCCCAATGGGTCTTTTGTCTTTCATTTGTGGCCAACTAAACTGGTCTCTGACTACGAGTCTCAAATCATAATTGAGGTAATCACACACACACACACACACACTAACACAATGCAGTATTCTCAAATGGGTAAATTCCTATCACACAAATTCATCATGACACAAGTGTAAACAACCCCCCGAACTGCTGTATCAGACAATCATTTCATGGAATTCTTCTGCTATACTTTCCACAGAAAAAAGTTTCTGCCATATATGAAGGAGGGAAAGTGCCAGCTTCCTGGCTGCCACCTGTCCTTAGTGTTACAATGCAGCACTTCACATTGAGCACCTGTCCAAAGTCTGTTAAAATTGGCTTGGATGGTGCAAACGAATGGGTAAGAGATGCCATCTTGCTCACAGGTATTTTCTAAGACATTTGTGTTGTGCATGCACCATGAGCGAGTGAGGGAGGGACATTAAATGAAGTTGCAACTCCTCAGTTCCCCAGTGTTTCTGATTACAGTCTGAAGCGGAAGCAAGAAAGGTTAGCGTTTGTTTTAAATCAATTTTTAATTTTAATTTTCTTTTTCTAACAGTCCCTCAAAGACCTGATTTGCTCCTGTGAGTATACCTGGTATACTTTTTCACCCTTGATTTACAGTAGAGTTTCTTCATATTTAAAAACATTTCCCTTGTAGTGTGATAGTGGAAGGAAACGTAATATCTATATTAAAGATAAACTATGTAATATGTCTGATCATATTAATTGTCCTTTTGATTGGACTTCACCCGTGTACAATTTTGCATTTGTTTACATTAATAAATATACACAAATGTCTGTACATACAGTACTGTGCATTGAAAATCAAGTTAACATGATATTTCTCTGCCTTGATTAGGTGACTCCTCTACCAGCACAGCCCAGACATCAAGCTCCACAGCCAAGCCACCTTCCTCTGCATCAAACTGTAAGTCTAGGATGTGAAACCACAACAGGCTAGATAATTGCCATCAAAGTGCACTGAAAATTAAAAGGTTATTGTTTTGTCCTTCTTCCCTCAGTAACCTGGACCAATAATGACACGTCCCCTTTTCCAGTGGGTGCTGTTATCGCTTGCAGTCTCTTGGTGCTGCTCGGTTTTGTGATCTTCATATGCTGGTATGCTTCTCAAACATTTGATCTGGAATATTTTACTTAAGGTGCTATTTTGTTCATCTTCAAGTCAATGTTCTACAATGTCCTCATTTTGGTATTACTTGTTTATTCATAGGCTTATGAAATACAGAAGGACCGGAGTCCGACAGACGGCCACGATCGTCCATCATGCGTCATCTTTCAAAGAAGAAACTGTCTCCATTCTTGACATCACAGCAACTTCCAGTTTGAAAACATCGGATGGACAACTGAAGTGAATTTAAAAAAAAAAAAAAGACCCAGAATGACACATTCTGCTTTTCTAAGAGCCAGCTGGAAGTTTACAGGGACACTCCATCAATACAGCTGTCATCAACTTAAACACATTTTCTGTTCTATCCAGCTCATCAGAAGAGCTCCATACATTTTCAATGAACAAATACAACCACACCGTTTTGTTTTCACCTTCATGTCAAGAGGAAATGACGTGGCCACCACTATGTAGATAGTACATTACATGGATGGAGGAGTTGTTTCTATAAGTTCTCTGACTCGTCATTTCTTGAGCTGCAACTGTGAACACTGCTTTCATTCATATTTATTTGTTTTTCTTATAATGTATTGATAAGGCTGTATTTATATTTTGTGTACATGTTTGTAAATAATAAATTAATGTTTGTAATGTATCAAGAGGTTTTATTGTTGTATGAGTTTTGATGATATGGGTAGTTCCTATACTCATGAGGAGAGTGTAAACAGTACTCCAAAAGGTGTGGTCCAACACTTGAGGACATGTTTAGCTAAATTCTCCTCTTGTGTGAATGTGCTCACAAAGAAGCTGTACTATTCACACACTATAAGAAAACCAAGTAATTAGTTAATGAACACTGCTTTAGGAGCATGGAAGGAAAGTTTTTTTTTTCTGACTGTTAAGTTAAAATATCAACAATCTGATTGGCTAGTCTGTTGTGGTGTGATAAAGTGATGTAATCATATTGTGCAAAGAAGCATTACTTGACGTTTTTCAAAAAACACAGGATGTGGGAAAGTCAGGTGAGGTGGTGGTATAGACCTCTGTGTTCATAGATTTCTGGAGTTCCCCAACAAGGCTGCCATATTTGCCCATATAAGGAGATCCGGGTGTTTATTGACTACCAATAAACCTCTAAAGTTCGCCTACAAAAAAGCTACCATCTTTGCCCAAATAAGGAGATCCGGTATCTTGAGATTTTTTCTATGAGAAAATGGGGATTTTGAATTATCGCATCTCTTAAACTCTCGCGGGGACAAAGAAATTGTAAATGCCAATCAAAGATCACAGTATCCACTCGAAGGCAGTTGGCAGAGGACCAAACTGTGTCACGCACAGTGTTGTGTGAGATCACAAACAAGCAGTATTCACACAGTTATTATTCTAGCAAATCAACACTGTGCTTTTGGAGCACGGAAGGAGAGGGGGCATTTTTTTCTCTTTGGCTAAAATATCAGCAACCTACCTGCAACTACCTGATTGGGTAGAAATGTGTCCTCTTGTCATACTGGAATTGGTGGTAAATGGTAAAAGGACTGAATTTATATAGTGCTCTTTACATTGTCATGCCTCACATTAGCCCATTCACACACCGATGGCAGAGACTTCCATGCAAGGCTCTGGTAGTGGTAACAGGATTTAACAAGTGTTTTTTTACCTGAAATACAATTTATACTTTCAGCTTGACAGCTGAGACATTGGTCCCTATTGTAAACAATACATGCTGTGTTTTGCAGCGGTGAATCATTAAAGACTATGGTATGAGTGTATAGCAGGATTGATTCTCTACTATGCCGTAACCCGTAACAGGTTCATCTACTGAGTGGTAGAGTAACCAAACAAGCCACAGTAATGCACTTGTAATGTTTGTAAACATGGCAGCTAACCAACTATCTTCTGGGCAGTCATTCACAGAAACATATTCGGCCAGAGGGTGTTAATCCAAATCTGCCTTTGGCCCTCCTTTGCCAGTAATTCCTGTGACTTAGTTCTATAGTTGACCAGGCTCTGGATTCCTATACTTCCTACTCCCAATAGCCTGAGTCGTTCTGTGTTGTGTTTGTTTACAAGTTCGTGAGCTTAGAATTATAAGGTTCTATCTCCGTTTAGGGTAGTTCTGAGATATTGAGCATCAAAGTTTTACATAGCTAGCAAAACTGTACTGTAGTACCTTTTTATTTTGCTAGTAATTAACTTTTTTTTTTTTTTTTTTACAAAAATAACACCACACAGGCATTAATAAGCACCTAATGGATCAGATGATGTCAAAAACTCAATTTCGACCAAAATGGAGATAGAACCTTATAATTCTCAGCTCACGAGTTGTCCCTGTTTCGTAGTTCAATAAATCATTGTGCATTTCAATACACACGTGTCTGTTTTTCGAAGGTATAACTCGTGTGACCTATTGGGCTGGGTTAGGTGGGTGTTCCCTGGGCCCTTTGTAATTCCTACGGTCCAGGTTTATGCTGAGGATGATGATAGTGGAGTGGTAATGGGAGAATTGGAAAGATTCCCGCCAGCTGGCTGCTAATGTTTTCAATCCGGGCTGATTACTGTGATCTTAAAAAAGTTTGTAGTTCTTTGCTGTACCGTCCAGAAGCCTGGACTGTGCGATCGCAGCCCCTCACTCTCACTCCCCCGTGGGCCCTCCCCACAGGCCTGGTGATACCATGGTAACAACTATGCTGACCTGAGGCTATGAGATACATATGAAACGGGTACAGACTACTGAAGATGTCAGATGAACATTGACATTTTAGAAGTAGCCACCATTTCTCTTTTTTTTTTAAGTATATATTTTTGGGCTTTTAGGCCTTTAATGATAGAGATAGTGGAGAGTGACAGGAAGTGAATGGGAGAGGGCGCAACAGCTGGGGCCAGGATTTCTCAAAATAAGCCTCAGGGCAAGATGAGTCAGACTCCCATAAACACCGCCGTCAGGAGGGGCACACCGGAGCTTGAAATCTCAGGGTTATAGCTCGTGTCCAACTCCGCCCCTGTGACATGTTTATTCGCTAATGCATCCTCGGACCACATTGCAATAGCTCTGTGTGACACAGGAGATTTGCATAGTCCAAGTGAACAAAAAAAAACTCTCTCCTTGTCAAAACATTAAAAGTGAGCGGAAATTGCAATTTCCCTTGGCAAACCACCTTGATCACATGCTCTGGTAGCAATTTGTGGTCAAGACTGTTGGAATGTTTGAAATGTTGCCAGTGTGTAAAACATTTGGACTATTAAAAAAAATGGATTGTAGGCCTATCTAGTCTTTTTTTCTGAGGTATCTAGTCTTGTCAAACACAACAGACCAGGTGTCGAGCAATGTTTCCGCGTTTAGCAGACCACAACCTCAACAAGGCTGTGTTATCACAGTACATAATCTAGGTTGTTTAGCCTGGAAAGCATGTGATCTTCTCACTTGCAATTATTTTTAGGGAGGGGTGTGACCGCTTAAATGGGCTGATCTCTACAGAACCTCTGATAGGGCAAATTCATGTGGTGCTGCATATGTTTTGTGTTGCAGTAAAGACGTAGTGCTATAGGTCAAATAAATAAAAAAGACGTTCCAGGTTATCAGATCTGAAAGAGGGAGAGAGAGAGAGAGAGAGAAAAAGAGACAGTGTGTGTGTGTGTGTGTGTGTGTGTGTGTGTGTGTGTGTGTGTGTGTGTGTGTGAGAGAGAGAGAGAGAGAGAGAGAGAGAGAGAGAGAAGACTCTCCCAAAATGGAAATCTTCTATCCTAACTCAAAAGCATTGTATAGCCAAAACAATAACAATGTCCTCATTGCCAGGTGGCCTGTAATTTATGTGAGATTCAAGTATGCAGGCTATATGTCCCTGTGCATGGATCATGCCTGGAAGGGATGTCCTGACTTGGGTGTGTTTGTACACTGGATGTGTTGTGTGTGAGTGTGTGATGGCTGTGGAATATCTTGATTGTCATTTGGGCACCCATGGTAAACAGTTAGATTTTGCACACTGCTTTCACGAGGCACATGATTGAGGTGTGACTTTTGATGTTCATGAAAAAAGAAGAAAAGGAGCTGTTAAACTAGCTGTGGGTTTTCTGAGGTAGAACTGCGCTGAGAAGCAGTTGAGAATCAGAGTATTTTACTCAAGAATATTTGACAGATTTGGAGACATTCAGACCAAATGAAAAGCCGGTTATGTAGCCTGCCATTTGAGAGGCATGTTGTTAATAGGACTGTTTGGTTTAATCTAAAAAAATAAATTAAAAAAATGTCTTGATTTTAGGAGAGAAAGCACCCTTTCCAACTACCGTTAGAGGACAGGCTAGTCGGTCACTGAGCACAAGTATCTGAAGGTCACAAGCACAAGTATCTGAAGTGGGCTTAATGTACAGTACTTATTCAGAAAAAGGGCAACAAAGGCTTTATTTCCTTAAAAAAATAGTTTAATTTGACAGCACAATGCTTAAGATGTGCAATGCCTTCATCGAGAATGTGTTCATTTCATGCATCATATGCTGGTTTGGCAGTTCAACAGAAGTACAAAGCACTCTCTCAGGAGGGGTCATGACAATACTGCATTAATTGTTACAGAAATGGAACTGACTGTTGGCCAGCGATGTGCGTCTGTATCTGAAGGGAGGTGGAGAGTTGACCGTTCAGCCACTGCCTGCCCAGCACGAGAGACACTGTTAAGAGAGTGAAAACAATGATGAGTCACAAGCTACCAATCATTGTCAGAACAATATAACGGTAAACACTGTAGACTGTAGACTGAGTCACTGAAGTCTAGAGCTACAGGTGTTATGTAGTCATTGGGAGGAGAGGTACAAACGCTCACCAAAGTCGAGGTGCAGGCAACCATGTTTAAAAGTAATGGAGAGAGAGAGAGAGATGCCGCACACACCAAGTTATACGTAAATCTTTAATAAAGCGGTAACGTTTCGCCCTATGGCCTTTATAGTTGCCTGCACCTCGGCTTTATTAAAGATTTACTTATAACTCAAGAGTGTGTGGCATCTCTCTCTCTCTCTCCATACAGTAAGTTATGTAGTCATCTAACAGGTTGGTTGAAAAACATTAATGGTCTGTCATAAATGCAATGATCATTGCATTATCATACTGTGGGTTAAATGAAAAGTAGGAGAAGAAAAGTTGTCTGGCAAGACGTGGTAGTTCTTAAGAGAGCCTCCAAGAACCGGAGTAACCGGTGTACATGGACAGCTTCCATTACTCAACCCAAGGAAATGCCCTCCTCTGCGTTTGACCCATCCCATCCATCAAGTGAGCACACACACACGCGCACACGCGTACACACACACACACGGAGCAGGGAACACCCAGTGAGTAGTGAGTGAGTATGTGAAGGCATTAGGGAAAGCTCTCCTCTCACTCTCGCTCATTAACTCTGACAAATATCCCAATGTAGCAGTGCTTAACACCACAGACCACAGTGTTACCAAACACCACAGTGTTAAACACTGCTACGTTGGGATATTTGTCAGATTTCACTGTGTGGGTGTTTCTTCAAACTCTGTATTAGCGTTTCAAAAACAGTGTCCCCACATCTCCCACTTCAAAACTACTTTACCCTTCAGTAGATCACTGCTGTGGTGAGAATCACACAGACCACTACAAAGAGGTAGTAGGCTGGATTAAAATACCTCTAAATTACATCTGCTTTGCGTTGTGGTCGCATTACGACCTAGAACGTGCATTATGTTCTGAATACTCGAATGCCGAGTCGTCCATTATTCCTTAATAGCATCCTGAATTCCGCTAACCCCAGAATATGCTCTGGAAACGCATCCCAGAGAGAAATTGTGTCTATATCTTTCAGAAATACAGTAATTCTTGAATTTCCCCTTGGAGATCAATAAAGTATCTATCTATCTATCTATCTAGTAGCCTAAATCAGGATATTATGGATCTCATGTCAGTCCTCCCATGACGTGAGAGCATAATGGCCACTCCATTTTATCACATACCGGTATGTTATCTTATCACTTTTTTCCACTTTATGATAAGCATCAAATCTGACAGCCGTATGTCATAGCGGCTTGGTGGTGATTGTTACTCCTTGCAAAAAAAAGCTAAAAGAAAACTAAACCTATGACACATGAGTGTAACCTATAGATTTAGGTATTATTCTTGATTGATAGAAACATCAAATATCATGATGTCCACATGTATTATCGATTATGTGTCAGGTGTAATGTTAACATCAGAGCAGAGACACATCAGAGGAGAGATGCCCAGTGCTTACAGACTGTTTTCTAAAGAAGACGTGTTGCTTCAGCTTTATTTTCAATTTAATATTAATATGAATATAACATAATTAATGATACTGAACTGCTGTTTTCTATCTGATGTTAGAGTACAATGCTTATAAGAAGTACAACAGATAATGTTAAGTATAAATGAATATAAAAAGAGCATATAAAAATGCTGCACAGGCCCGTGTAACATAATATTTGAAAGGTCATTAGGGTTGTCAATATACAGCCGTCTCCAAATGCTTGTCCTTTTATGTGGGCGTGGTTCCTGAAGGAATCAGGAATTTGTGCTGATCGTATTTCAGTTAGAGGAGGGAGGGCGGGGGGGGGGGGGGTTGACTGGGGATTCCCATGCTCTGACAAGATGTCTCTCTGGCACAGTTCATAACACTGTCCGAAAAAGTCTAGGCCATGACATGAGGGGACAAGTTTGTTCAATTCACTTCTAACATGAAAACAGATGTTTATAAGATTTAAGATGGGAGTCTGAAAATTTGAGTATGGAAAATAGTATGGAATTTTGAGATGGAAAATGTGTAGGAACCCTGTTTATAAGTTGTCTCCAATTAAGATAAAACTTCATTGCATGTGATGATATTAGGCAACAATAATCACTAAACCACTGGGCTTGTGTAAATGTGTACAACACAGTAGTAGGCTATCAGTCTGTGGCATCTTGGAAAAAGTGACTCATGCTACCATAACTGTAACCGTCTACCATAAACTTACTATGTCAGTCAGTGTACAATGAACTACAAACACAAACTAGAAGCATTGCAAAATGCACATAATATCGTTTTTGCATTGTTCAGGGTTGTGCCACTTACAGTCACATATTATGAAACCCAACAAAAACAATTCATATAAAAAATCTGCTATTTGCTTCATGACAGCTCTGTTCCAGTAAAATGTCTCATCTGTAGTATACTGTAGTAAAACAAAAGCAGACGCGTTTAATTCCCTGTTAATGAAACAACACATGAGTCTACTGCAGAGGGTCGAATGTGGTGACATACAGTAAGGGGACACAAATATACTTGGCTTGGTCTTAGTACGCAGACATCTGTGTCGCACAACAGGCCTGACGTCTGTGGACCATCGAAGTTTTCCGCACATACATATTTTCACACTGCCTGCATGAAAATCATTGCAAATCTGTCATCACGCACTAGCAATGCTTCCAACAGTCTAGGATCTCAGCTAGAAAAATGAAAAGCAGAGCCTTTCATTTAAGTACAGTGCATTTGATAGATTTGGATAAGATGTGTAGCTACTGTATCTGATTATGAGTTTCAAACTTTGTCCAGGCTGTTATGTGGAAAATGTACGTTTTTGCTGTGTCATTCTCTTTGAGCCTTGTCTGCAATTAGGTACTTTCCCAGACAGGCAAGCAAGGTGTGCACGTGCATCAGGCAGTGCAGCAGACCAGTCACCCCACCCACACTCCAGGGCAAGAGCCCTTTTGGTGCAGAGGAATGTGCATGTGGAAAATAAGACTGACAACTTTGGACCTAAGGAGTTGCATAAGCTTTAGTTTGATTTAATATTGAAATTACTATTGCAGAATTGATTACATTGAACTCCTGTTTTCTATCTGATGTCAGAGGGCAATGATAAGAGGTACAACAGATTATGAAGAGTAGAAATGAGTATAAAAAGAGTACATAAAATGTTGCACAGGCCCATATAACACAATATTAAAGCTCATTACTACAAGGCTGTCAATGTACAGCCTCCTCTAAATGATTCTTCCTTTATGTGTCAATAGAGACCTGAGGTAGCAGAAGAGGTATCAGTAATATGATATGCTGGTTCTGGGGGCATAGTTCCTGAGGTCATAACACACAAGTTCATAGAATTCACTTCTAACAGAAAAGGAGATGTTTATACGATAAAGGAAGTGTGCAATGAGGCCTCACAAACACTTCCCAGGGCTGATAGACAGGAAAATATCTGTGCCTGAAATTATCAAATACATTTAAAGACAATATGGAGAATAGCCTTTCTTGACATCGTACGTGCCGAGCTCAAGCCTGTACTCAGGCCGCACACCTGAACTCAATCAGGCCTGATTCCCTCTGCAAAGAGAGACAGATAAACAGATAGATAGAAAGATACAGTAGATAGAGAGATGGAGGGATAGATCGACTTTATTCATCCACAAAGGGTGCCATGTTGTAGCCTTGGCCTACTGTACAGTATGTGACTTCTCAGCTGGAAGCAAATGAAGGAGAGTAAGGTGTACCTGACGAAGACCAGCTTTGGTCGACACATTGTGTAAATAAATCACTTCGGGAGCAGCAGCAACAGTGTGTGGGTACTTAAAGTGAGCAGGTTATTAAAGTGTGTGTGTGTGTGTGTGTGTGTGTGTGTGTGTGTGTGTGTGAAGGGACAGGAATATTGATCCCATTGTAATGATGTCACTTTTCTGAACCAATGAAGGAACAGAAAGTGGTCGAAGGAAATATTCGTGAAGCATCCGCGCACTGTTGGAAAATATCAATTGATTATAAACCCCTGTTAAACCTAATAAATCTGACTCCGCTGAATATGGAAAGTTTCAGTTTAAAGTAAAGTCAATATCCATAGTAGGTTGATAAACCTACAGTAAGCTTTTTAATTAGAATGCCTAACTCGTTTTCTTATGACTCTCGTTTAGTCTAGGAATAATGTTTGTGGGTGTCATCCTCGGCCGGTTAATTCGGGCAGTTCCCATTCTAACACAATGACTCGTCCCAGTTCTGAAATAAGGCAGAGGCTACAGTGCTGACTCGGGCCGCTTTAGGATGCTATACTATACACAGTGTGGTGACCGGTCTACGACACCTCATGCTACAGAGGGTTTAGGCTGAGCTGAGGTGAGGCCGTCTCGTTCAGATCATCACTGGCAAACTGCCCATCGCTATCTCCCGGTACAATAGTCAGTTCTGCTGTAGTTTACTACTTCAGTTGATTTAACTTCTACGGCGGCGATGGTTAAATCCTAGTCATTCATTGCGCCAACACCGTTACCTATAACTACCACTCTGGTCTATAAGTACATAGAACGGCTATGCGGATCAGAGCATAACAATTTATTGGACAGGTACAAGTTATTCATCCAACACATTACAGAAGTACATCTAAATGCATAGTGTGAAAGTTACTTCAACAGGTTAAAGGAATTACTTAGGCTATCGTGCTAAACAGTCAGAGAATGAAAATACATTACCAGCTCAGAGGATTGAAGACTAACACACCTACGGTGTGGGAGCATCTGAATTACAGAATGACTCCAAGAATTATGGGTAGATTTCCCTTTTATAGGTTACCCAGTTTGCTACAGGTTAAGGACATTTGAGAGTAGTCACATGTTTGGAGGTCGACAGGTTAAGGGTTATTCCTTTAGGGATCACATGGGGGATGCTATGGGTGAGACTGAGTACCATTGTTTCCTTCAGTGCTAATCAAATACAACATCACAACGTACACTGCATTTATATTGTCTGTGGGACAGAGACCATTGTGTTCCTCAGTGGGTATGTGTTCCTCAGTGGAGACAAATACATTGTATTTACATTTCTTGCTTCCAAGTTAGTTTCTCATGTGAAAAGGTAAAAGGTTACTCAAAGTTGCTGTATAGGCCCTAGTGACATTTTTCATAGCTAATCAAGAGTCCACATTATGATTGAAAGAAATGTCATCAGCCTGAGAATTGGGATCCTTACACCATGATGCTCAAGAGTCAAGACTATCTGAATCTGTATCTGTCCTGCTCGTTCCGTTCCTTTTTTGGCTGCGTGATCTTTTCAACCCCACCACATGCCTCAAGCATAGGCATGCCGCCGTGCAAAGAGCGATATCTAAGAGACAGCCCGTTCTGCAGCCTCACAGCGCAGCGCAGCACAGCACAGCACAGCACACACCTTCCTCCTCGCCGCAGTAATAAGGCCCGATCAGATTACAGGCGGCATGCGCTATGAAACCCATTCATTTCAATGGGTTGAGAGCGCAAAAGCGGCTCTGCCGCTGTGCGCAGCAAAGCGCAGCGCCGGCGGCATTTTGCCTCTTTGCCGCTGTTGCGCTTGCCGCAGTCAAAGTTGAAACATGTTCAACTTTGACCGCGGCGCGCTGTAAGTGAATGGTCTTTTGCGCGGAGCTCAGCAGTAACCATAGAAATAGGAGCGGTAACAACAACAAAAATCGTAGAACGATCAAGGCAACTTGCAAACGTACCATAGGCGCAGTGATATCATACGCAGCATCTGAAAATAGTCCCCATAGACAACAAGCAGTAGTAGTGCCAGTAGTTTGCAAGTTGCCTTGATTATTACGCCAGATGAGAGTGTAGTTCCATGTCAAATCAGCCTAGAAAAACGGCAGGTTTCATTTTCAGTTGGTCTTACTGCACTTTCTAACTTGAGAGGAGACACGTTTTAAATGAGAAAATTACCAGAAATCTTTGTCACTTTTAAACATGAAGCTAGCAGGCGAGAAGCTAATGGTCTAATCCGATTCAATAATCTATGCTAGGCTGAAGCTAAAAGTTGTATCGCCAGACTCACAGAATGGCTGGATGAACGGGAACAAGGTAAATATCGATTGTTTTGCTCGAGGGGAGGTGGAAAATGAGCGTATTTCCAAAAATGGCGGAATATCCCTTTAATGCTTTTTAAAACATAATTAGCGAGATCGTACCGCATTGAACGCTAATATTTTGTCACTAGCAACCAAATCTGTCATCTGTCAAATAGCCTACAGTTGCATGTTCAGCTCTGAACAAAAACATTCAGGAGTTATTTCAGCAAAACCGAAACGTGCGTCCCCGTCCCGCCCGGTCGGGATGAATGAAACTGGCATGGGAGACAAGAAGCTACAGTTGAAGTTTAAACTAGCCTGTGTAACCTCAGACAATTTCAGTAGGCTATTTTACAACACGTGAATGAATAGCCGTCACAAGTTGTTGTTAGCTGTAGGCTAGATGGCACAAGTGTTTGTCACAACAAATTACAAGATGCAGTGGGCTATGCATTCATAGTAGACGAATGATAAAAAAAAAGATAAAGCGCTCAAAAGTGTTATGCCATTCATCCCATACATTTGGTAGATTCACCGGAGAACCATTCCTGTGAGAGTCGTCAAATCTAGCTAGGTTTAGGCTATTTGTGTTCGCAGTCACTCTGAGATATGCGTGGCAGTGGCACCTGATATCAAATACTCATGCTGAATGAGCGCGTCGCCTGTGCGCATAGGCCAACTCGATTTGAAAAAGTTTCTTTTTTTATGCGTTCTACAGAGAAGGGAGACTAGCGGCTACGGTTTGGAATGACAGGGAGAAAACATGACAGAGTAATACGGCGAATATCACTATACATAATATATTTATTTATTTATTTATTGAAGACGCTAGTTAAGGCGGCAGCCCTGTGTTGTTAAAGGCCGTGGCACAGTCCTCCGTCTGCGTCACGCGGCACTGGTGAGCGCGTGACGAGAATTGCGTCATTTTTACGGCATGCGTCGCGTTTTTGAGTCGACCAAAATTTAAGACCGCGCGTCTCTTTCACGCGTAGACTGCGCATGTGTGAAACGGAACTGCTGTAAAGACGCCGCTCCAGTAGGTGGAGCACGTACAGAAATAGCGCTTAAAACTCAGCAAACAGAGACAGAAGAACACTTAAACTGGCGTTTCCTACACGCTAACGTTGTTATATGATGACAAAACATTAGTCTTTGAGTATTTTAATAGTCAGTTGTAAACAAAGACCTCCTATGTAATCCAAGTTGTGTAAATGGACTGAAGTTCGCTCTAAATATATACTTTTATCGATTATGCTAACCGTTAGCATCTCTATGGGATTTCCCATACACATTAGCCATAAGCTAACCCATTAGTTTAGCTGTAACTTGGAATGCTAGCCTACGCGTGGTGTACTGTGCCTGTTCTGGTGGATGATAAATGGAGAGATGTGAAGAACCAACTCATCAAACTTTTCAGCAGACATGAGAAAGTACTCGTGGTGCTTCTCCTCATCTAACAGCTGCATCTTTTGTGTTTTTAAGTGTGGAACACTCCTTCCCTGGCTCTTCCTAGTTCAGTGGTCGCACATCCCAGAGTATCACAGTTAATTCGTAGTGCGCCGGCGCTAACCTTGATCGGCTGGCGCGCATTCAGGACACAGACATTGGAGTATGCCTCGTATACGCGTCTAAAATGACGCACGTCAAACGTCCAGTGCCGCGTGCGCGTGACGCAGACGGAGGAGCGTGCTAGAGCCTTAAGGCGGCCACTTAGCAGGAAAGCGCTGCGGGAAAGAGGGCTGGGGGGAGGGGAGAGGGGACTTAAGCGGTGGTTTCCTAACAAGCTGAGCCACCTCCCTGACCGACCGACCAAACCAACCAACCAACCACTCCAACTCTGTTCTCTCTCAGCAACACCCAACACACCACAAAATCACTCACCTGCAGCAGTTCTACCCAGCTCTTTTTTGAAAGTGTGTGAAGGCTTCTATTTCAACCCCCCGTATCTGCCATTGCCTTCACAGACTGAACACCACCACCCATCACTGCAGTCTCATACCAAACGTCTTCCATTGTGAGAATATGGCAACAAGGAAAATCTGACTAAAGACTGTGTCATTACATCCTAAAGATCATACTCTCTGTTACCTATTGAATTCAGGCCGTCAGCAGAGGTTTCCTGTACTGTAATGCAATGTATGCATGTATGTATGTGTGTATGCATGTATGCCTCCAAGCTCCGTCAGAAGTTGGGATTTTTATACAGAAACAAGTCCAGCTTTCCCATGATCAGTAGGAAGAGAGTTGTTGAGGCTGTATTTTTATCAGTTTTAGACTATGGTGATGTCATCTATAGGCATGCAACAGCATCTATTTTAAAGCAATTAGACTCTGTCTATCATTCTGCCCTTAGATTTATCACTGGGGATAACTATAATACACACCACTGCACTCTTTACAGTAAGGTTGGCTGGCCCTCTCTTTCTTCGAGGCGCAGTTTCCATTGGCACTTGTTTGTTTTTAAAGCTATTAGTGGTAAACTACCGCCCTATATCTCCTCCTTATTGCAATGGAACCTTGGATCTTACCAAACTAGATCTAACAACTGGCTCACTCTCAGGGTCCCTAGTGTACACTCAGAGCTTGGCAAAGCTGCTTTTCTTTTCGATGCCCCTAGCACCTGGAACGCTCTGCAACAAATTTTAAAGCTAGAGCTATTGCCTTCTGCTAATGTATTTAAGCAATTAGTGTCACATCTCTGCTCATCAATTTGTAACTGTTTTTAGTTTTTTAGTCATTTACTTCTTTTACTTCTTTTATTTGTTTTATATATTTGTTTTATTCATTTTATATATATATATATATATATATATATATATATATATATATATATATATATATATATATATATATTTGAAATGATGTATTTTTTAAAAAATTAAATGTGTTTATATGTCCCTTCTATTGTTTTATTTTTTATTAATGCACGACCTTTTCTTGTAAACTCGTCGTCATTGTAAATGAGGGAAACCTCAATGCCCTACGAGTATAAATAAAGGTTTGAAATGAAATGAAATGAAATGTATGATTGCACTGTCAGCACTTTCTGGTGTTATGTTATGTGATGTAGCAGCCTGTTTGTCCACGACAAATTTCCCTTGGGACATAATAAAGTAATCTAATCTCTATGTAAACATTAGCTATGTCATGATATGCTATTTGAGATTTAACAAAACACACTGAAATTATGCAACATCATTAATTGATGTCCCTCGTCTTTAGGTTCAATTTCCAAAAAGAAAATGAGACAAGATATTCATTGACGTCTATGCGTCTATGGATTTGACGCTCAAAAGAGAAGAATTTTCTTAACTTTGCCGTCATTGTGGCAGACATTGCTGGAGGGCTTTCCGCCGTTAAAAATTATGAGAGGGCTTTGAGCTGTGAAAAGAGAGTTCTAAACGATGCCTTCACTTCACTCGCGTCAAACGCCGCCAATGGGCATTGGCCTTAAGTTTTGACAGTTGACAGATGTCATTTTTTACAGCTTAAATACAAGTATGTACTGTATATTGAGTCATGTTCTGTGATTGATGTGCTTATTAGTTGAAGAGACTTATCATGAGATTAGTCTTTAGATGTTCTGAATATAAAATATAAATTGGCATTAATGCTGTCATCTTTCTCTCAACCACTCCACATTTTGCAATGTCTGTCTCTACGCCACAGTCACAGTCAGCTTCAAATGAGTCAAACACCACAACATAAAAACCAACCCCACACATGGGATGGAAGCAAATTCCAACTTCACCAACTTCCACATAATGCTTCTACAGCAGACACAACAGCCTGGACCAAATACTACAAGTTTGAAACTCATAACCAGATAACTATACAACTTCACCATTTGGTTGATAAAGTTGATAAAGCAGGCCTCAAAGTAATCATGTCATGTCAGCTGAGAAAACATCGCGATGTGGGCAGAAAGCTCTTTCACTATGATTAACAAACCAGTATGCTCTAGGGCTTTGACTTTTGGCCAAAAATCATATTCGAAGTTCGTTTGTTTATTAATGTCAAACTTCGAATGTATTCGAATATGTGTTATATTTTGACCATTATTTTTACGCTATTGAAAAACACGCAGCATTCATTAAGCTGAATTTCCTTTCCCTGCTCTCCCTCCGTCTCTCTGTCACTCATGCATCTGTGTCTCTCTCTCTCTCACACACACACACACACACACACACACACGTACACAGCCCCTCCACTCCGTGCACACCGCGTCTGTATGAAAACAAGATCCCTGGATAGGCTATAACGCTGCTCGGGTGGAGGCACTATGCGTACAACTTTACAAAACAGTATTTAAGTAGCCTAAACTCATTCTCCATGGCCCGCTTTCTCTCGTCCTCCCTCGTGCGCGCTTCCCTCGACATGCATCCTAAACATTCACAATCGTGAAAGCAATGACGCATAGAAGACAACATGCTAAATTATCCGGTTAGCATGATTAGCATGCTGCACAGATTAAAACTCTTGCATTCAAGTTGACTGACCATCTCAATACCAATGTCTTCCAACTCCAAGACTTAAAAGGGCCTGTCCCAATGAGGAAGTTACTAGCTTACCTTGAAATTTACACACACGTGGGGAAACTGAATAGGCTAGTCAAACCACTCGCTAACATCACCTACGAGCCCAGATGACTAGTAATAGCCTAATGAGATGATTCACGACTTTACCAGATGTGAGAAAGCCGCTGAATCTGAAAACAACGTTTGCATGCAAATACATGCACAAAAAATAATGCTCATAACAGGTTCGAATATTAAGAGCTGCCTAAAATTCGTTCGAATATCATATATTTTTCAAAAATTCGAATTATATTCGAATAACGAAGTTCGGAGTCAAAGCCCTAGTATGCTCAACAAGTATGCTCAAGCTCTTTAGCCCTTTTACTAACCAATATACAGCGTAGATATGAATGAGAGTATTTAAGTATTGGCATTTCATATTAAAACCACTCTGAATGTACATTTGGGGGCTTGAAGGGGAATGGAAGCTATGTGTGTAAAAGAGAAAAAAAACAGGTGGAACATGTAATGTAGAAGTTTGATGTACAGCATACTAAACTGTGATTTTGATCTTTCATCTTTACCTTTAATCTCTGTTCTCGTGGAGAAAGTTACAGTTAGGGCAGATGGAATAACAGATCAGGTTTATTAACACCGACAATAAGTATGTGTGTGTGTGTGTGTGTGTGTGTGTGTGTGTGTGTGTGTGTGTGTGTGTTCATTACTAATGGAAGGGCAAAATGCAGAGAAGAAATGAATGTGTGTGTGTGTGTGTGTTCATTACTCATGGAAGGATTAAATGCATTGCACAGAAGAAATGAATGTGTGTGTGTGTGTGTGTATCATACTGGCCTCTGAGACACAATTGAAATTTTCATTGAGCCCAGTGCCTGGTATCACTAAGTTGAAAGGCAAGAAAACAGAGGAAAACATCATGATTCTGCCAAAGATTTCACAAGCTTTACTAGAATTAAACATGCTTGTTACTGTTGTTTGAGTGGCCTGCAGAGAACACACTTCTACATGGGAATATTGACCAACACTCCAAACTATCTGAAGCTAGCATCCACTGAACACTACCCACTATAACCCAGTCACTGCAGTCTCAGCAAATATCTTCCATTGTGAGAATATTCCCCCAAAGAAAATCTGTCTTGAAAGATTTGGCTTGAAATACCGACAGTAACACATTGTCAACGGCAGGCTGGGGGAGGAGGCATTTCCTCACTGACTCACAGCTGCTACTAACATGGAGTCACATGCATTTCTTGCCTCGTACTGGCTTGCAAGTCAAGGGGCAATAAGGACAAAACTGCTACAGAGGGAGACCTACTGAATTGACACATCTGATGCAGTGATATATCCAGGTCTAAATTAAGAAATAAATAAATAAATCTTTATGAATTTCTTCAATGACCTAATCTAATTGTTATACTGTTGAGTGTATTGCTTTATTTCTCTGCATGTTTCTATGGTAGTTATATTGAGTGTGCATGTTTTTCAGCAAGGGACTAATGTTTACAATACATACCAACGTAATCATACCTAGTGATAATTTCACTCTCGAAACACACCCCAGTCATTCAGGTATTCCACACAAACGACACGGCTGAGGAAGGCCCAGAGGACTGTGTTTTTACTCAGTGTCCCCATCTTAAATTTCACAGATACAAACAGTGTCAGAAACCACACGAATAACAGCATTGACTAGAATAGAGCCATACTGTTCTTGCAGTCTATAAAGACAACTGATTCATGTGTTGATGACTCATTTAGAAGACAAATCGAAATAGCAAATTAATTGAACCTAGTGCTGGGCGGTATACCGGTTCACACCGAATACCGGTGTATATTTTCGTTATGATATGAATTTTTAATATACTGCCATACCGGTGTATTTGATTACACTGTGGGCGGAATGCTGCGTCGCGCGTAATTGTTTCAGACGGGACCTTTTTCAGTGTTGCGCTTCTAAACACGCATGGTGAAAGTAAACAGTGGAGCCTGTAGCACAAGACACCTCACGTTTTCCCTTTAATAATGATGCAGAAGGCTTATTTGTTCCTTTGGTAAGGGATTTATTTACAAGTGTTGCACAGAATACCTTAAATTGTTCCCCTAGTTAAAGAAAAGCGTTACTGGTCCTAATAACCTACATTGAAAGGGATTTTCCAGTAGGCAAACAAATAAAAAGATTGCTAACCGATGTAACTAGCTAGCTGGCTAGTAGGCGAACCCACCGAACACAGGAAAGCTTTATGATCTTATAATTAATCTTACCTTAATAACATTCGCTGAAATTATCCAAGTAGCAAGTAAAGCATGTTACAGACATGAACTGAACAATACTAGCTGGTTAGTTAGTCATGATCTTGACTGTCATCAGTGCACTGAAACGAACTTTTGTGTTTATATTTTGCTTAGCGAACCGTAACTTGATAGGCTAACAAGACATCCACGTGAATTCTGTAAACGTTAGCCTACCACTAACGTTATGTGTAGAGCACACAATAACAACACATGATTCTGATGGGCCTATTTGACAGAGTAGGCATATTAGCGGAGCAGTCTCTTCACTTAGTCACACTTGTTTTATATTTACTTGAAAACAGTGAACTTGGGCTTGAACTTGAAGCATGAGTATTTGCACTACTTTTTGTGTAGGTTTGTGCAATTTGCATAGTAAAAGTTCTGTATTTTGACTGCAATTGCCCATTAGAATCTTTGTAAACAGCATCATGGCCATGCAACCTGTAATACTACTACTAGTGTGGAATTATTCTACAATATTCACTCATCATGACAGTAAAATAGGCCATCCTAAATCAATCTACTGCAGTAATTCCTTGGTCAACCCATAGAAAATGTTGCGAACACCTGATTATGCATGGAAAAAAATACCGTCATATACCGTGAAACCGTCAGAATTTTGAAAAATACCGTGATATACATTTTTGGCTATACCGCCCAGCACTAATTGAACCAACTGCCTAAGTGAACCAAGCTTTATTACAGTATATCACTATCTCACAGTTAGACATGAGCAATAACACAGTAGATCAACATGAACAACCTCAGTGATAAAAGAAATAAGAGAAGGGCATAAAGATCATACGCTATGTATTAGGATATGTTATGTTGAGATTTGACAACAAGTTTTAAATTCTGGGATCCCCCAAGGTTGTGTTTTATCCCCAATCCTCTTCTCCGTGTACACCAACAACAGCTTGTGTACCAGTGAAGGTATGGCACCTTTTTCTTTTTCTTTAAAAAAAAAAAAAAAAAAAGTATTTTGGGGGGATTTTTTTGCCTTTCATATACAGTGAAGAGTGAGACAGGAAGCAAGTGGGAGAGAGAGATGGGGTAAGATCAGAAAATGACCACTCAGAAATGGCACTTTTTAAATATGCTGACGACATTGCTTTGGTTGCACACATGTCCAACATTGATGCCCTAACCCGCTACCAGGAGGTAGTAAAATAATCTGTCCCAAACTTCTGTTGACCGTTCCTTACAATATACAAAAAAGCACAACAATGTCTCCATCTGCTCAGGAAAAGATTGCCGCGTATAGTGGACCGTGCTGCCAAAATAACTGCTCCCCCCCCCCCCCCATCCCCCCCTTTCTGAGCTGTATAGCCCTGTGAGCTCAGTGATCAGGAAAGTCAACCTGATCACAGATGACTCCTCTCACCCCCCATGACTCTTTCCAGCTACTACCATCAGGCAGGCATTTTAATGTACCATTGGCCCGTAAAAAAACTTTTACAAGAAATCCTTCATCCCTTCTGCAATAGCCATACTGAACAACACAAAATGATATCACGCCACAGTCAGCTGACACCTAAACACCCCAAAATCTCTGTAACCCTGTGTAAAAGACAAAGCATTGTCTTATCTCATCTTATAACCTAATTCGGATCCGGCTCACAGGCTTTAGTTTTCCCAGGTATATTTGGCTGACAGGTTCAAAACTGAAGTGTCGGATCATTGACCCTCTGAATGCATGTTCAAAGGCAAGTTTCATGGAATTCCATTAATGGGGTGCCATATCAGCTGCACACGCACACACACACACTGAATCCACATGCAGATATAAAAACACACACACACATACACTCATTCATACACAAAAGTAGAGGATGGAGAAGGAGATGAAGACAAATTGACAAGAGTGATTTATTTATGTTGAGAGAATGTAGGCTACAGGACTGGGCGGCAGACATATTTTGAACATTACATAAGTGAACATAAAACATGTGTCTCAAATTCTAACCAGTTAAAGTCTTACGTCTTTTTATAGTTATCAGCAGAAATGTGTTAATTCAGTGTAAGCTACCTCAATTCAACAAGCTATAGCCTAACATAATCTGTAGCTCAGTACAGTATTGCGGTGTTTAGAAGAATGTTGCATCATCGCACTTCCCTGTCGCACCATTCCTGCCCAGAGGTTACTATGTTTCAACTTTTTTTTTATGAATGAACCTCGGCTGACACCCACTGCGTGCTCGGAGTGGCTTATGTAAATGATGGGGAGACGCTACAGCCAATGACGCAAGACGAGTCCGTGTTCTTCCTCTCTTTCTTGCAGAAAACTTCGCATATGCTACGCTAATGTATCGTTTCTGAATGTGAAAGGGGCTAGTGACTCAAGACTGTTTTAAACTAGGACTTCCTATCACCCTCTCAAAGAACTACCGTGTCATTCACATCTTGAAATCGGACAGATAACTCAATATCAGGTTCAAAAGACACACCAAGATGACCGCTGATAAACTTCACATATACGCAGTCACAGGTAGGCTACAAATGTCTTCTTATCGCTAGGCAGAGGACATCATTTTGTGGATAAAATGCTAACTGACTAGCCCACACTCTAAACTTCAGGTTAGTTTGCATGTTGCTAAAAGTTTCAATGTGTTTTCTAACTTAGCCTACCAGATCGTCAGAGAGAACGAGAGAGAGAGAGAGAGAGAGAGAGATAGAGAGAGAGAGAGAGAGAGAGAGAGAGAGAGATAGTGCCGCTGCTCGCAAGTGCATCACTCACATCACGCACTGTCTTTAGGGCATCAAAGGACAGGGGGCACCCACATTACCAATAGCCTAGTTTCTTTACTGCAAACTGCTTTTCTCATGAGCGTTTACAATGACGGAATACAACAAACACAATGTTTCATGCAATGATGATCGTTTCTTTAGGCCAGTGTTTCTCAACCTTTTTTCAGTCGCGGCACCCTTTACATGATTGAAAAATCTCAAGGCACCCCAAACTTTAAAAAAAAAAAAACCCTCATGGGCGCGCGCGCGCGCGCACACACACACACACACACACACACACACACACACACATACACACAGGAGTGTGACTTACACTCAGTGAGAGACTTGGGCCTGCAAGGATGAATACAGCTGCTCTATTCTCGCAGGAATGAATGACAGACACACTAGCTCCTGGTCCACAGCTCTAGGACGCTCTCTGTACTTGAATCCGAACGTGAGCTAGCATAATTGTCATCATACCGACGTTTCTCAAGCCGTTTTCAGACAGACGTGTTTTTCGCAATGTTCACGCCACATACTTTTTACTTTTTTTTTTGTGCTGTCTGAATTCTTATGTCCGTATATCTGCTACCGGAACTTTTCCTACTGCTGACCTAGTAATTTGGCCGTAATGTTGCCACCACAGCATGTGAATGCAATCGTGTAAAAATTCTGCACTTGTCAGTGATGATCGAGGGAAGTATTACGCGTATAAAGCGCCCTAATGCCACTTAACAGTTTTGCATCTTTCTAACACGCTGCTGGTAATGCAGCAAGGTTATAGCCTCCTCCATACTCCCGGTGTCTATGGTAAAAACTACAGTACACTCTTCCGCATGCACAGCAGACAGCGCGGCCGCATTTGTCAATATCTGCCCAGCAAAAGAAAGTCCTTGCTGACGGTCTCTACCTCCTTCACTGAATAACCACACGATGAAGAGAGGATGACGTTGAGGGCACAAGTTCAGATATTTTTTTCAAAAACCTGGCCATGTTGCTAATTAACCGCTACACAATAACGCTATGACTTAACAACTCATCAGATATCGCACGCAGTAAACAAAAGTAACCAATTTATAGACGTCATACAGGCTACGGATTGCAGCTTCAGGGTTAGAAAAAAATATCTATTTTCTCTGATGTGTCCGCAATTTACTTATCTGCGTGATAAAGCTAGAGGAAAGATTCCGGAAAGATTTTTTTTCTTAATTTGATTAGCCTAGTCAGACACGTTTCTGCGGCACCCCTGAGGAGGCCTCACGGCACCCCAGGGTGCCGCGGCACCCCGGTTGAGAAACACTGCTTTAGGCTACAAGTCATTTACAATATTAATGATGAAAACGAAGAACTTTTTAAGTGACTCCAAACTTTTAAACGGTAGTGTATATGTTTTTTTTTTTTTTTTTTTTAAACATCTTGGTCTGTTTTAGTGTTTATGCTTTCTGTGGTGATGGTCTACACACATCCTATTCAACATTCCACATGTGAGGGCAAGCAGCTGGCAGACAGCTTCTTGTTCAATCTCCCCACTAATCTCTTGAGGTCCCATTGTGAACTTCAGCTCAAAATTAAGGTAATGAATTTGTTCTGCAACATTACAAAAGAAACAGTCTTATTTCTGATTATTTGTCTCATGGCCTGTTTAGAGTAGACTATTGAGATGCACCATTGAGATACTCTGTAGCTACCTGAAGTGCTCTTGTCTTTCTGTTTTACCAAAGGGCGCTATCCGGGCTATTTACGAACACGGTAAAGCGCCAGTCGACGTGCAGCCACCAGTCCTGAGTGCTACACTTTCCCACTTCATCCTGGCCACCTGCCCTGCATCAGTTGCGTTAGACCTGGAGTGCCCAGAGATACCGGTAGAGTATAGTATTTTGTTAACTCATCTGACCACAGATATGACTTCTTAAGTAACACAACTGATGTGATTTTCATCTTTATTCTTTTCTAGGACCCAGTCATAATATATTGTTCTTGTAAGTAAATCGTTATGCCTTTCCTTGTCTGTTCTTTTTGTGCGAACATATAGTTTAGCAAAGAGCTGTTTCCCAGAATACAAAAGTCAAAAACATGATGTGTCTACATACACCTGTGTGTGTGTGTGTGTGTGTGTGTGTGTGTGTGTGTGTGTGTGTGTGTGTGTGTATACAAAACAAGTCTAGTGTAAAAACACTAGCAAAGTACCATTTTTGCCATAATCAGTGCAGAGAGCACAAAGCACTCTGTGTTTGAAACAGAGAGAAGGTTGTTACTATTTAACCTTGTGTGTTGTTAACTCTTGCTGTAGGTCTTAACTCTACTGCCCATCCCACCAACTCGACCTCCCTCCTGACAGGTGAGTCCTGTCCTAATGTTACATCAAACTAGGATGCTATGATAGTCTATAGCAGACTAGCAAAGTACCATTTTTGCCATAATCAGTGCAGAGAGCACAAAGCACTCTGTGTTTGAAACAGAGAGAAGGTTGATACCATTTAACCTTGTGTGTTGTTAACTCTTGCTGTAGGTCTTAACTCTACTGCCCATCCCACCAACTCGACCTCCCTCCTGACAGGTGAGTCCTGTCCTAATATTACATCAAACTAGGATGCTATAGCATAGTCTATAGCAGTGGTTCCCAAGCTTTTACCCCCGCGTACCACATTATGCCATGACTCGGCTCGTGTAGCCCCACCATCCGACACATTAAAAAGTTAAACATTCTATTGACGCATTCCAGGCATCATATTTAATAAGCTGAAAACGTAGCCTTCTAGAGTTTACAAATTATGTTCTTTAATGTCATGTTTCTATATCATTATAACCCGATTCAAAATGATGAATTTATTCATGAATTAATTACAGAAAAGTTGAAAAGTTAATTAACACCTTTCCGCCATAGCCCTTTTCATCTCGCGTACCCCCTAGAAGCAGCTTGTGTACCACAGTTTGGGAAACCAAACAGCCAACCAAACAGCTGTTTTAAACTTCTAGACATTGTAGCACACCAGATAAAATGATTTGTGTTACTGTACACCAAACAGTAGGTGTAACGTAACTCTTTTTGACATCTTTTTGTTCAGACCATGACACTCCGAAAGACAACAGTCCCTCTCCTGGTAGACATCATGCTATATACATAACTGTGGCGGTCATTGGCATTGTGGCCATAGGCGGCCTCATCATCGCTCTTGGATTGGTCATCTACAAGCGGAGGTTTGAGTGTTTTCTCTTCTGTTTTGTGGCTAAGTGTTGTTTTTTTTTTTTTTAAATATATATGTTTCAATGAGCTTTTGCTCAGTGAACTAATCCCACTCTATTTCACATTGATTTTGTTATCACAGGAAGTCAAAAGATTCACCCCGCGCGCAGAATGACAGCCCAGGCTCCTCCACCAAAGGGTCCAACGACCACCTCTTAGAGGTGCAGACCTTCATACAAAATGATCCAGAGAAACAAGATGATTCTTCATCTTGAATATGAATCACAAAGGGAGACCAGAACGTTTTTGACCACCCAAACCTGTTCAATGTAAATATAATTACATTACAGCACAAAAGCACCATGGGGAAAGGAATGTATTAACATGGTTTGGGTAGCCCCAGTGAATATAGGTCATTATTCTTTATGGGGATCCTTGGGCATTCCCTAACTCTGAATTTGGTGCTGTAGCCCTGTACTGCCCCCATAAATAGTTATGGATGTAAAACGAGCACTGGGGGGTCAGTGATGATATCAACGTTGAAAGGACACTTCATTGTCTCCAAGTTACCCATCAAGCTATGGTGCTTATGCAACCTGTACTGTGTGGACAGCCTAGTCCTGCACTAGACTGACAACCTCTGACATTAGAGGCGGGGTGCTACCTAGTGGGGGACTAAACCTCATGGGTGCTAATGTCTGTGGGTCGTACATTTCATTATTTATAATTTATTGTATTTATGAAATTGAAGGGAATTAAAAATGCAGTAAATTAGGGTCTTGCCACTTTGCATGAGAGTAATAGAAAAGTATATACTATAAATACTTGGAGTACTGCTGGGTGGGACTCTATAAGGAATTGGGTGTTTTTTTGTGTAAATAGTACCTTGCATTATTCATTTGTGTTGCTTTATTTCTTTGCTGTTTTCCTGTCATTGTCTTATAATAAATTGCTTTGAGTGAAAACAACATGTGTACTTGCTTGTGGTCGTGTAAGTTAAGCCCAGGCTTACTGCTAAGACTGAGGTATAATAGAATTGTCTAACATAAACAATCACAAAGATGTGTGAGACAAATCCGAATCAATATTTTAGCAATACAATTATATGACACATCAGCCTCGGGGTGCATTCCAGACAGACAGATAATGTAGCAGGGTAACCTTGCGGTCCAAGGTTATTGACAAAGGCCCTGACGATCAAGAGAATGGTAACACCAATGCAGCCTTCAATTTGACTGATACAAACGGTTCCAGAAATCACTTCATTCAAGTGTGACCCGTAGAGTCATACAGGCACTTTTCTTGCGGTCTAAAAAACAACTAATACAGTATGTGTGCGGTGATTCATTTAGATGACGAATCCTAATGACAAATGCACTGAACCATATGTCTATGGGTTGGGTATAGTAGGGGGTTAGGGCACAGGGACAACACTTTCTCACACCACCAATCCAGACATGTCTCTGCCTCAGGCAAAGGCCTTCCTATATCCCAGCTGCCAAGGCCAGTTTCCATTGTGATGCAATGCTGCTATTCCTTGGGTGTGGGAATGGAAAAAAGGGGAGTCTTACTAGACTGCCAAGAATGCAAAACCTGAAAGTCCAGTATAAAACCATTTTGGATCATCATGGGTGAAGTGTTTGTATGGCAATAATACATAGCTGCCTACATAATGTTTTGAGACATGTTTTCTTGATGGTATGTTTAGGTAAAATAGGTGCATGCACATCCCACCTCAATGGGGCCAGGTGCAGGACACAAAACATGTAGTCGTGATAAAACGAAGTAGATGTCCGCACACTGGAGACTCCAAAACCGACAAGGTTTATTAAAAACACATGCTAAGGGGCTAAGGGGCGAAACATCTATGAGCGGTGGTCCCCAGCTGATGACCCTGTACCTAGTGAACAAGGCACCGGTGGAGGTGCTGCATGCCTAGAGCAGAGCAGGAGAACACCTACCTGTATAAACAAAAGGGTAATTTGGAAATAGGAGATAAGAGATGTGTCAGTTGAAGTAATACCGGCATGTGGGCAGCAGGCCCAAGCTGTGTCAAGTCAGTCAGTGTAACAGTGCTTTCCACCGCAAACCACAAAGCAATGGATGAGATAAGAGTTCACAGCTTAGGGATTACTTCAAATTTTGTAAAAGCAACAAACAGCAAAAAACAAATAAGCTATCTAACTTCCACAGTACATGTCCCACATGTTTTTCTTCTTTTACACACAGAGCTTCCATTCCCATTCAAGGCGCTAAATGTAGCCTATACTCAGAGTCAGACTGGTTTTGAATAATGGCATTACTTTGGTCCTGGAGACAGTCACAGCCAGGTCTCTGAATCCCAGTCTGCCAAGATTTTGGAGTTGAGTACAGACTTTGAGAGCAAACAAAAAAGGGCGGGGAACAGCAGAGCAGTTGTTGAGATTACTCTACTACTACTACTACAGACCTCAAGACCAAGACCTTTCACATTAATATAACCTTTACGAAGCCAATTTGATGGTAAACCAACAAGTCACCACTGAGACAACCAGCCATGCAACTTCAAGAATGGTGGCTCGACAAATCTTGTGAGATTTGTGACAATCAACAAGCAATTTAACAGTGCACATGTATGTATGTTGTGAGAGGTAAAACCATGGCAACCATGAACACACACAACATGTGACAGCTTTGAGGTGGGTATGGAATTCACCCCAGATTACAGGAAATCATCCTTGGACATCTGTGGTAACTTCTAGGTCGCATCTAGGGTGTGTATGTTCTGTTGTTGCGCTGGCTGAGTTGTGTGTGAAGGGGCGTGCAAGGTGAGCTGTCTTCCTCCACTATGGAAAAACTTTGCTCCGGATGGTTTGTTAAGCAAAACTTGTGTCGGTTCTGCCCAAGTTCCTCTACCTTTTCTAGCATATTCCTGAACAAATTACTAATTTGTTTTGTCAAATTAGACAAATGTTTTTTTCTCTGAACCAGTAAACCAGTCCAAATGCAGAAAATTATCTTGGCGCTTTCCTAAACGGGGGTGGGGGGGGGCTTTACGGCAGAGCTAATATATAAAAACGTATATTTTGACGATGCACTGTTGAGCAGCCTGGCTGGGTCTTCTTCCATTCAGATCTCACTACAGTCATGGTTGTGTCATCAACGTCTCGTGTCTGCCACTGCTGTCAGTACTAACCCAGTAGTCCAAGAAGATTAGAAAGCATTTTGTCTTGCAGGTTTCCTCTACCCTTACCCAGTATTCCATAATCCCAGTTTCAAGCCAGCCACTAAACTCTGCTTTTCAACTTTGGTATACAGTCATAACATCCTACCCCAACCACCAAGGAAATGGGGGGTTTGGGGGGTTATGACTCACGGCTGCCCACATCCCTTTGCAATGATTTGTGACGTACACAATTATAACACCTAACTGTTAAGATCCTGAATTGCAAGAAGTGAGAGAAAAACATGAGCCTGACTCACTTATGTTTCTTATTAAAAAAAAAAACTCTCATCTAATTCTGTCAGATTACAAATCTCCCCTTCATCCTATCAGTAGCCTAGGCCCACTACTGCAAGGCATTTTGGTGCTACTTATGACAAACCTAAAATATGTTACTAGTGTACAGTACTATAATTCCCTTTCTACAGCAAAGACTGTGACAGTGTCTTAAACCACACCAACTTAGACCAACAGTCTAAGTTATGCAGACACCAGCTATAAATTTCTTGTTCTCATTTCACTGCGTATGAAAGAAAAAGGAGGAGCATCTGAGGCTACGCCAAGCGCGACAAAAACAATGACACGCTGATGCAACCATGTGTTTGCTTCCTGTCTCATTGCCGTTTGAATGCAACAGTACAGCAGATCTCTTGCTGATCTCTCAAGTTTTTCTCAAGATGAATAAATACACCAAGAGGATTTGAAGATGGTCTACAAGCAACGCACAGGTAGGCAAAATACACTTGTGCATACTTTGTTCCACAATCTAACTTCTGGAGAAGGCTTTATACTGAACACTACTGTGTACACGGTCACCTGTTACTGCTAATACATGTTAAATATCATTACACCAGGAATTTGTTTTTAGTCAAAGGAAACTTGTAATGTAGAAAATGATTCAGCATTCGTCAGATATGTGTGACAGCAATCAGGTCATCATCTGTGGTTAGTTAACCATAGCAATAAAATAAAAGTATGAATGAGTCAGGAAACAGGGGAAAGTCAGGTCAGGTGTGGTTTGCATGTTACAGTACTAGGTCACAAAAACGTCTGTTAATGACTAGAGTAGGTGTGTTTCAGCTGGTGGTGTCGCCAGAGGTTACTATGTTTCAAGCTGTGGGATAATGCCCACAGCGTTCACTGGCTTAAAATGATAACAAGCGAAGTTAAATTTCATAACTGATCTGATCAACACCCTACAGTCTACAGTGGGCCAGTCAGTACGGTAGTTAGAGCATTGTGTTCAAGAGTGCCGAGTCCTCTATTACCTACAGTATGTTAAGGTTAAAGCTTAAATCTATGTTTAAACATATAATGGAATTGAATTGAATTGACCATATCAGCAGCAACAAAACATCAATTTCAAAGAGTAATTGATTATCAATACACATTAATTAAGACACATTGGACACCGTTTTAACCAATCAGAGCTGTCCTGAATACCTCTACCGTGGTAATCACAAAACAAAATCTGAGAAATTAACACACCAGAAGATTATTGCTGATAGACTCTGTGACTACAATGCATAAAATGATAATTGACTCCATCCTGAATAAATAATAATATAAAGAATAATAATAAAACTGTGTGTAGGGTTAGAGCTGTATAAACCTGCTCTGAGCTGGTTTAAAGTTAATACACCTTGAGGTGTTTTTGGGTGTGGTGTGAGATGCTGCCTTGGCAGAGAACGATGTTGGAATTCCCATTTCCATCAGTTTGCAACACACTAGAAACCCATTTAGCGCTAAGGGGGTAAATTAATAAATGTAACTGTAACGAATTCATCTAAAACTGATCAAAAATGTTACCAGAGGCAATGTCAGTCAGAGACTCCACTCCCCAATTCGAGTACTATATCAGTGAGTGTTGCATCAAAAGGAGTCTAAAAGCTGTTATTTTAAGGCAAAAGAAATTGCCTATATGGTGTTTAAAGTTGTTATAAGGATATTGCTCAAAACTCTCCAGATTACTGAACTTTCTCAAAACTTCATGTTTGACTATATGAACATTTTTAAACGCTAGAACACTGTTTGTGTGTGTGTCACTGTCACAGCCTTCGCAGTGTTGATGTTTGCCATCTGTGAACTTCCTGCCCATTGTCTGACCTCTGCGTGTGAGGGGAGAGTCCAGCCCGATGGGTCCTACATCTTTGCCATTCCCCCCCATATCTCTGCTGTATTACAGCGCCCCCGCTGTGAGGGGCAGATCATCACTGATGTAAATATCTATTGGCCCTGATCTATCTGTGTTTTACTCTTTAGTTTATTTAGGAGACATCTTTTCCACACCAGCATATCTTTCCATTCCAGTTCCTATATCCCAACAGCTTACATGTATAATACTGATGTTCAAGACTTAACTGTTCAATTATTATTTTTTTAAGTATGCCAACTAGCCCACATTCTGATACTCTAACATGCCAGATAGAAAAGCCTAATTTTGGTGATTTTTTCTCTAATTGTTTCCTGATTCTTTAGGGACAAGTGAAGGCTCTATATGAATTTGGAACTATGGCAAATTCAACACACCCAGTGAAATTGGCCTTAATGGACCAGTTCATTTTGAATATGTGCCCTGCCTCGACATATATTCTTGCTGAGTGTCCAGAGCAAGACGTAAGTTATTTACTGTATTTCCTTCCCAATGCACAAAACAAAGCATTCGCTCATCTAATTATTCATTACTCATCTTCATTGTTTTTTGTTTGTTTTTGGCAGATCTTTCACAATGTAACTTGTGTCTGTAAGTAAAACCTGACCTTTAAGTTATTTTTCATAGCTTTATCTCGCTGTGTGTTCGTAGGCTACATTGGGCTATGGCAGTAAAAGGCCCCTTTCAGCTTAGCACTGACATTTGTCCAACGATCACTTTCTCTCTGCTGAGTCTCGTTCTGTCCTGTCCACAGGCGTAAACACTACTGAGCTGACTAAAGGCCCAAGCACTCTGACCCCTCCTCCACTGACTGGTGAGTCCTCAGTCATTAGGCCTACATTCAACACGCAAATGAGCCGAGGGGGACAACAACAACAAAAAAAACGAATCACCTCATCGTTAGGTTATGTCTTCGGTGCGGCAGTAAATCAACTGTTTGGCGTAAATTAGCCTAGGTATCGATACGTTGCTCTGTTACGATAGCCAACCGTAGCTTAGCTAAATTCTAGCCTACCAGATCGGATATGTGCCTTGCAGTTTGTGATTGACAAGTCACAGAAATACATTTAACCAGGTATATTTCAAAGAACAACAGACCGTTGGAGTTTCTTACTCTTTCACCCACCCCAAATATAAATCAGCTTTAAAACTTACCAGAGAGCGCAACCAGGCGGGCTTCTGGATTTCCTGAATCCTAAAACAGAAAGCTAAACCTAAGAAAGGGCCTCTGACGTGTCAAGGTCACGGTCACCACCTCGTTTACGGCGGATGGGAGGCTCCCTCTAGTGGATTTTGTCGTATCGTCTATCTATGATTTTGACTGCCAGTTAATCAGTTTAGCAGAATCCGTGCCCCTTTACTTGCTCAATAAAAAATGCATCAAATGATGCTTTTAACACACTTTGAATTGTAAAACCAGACTAGGGCCACAGACCACAGCCAAGGGGTCCTCAAAATTATTAGCTTAGAGTTAAAGTTGATTTTTTATTATTATTGCTTTGCTTAACATTCCATATTGTTATTGATTGATTGAAGGACTTGATTGTTTATTTTACTATTCTCCCATGTATAATTGTTTATTTTCATTAGGTTTGCTTGTACTGATATTGTTTAGGTTTATGATAGTCTGACCAAGTTTTTTCATTTGTTCACTGCTAAATTGATTATTGTATTTTTTGTTTGTAGGCCTATGTCGCTTTAGACAAAGGCGTCTGCCAAGTAGCATAACCAATAGCATAACCATAACCATAACCATAACCATTCCTACTGTTTAAAAAACAAAAAGTCCTCCGCGCTCCTGGGTAACTCTGGTGCGTCAACGGGAGAGGACAACTTAGTAGAGAAAAAAAATCATTCTAGACTCTGATGAAGACGTAACATAACGTCGAAACGTTAGTCTCTTGATGTTGGCACCTTAAATAAATATTTAAAAATCTTAACTTCTGAGTTGCTCCGGTGAACCCCTTTTTTTATTCCTACTGTTTATTTGGCAACTAGCTAGCTGATGAACGTGGAGAAATGTTTGAGTCAGATAATGTTGTAAAATAATGCAAAATCAAATGTTGACCAAAAGGTCACAATTTCAGAGAATACAAATTATGCTTAATTTTTGCGATGGAACCAAAACAATTTGAAAACCCCTGTCTTAGGCTAAGGTTGAAGGTTGGGTACGGAATTAGCAAAACGGACGGCAGAGTTTGAACATATACAACCTCAAGTCCCGCCCTCCATGCACGAGCGACAATTCAAATGCGCAGCGCGAGAGCGAGCCAGGCTAAATGAAATGCCAGCCTGGCGTCTACAGCACTATGAGCTCTAGTCTCCATACAATCACTCACATCAACTTCCCCAATTACATTCTTTATTCACCTCCAAAGGGTTGTAGTACATATGGTTCAGTAGCCATAGGTGTGTATTGAACAGAATCTGGTTTGTTCTTACCAGGGCGATTATCTCCTGAAATATCCAAGTTTAGTGCTGGCCCGTTGGTTCGCCTATTCCACCGTAGCTCCAAGCTGTTAAGTTTCGATTTCATGTTTACAGCACTCTTCGTGTCACGGTAAAATGTAATTTTTGCTACATAGCTTATTTATTGCGTGGGTGATTGAGTTTCCGTAGATATCCGCTGCCTTAGTTAGTTTGTATAGAAATGAAGTGACACATACAACAAGAGGGGAACATGGACGTGCAGCAGCAGGCAGTTGGTTTCGTTTCAGCACTGACTCGCGGTCACCAGCTTTCGAAAGGGTCGCGCGCGGTGGGGAGGAGGAAGAGGAGTAAGACGTTAGATTGACGAACGAGCTGTGAAATGATGGTATGGGGTGAGGAATTCTATTGGCTGGAGTTTTTCGAGCCCTGCCCGTTCCGCAGATGATTGACGTGTTTAATTTACATTTCAGTGCTTCCAACTTAGTGGCTATAAGTGGGTTAGGAATAGGATTTCAAGTGATTTTGCAAAAATGGCCAACAAAGCTCATTCCATACCCTACCTTTGAGGTAGTCACACTTTTGATTCTTGTTTTTGTGTGAGTGTGTTGTGTGCCATTTGGTCAGCAAAGAAGAGACTCTAGGGGCAAGAGTATGTCTTTCTTTCTTATTTGTGTTGTGCCATTTAATTATCTAATTGTTCTATCATATTTTGGTCAAAATATTCTATAAAAATAGTTATAGCTGTAAAGTAGGCCTGAATAACTTTTCCAGAGTCTCTGTAATGACTAATCTAGGCTTATCTCTCCTTTTATAGCACTTGAGATTTCAAGCAAAATCTCTGGTCTTCATGATAGGCATTATTTTATAAGTGGCACTATCATCTTGGGAACCTGCATCTTCGGTCTTATCCTCATGAGGTATGTGTCTCACATTTACAGTATTTGTAGTATAAGCTTCTACAGATTCTAGTGACTGTGCATTTAAGCCATGCAAGTAACACAGTGTTAAATCTGTGTTTTACTACAGGAAGTACATTGTCCACAGAATCAGGAGGGATTTGAATCCAGCCTAATCCACATCAAGCTCCACTGAACATACAGTATGACATCCATTTTTGCTTCATGGCCAGCAGCCTGCCACTGCATTGTGGGTGACTTGGTGGACATGACTTTGGGGCAGGGCAATCATTTTGACAAACACTGTCTGTGCACTGCAGTGCTGTTACACTGTAACTGCCTGAAGCTGCACTCTATTGGTCAGCAGCCCGATCTCCTCCCTCAGCTGCCATACCTCCTGCTGGTATAATGCAATGGAAATATGGACATTTGGCCGACACCCTCATCTAAAGAGAAATAAAAAATTACATGTAGGGAAACAGTTTATTTTAGATGTCAGATAATGAAAAGTTATTTTATTTTGAAGTTGTAAGAAGTTGCTGGGAAGTCTTCATCTGTCTCTTCGATTTTTGGAAACTGCTAAGCACTTTAGTATTCTCAGTGTGTGGATTTTGTGTTATGATGTAGCATTTCTCTCCATGTTTGAGTCAGCAGATACTGTAGGTCCACGAGCTGCAAGAAAGTGTCAGGGCCACTCGCCAAAGTTGTTCATTATGTATTTACCACACATTGTATGTTGCAAATGGTTTTTATTATTATTATTATTTTATATTTCATTTTCATTTTCATTTTCATGCACTTTGCCCACAGCAAATAAAGCTTCTCCCCCCCCCCCCCCCCCCCACAAAGTCTGTTCTTGCCTATCTTTTACTGTCTATGGTTCTTGCACTGCTTACGCTCGCAAAATGGGAGGGGTTACGGCTTGTTGCCTCGCAACAACCTGTTGTTTACCAGTGTATCTGTTGGTCCTGGAGTAATGGCGGGGTCAAGCTTCTTGGAGAATCTCGATATTGATGCACTGAGTCCGGAACAGCAAGACAAACTCCGGCAGTTCAAGGTATAAGTCAAACAAATTGACGTGAACGTTAATTCTACTAACATCACTTGGTTAGAGTAACCTATTTCGTCTGGTTTTGCAAAAACAAAATAGCTAACCATGCTTGAAGGCTAAGCATACTGCTAGTATGATAACTAGACTGCTTGGCATTTGCAGACAGCATGCTTGGATTATGGAATATCTTCATCGATGCATCAATTAGCGATATTGAAAATGTGAGTGGGGAGAGTAGGTAACGTTATCGGAAGAAAAGCACTCCACCTAGTGGATAAGTGCTAGACATTTGGGGGCCAAAGATCAAACCAAAACGCCACGGTACGCCCCTATACCAAAGATCCTTCATTACTTTATTTTCATGCCCATATCATGTTTCTCTCAGTGTGTTTGAGCTGAGAGGCATATGCTCAAATGATGTTGATTGAGCTTTTTAATGAAGAAGCTGTGTCAAAATGTATTTAAAATAGCCCGCTACATATTTCATGAGTTTGTAGCAAAGATCTGCTTAGCTCTAGAATCTTTGGTTTGTAGGCTATGCAGGGCTCGACATTAACGGTAGCCCAGTAGCCCCGGGCAACCAAATTATGACAAGTGGCAACCAATTCCTCACTCCTGGTTGCCCCTGTGGCAACCACAACATTGCCCCGTTTTTCCTGTAGTTTGATTATTATTTTCTTTTTTTTTTGTTATAATTATCAGTACATTTCAGCATTTCATACATGTGGTGGGCAACGTAAACTTAATTTCCTAAAACTCGGGATGGCCCGGCAAATGAACGCAGGTAACAGTAAACAAATTAAACTTTTTTCAAGTAGGCATGAAGATTATAGTGTTGCACGGTTCACCGATACTAAACTAAAAATGTCACAATGCCTAATGTTAGCCTACTTTACGATACTATAATGACCATGTTCTTCTGAAAAAGCCTAACATGCGTGTGCACAAGGCCTCTCCCCTAGAAGCTAGCCTGTGCGTCTTTTCCCCCTCACACACACACGCGCAGCAGTGCCATAAACAGCGAAACATGGCTGCTACTAGTTTAAGAGATGCTATTGTAACACATAATTATAGGCTAATATCAAGTTGATTTGCTCTATTGCATCTCTCATTTGTGTTGCTAACCTGTCTAAGCTATGGGATTTAGGCAATTTAGGCAATTTAGGCCTACTTTTGGGTTCATTTAGAAGGCTACGCAACCTTGGCAAACTTTTACATCTGGAGAGAGCCCCTGCCGCTAGCTCAGGTCATCGTCATGTATGTCCTTCGTGTAGTGGTCACTAAAATCATTAACATTAAAAGATACTTATCTCTTCTATGATCCCAAAAAGATTGTCTTCGACTTGTTTCATTTTCAAACATTTATTTAACCGAATGTTATAGAAAACAATGAATTGCACCTCTGATTGCATCCGTATGCGTTATGCGCAACTATTATTATTCACTAGTGTAGACTGTGTTGGCTAATTACTCTCACCACGTATTTCTTAAAGTGACAGGCACTCAATTACACCGACTGTACACACAACCAATGTGCACTCAATTAGCCCTACACACCATAATTAAACATATTGTAGATACAGACAGTATGTATCCAAGGCATTAAAGATATGCCTTATTTTAGTGCACATAGAAAACTGAAATAACAGGCCTTTAATAATGGGGCAACCATTTTTTTGTATTTGGCAACCAAAACCTCATGCCTGGTTGCCCAGTTGGCAACCACTTTTAAAAGCTAATGTTGAGCCCTGATTGGGATCCTCAAAATTCCATGGCCACCAATCCGCACTTGCACACTAGTGTTCCCCAGCATAAACTAGGTTGAAAACCACTGTCCTAGGTTAGGCCCATGAACAGCAGGGTGTGTCTCTGGAAACTCTCACCCTTTCAGCCTGAGTGAACCTTTTCAGTGATATGAATAATACAAATCCTGATACTAGTAATATGAATAATACAAATCCTAAGTTAGGACCTGATTGTGATTGCGAGTGATATTCTATGATAGGGACTGTTTTGTATTGTTTGTTTGATGTTATTTGAAGATAACCCTCCTATTTTAGCTATCAATTTTGTCATTTTAGGTGGGGTATTTGGCTGGTTCAGTGATCAAGATGGGCAAAGATAATGATTGACATCTAGCCTAAATCATGCATGTGTTTATTGAATGCATTTTGCAAATGTGAATTCCCTCCAGATACAGACACGAATTGCGAATGAGAAATATTTGAGAACTCATCCAGAGGTGGAAGTCTTGCTGAGTCACTTTTTGCGGTTGGTATTTATCTATCATCTTTGTTTAAAGCATCCTGACTGTCTACGGTATAGTATAGTGCAATAATGATAATACACATACATTTATGTGGTATAAATTATACAATGAATAAACAATAATAATAATTGAAAAAATATTTTTTGCCTCTCATATTTAGGGATGTGTTTTTGAAAAGACCTGCGGACATTCGTGAGTTTGCTGCAGGTTGGTCATCTTCACTTTAATCTACTGGGGCCCACAACAACTTTCCATTTCATTCTTCCTCTGTCCAGATGTTGCCTTCACAAAAGCTTTTGGGGCCTACTGAGCTTAATATGGAGGCTCCCAATAATAATAGATGTTTATGGTGATATGGTGATTCTGGCTGGATGGGGTCATTAGACTCATCTTAGCCTTGTATCCCATCTCCATCCATATGCAACCCAGGCTATACCATAGAAGTTATACATGTTCAACCTTGCCTTATAAACAAGTAACTTGGGCCTGGTGTATAGGCTGTCATGTTGAAATATTTCAGATACCGATATTTAGGGATAGGACTTGTCAAATTCCTATTGGTTTAAGAGGTCCAGGAAGGAAGCCTATACCTCACTGATACTCACTGGTTTTCTTTTCTTTCACAGAACATTTCACAGATCCAGACCTTCCTCAGAAAATTCAGTCTGAACTGCAGCATGATGACAAATGAAACATCTCAATAAAGTATTTAAAATATCTTCAACATCTGTAATATCTTTGTGTGTGAGCCACACGGCTGCTGTTCAGTCATTAAAAATAGGTTCCTTAATTGGCCCTATTAGATAATTATGCCAATTTACACTGTGGGAGTCTCAGGGGAAATAGGTTGGAGCTTGTTTGTCTGACTGGAGTGTATAATGCAGGTATCACCTTGCTCTCTAGGAGGCTGGGCATAAGACTTTGACTTTTAAAGCTGCCTAAGGCTAGGTTCACACATTACATATTTTTTTGACAACATTTAGATGTTTTAAAAAGTGTTTTTTTTGGGAACATGGTCTACTCCATATAAGATATATAATAGGATAATAACAATCAAGATGCCAGGTGTGAAGGTAGCCTAACTTCTGCTAGTGTTCCACAGCGTAAGAGACCACCCCTTACCATGTGTTTTCATGTGTTATCATGGATTTTTCTGTTCAAAGTCATTTCCCAAGGATGACAATCTCTTTTATATTTGTTTTAAAGTCACATTTCTTGAAGGTACTGTCTGTAATTCTATACACTTTGAGATCTTCCATGAAGCACTCCTCACTGTCCTGTGGCTCAAAAATGAATAAAAATAATAATTATTTGTACACAATTCTGTTAATGGGAAATAAACATAATGGCATGTAAGGAAAGGGTTTAGTTTGATTAGATGTTTTGCTCAAATGTGTTTTAATGAAATGTCAGACTTAATCACAGACTTCAAATTGCTATATGCTAGCCTCAGAGTAATGTTGTTAACTTAATGAATTGCATCTCTTGAGTAATGCTTGTCCTTTGAAATGGTTTAAGTTAATTGGCGAAAAGGTTACTGGTTTTCTTCAGTGGGGATGTAGTAATTCCACAGGGATCTTATTCCTTTATGGCTACTTGTGACATGGATGGTCTAATCAAAGTTCCATAGGTTGATTAAACTGTGTCACATCTCGTACGTACCCTTTGAATATATTCAAGAGTAATGTTAACACTATGTACAGTATGCCATTATTATATATTTGGATTTTAGATAGACACAGCTTGTGGTTTTGCATTGAAATTCCTTTAATTCACTTCTCTCTGTCGTACAGTACTTGGAATGTTAGTGTTCCAGATGGAAAATAGAGGTTAAACTGTGCCATCATGTTTTTACATTTTAATTACCACCAGGCCCGTCGAGTGATTGCCTACCAATTGACTTAACAATATAATCATATCATTTAATCTGCAGTGTAGCTATAGTAGTAGTGTAGCTGTAGTACAGTTTTCCCCACTGCTGCATGTCATTCTATCTATTCTATTATTATCCATTATATCATTATATGCCATTGAGGGTTGAATAAATTATATGAGCATAAATGTATGCATTGGTATAGAAAATAAGTCCAAATAATGTGGCCAGTGCTTAGCAAATATTCAAAAAGCGCAGCATTTACATGTCTGGTCTGCTTAAGCATGCCTTTGTGTGGCTACCATGGCTGTGAATATGTAAATAATATTCAAACCAATATTTTAGATATCGGTAACTTTGAGGTCAGAAAGATCACATTCTTTTTGTTTTCAGAACCTGATTCAATATTTGATCAGGACTTAGTTCATCATACAGAGGAGGACCATGTTCCTCACTTTGATATTCACCTGTTCTGCCACACCTGTTCTACCCAACCCATTCAGAGGGAGAGAGAGAGAGAGAGAAAGGTACATTGGAAGAGACATGCACACTCATCCTCTCAGTCCTCTATACACCTGCTGAGGCTCGAGGTGCTCATTCACTCACTCCTTGGACCCACAGCAAACGGTGAGTCTCCTCTGCTTCACTAGAGAAGATGGAAACTAAATGAATTAAGTGTTAGGTGCAAATATCCAATTTGAGCTCTAAATGCCTTGTTGTATAAATCAGAGATACAGAGAACAAACTGACAAAATGTGCATTTAAGTCACATTTGTAGAATTTGCCCTTTATTCTTTATATGCTTCAGCGAATATTAACAGTGTGTGTTTGTATTCTTGCATATAGTATTACTTGAGCACTCAATAGTTTGAAGAGTAAAATTCTGTTTTGATTATGAAGCACTGCACCTACAAGATTATAAGACCATCATCCCTCTGGATAATCTTACTGAGAGATGGTATAATGTTCATATGAAAGCTGACATGTGACGTGTTCACTGGGAAAGCAAACGAGTTTATTCTACTGAAGTTTATTCAGCTTTGGACGTGCATGTTTGTAATGGAACTGTACTTTTATGGTGAGCAAGCAATATAGCAAAAGGATGGGGATGTCAGAGAGAATAGAATAAGATGACCATGCCACCCATGAAAGAAAGAGATAAACAGATAGATAGAGAGAGAGAAAGAGAGAGAGAGATTCTAGGAAAGACTGTTTTTCTCGGTCTGCTCTCACTGGCTCCCACGGGGAGGACTCCCGACTGAGCGGTTACCCGGCAGCCGGCGTCCCAAACGCTCCAAGCTGCAGATGGGAGACAGAATGGGGCAACTTTTAGCCTCAGTCGACATGGGGACCAATACCTTGGTGACAGTGGAACAATTCTGACAGACATGGTTTTAAATGTTGCTACTTTGACATGATACATGAAACAGGCTCCTAAAAGCATGTAGGTGTGGTTTAACCACCTTCTTTCAGTAAAAGACTCATGGAAATCAGTGTGTGTGTGTGTGTGTGTGTGTGTGTGTGTGTGTGTGAGAGATGGCGTTTAGCCTATAAAAGACCCATGGAAAGCAAGTGCCTCTAATGCTGTAAGCTGACACCATAAACACTCCTTCGGCCCGATCTGAGCCACTCCCAAACAGGTCCAGCCCTACAGCTGGGATGATAGCTGGCTGAGTTACAGAGCATACATGGAGACAGAATAAACGCACAGGCTTGCGTTAGGATTGATGAGCCTAATGATCACTGTAGACTGTAGAGAGTCTGTTTGCTATTGTAATTTTGTCCAAATGTTGTTTGTTTAGGTCCCACTCTGATTTCTAAGGGGAAGTTGGAGTACACGATGCAAACTCAGAGGGGAAAAGCTCTGCTCTTTGTCCTTTTGGCTGACTTGGTTATCACAGGTACACAAGATACACATCTCTCATAGCAGAGCTCTACTGTACCTCTGTGTATACTGTAATTGTGTGGAAATGACGAAGTGTGTTTGAGCATGTCCATGTCCTCGCTCCACAGTCATGCCACTGGAATTGATGGTCAGTGTGATGCCAGGGGGCAACGACACCACAATGGGTATCCCCCGCATGACCCCTGAGTTCAAGGAGATGGCCAAGAAACTGGTACTCTGTCAAATCAACCGCTCAACTAACTTTTTGCACTATCTCTGAGTAAATGTATTCTAGGTCCCATTCAAAATTCAAGTGTTAAAACTTCACTTGTTGAGTGTGTGTTGGTTACTGAAAGGTTGGTCATTTAACACTAAAATAACAATAAAAATAACACTAATATTTCAATAAATCTAGAGTACTATAAATTAAAATGAAAACAGAATATTACCTTCAAATTTTACAAATGTTATGACCTATTTTGACCAGATCCATTCAGTTGAGTCATGAGCTCCCTGATGTGAAGGTGTAATTGAGACGCACAGCAGTGATTAGCAGTGGCCTCAGACCCCTGCAGAGGCTAATTGAGATAATTGGGAAAGAGGGCAGCTCAGATCATTACTCCTTCATGTCCCCCTCTGCTAATTAAGCTGTCCAGGCTAATGAGGAGCCATGGGGCAGCCAGTGAAGTGTGAGGTGACCACTTCTCTTTTTTTTCTCTCTCTTCTCTTCTTCTCCTGTCTTCTCTTACCTCCTTTTTAATAGATGCTCAAGTGCTCTAAAATGGGTGAGAAAATACTGTCTACACACACACACACACACACACACACACACACACACACACACACACACACAATCAAATTGTATTTTGTATCACATTGTATTTTTTTTACAAACTCCTTACTGCAGGATACCAGCCACCAGCTATCCCAGAGCTGGCACACGACAGGTACTTCACCGCATTCCCAGCTCCAGTTCTGCATACCCATGACTGTCAGTCTTTTCCTTTTTCACTGGTTCTTTCATTCTGTTCTCAGCTCGGCGGAAGAGGAGGGGATGATGCCACGGAACCCGTTCTCTCTCTTCCCCTCGCTCCTGTCCTCCCTCCCCCCTCCTCCTCCTCCTCCTCCTCTTCTTACGTCCTCACGATTGGCACGCCTGTCCAACAGTTCAGTGGACGGGCCTGACATGGAAGCAGATTGGGTAAATGGCTCTCTCTCTCTCTCTCTCTCTCTCTCTCTCTCTCTCTCTCTCTCTCACTCTCTCTCTCACACACACACACACATGCATGCACCCACTCCCGCAAGCACGCATGTGCGCACCTACGCAAACGCAATTATAATACATAGTTTAGCTTCAATAGCAATCCACAGGGATCATCACCATCACTAGAGGTTCACATCTTCTGTATCATCTCCTCAGAATGTCACTGAGCAGCTGTTGAACGTCACCACTCTGCCCGAGATGATCGACATCATGAAGAACTCTACCGTCAGTAACTTAGGCCCATTCACCTCATTAAGTTGTGTGTCTATTACTCTCAAGCCTCCCCCTCCAAGACCTTCTCTAACTGACACATGTCCATTCCTCCTCCCAATCTATCCATCCCTCTCTCTCTCTCTGTCTCCGTTTTGAATCCATCTGTATCTTCTCCCCGGTCCGGTCTGGTTCGGCTCCCAGGACCAGCCGCGCTGTTTCTTGCAAACGTTCATCTCCCCAGTGGCCTGGTCAGCCATCATGCAGAACGGCCTGTGGGTCCAGCCAGAGGACCTGTCCAAGCTGCTGTGGGCGGCCAAGCCCTATCTGGAGAACATGCCCTCTCAATACATAGACCTGCCCCCACGTCCAGACCGACCACGTCTGGCTGAGATGTAAGTGTGTGTGTGTGTGTGTGTGTGTGTGTGTGTATAAAATAATGTGAATGTAAACTGTGTCTGTGAATATGCGTTTCTCCCTCTCTCTTTCTCTCTTTCTCTTTGTCTCCTTGTTCCCCTCTCCCTCCACCCCCTCTCTCCGTCTCTCTACCCACCTCTCTGTCTCCCCCTCTCTCTCCTTCCTCTTTCTCTGTCCCTGTCTCTTCCTCCCTCCATTCTTCTCTCCCTCTCCTTCTGTCTCTTAGGATGAAGATGTTTAGTGAAGTGTTCAGCTCTCTGTCGGAAGAGCAGAGGGACCAGATCAGAGAGTGGGTGAAAGCCAGTGTGCTGGAGAATGAGTTTAACTGCGTACCAAACAACCCCGCCCAGAGACCCAAACCACCACTAGCCTGGATCATGGGAGCAAAACCAAAACCAGGTCGGCCTGGAGCACTGGGACCGGTTTGGCATGACCCAAAGTCCCTCTTGGACTCAGGTGAGTCTCACACTGACCAAAATGGGGTCAGTTCTCTCCATGCTTACCGTAGGTCCAGTGTGGTTGCACTTGTTCATCCTGCCCACTTGGGAAGACAACCTGGAGTCACATGGCTCAAGCTTAACTTTGTTCCTGTTTTTTTTTACAATTTGGTTTGCTCTTGGAGTCTTGGTGACATTTGACAAACTGAAGGAAGCCATATAGCTTTTTCCAGCCTGACACATAGACTATAAAATGTATGTTTCAGATCAAAGCTAAGTATTAGTGTGTGTGTGTGTGTGTGTGTGTGTGTGTAAAGTGTCCAAATTATGCAAATATACTGTATATGATGCACTAGTTAATATAGTTCTCTGAGAACTTACTCATTTGCCTTCACAAAGTGAAAAAGGTAACAAATATGTACAGCTGTGAAGTGATTTGTGAATATTCATTAATCCATTTCCCTGTTTGATCTAGAAGGACCCAAAAAGGAGAGAGGGAAAGGGCAAATGGGGAGAGTGGTAGATAAACGAGTGGAAGAGGGGAAAGTACAGAGAGGAAGGAGTCAGGGGGTGGCGGCCATTAATGGGGTCGGAGCAGGACAGCCCAGAGGGAGGGTTAGAAGGAGGACAAATAGTTTTTTCCAAGAACTGAAAGAAAAATGGAGTGATCGGCTGAAAGAAAAGGAAAAGGAGGATGAGGAATTCAGTGTGCAGAGTCGGGAATCAGACACCTGGGGAGAAGAGGGTGATGCTTCAGGCATCAGAGAGAGTGAGAAAGATGGAGAGAGAAAAGAGGAGACAGAGGGAGGAGAGGAGAGTTGGAGAGATGAAAAGAGAAAGAAGAGAAGGCCTGGAGGGAAAGCAGTAGAGAAAGAGAAAGAGGAGGGTGATGGCAAAGGAAAGCCAAAGGGACGGCATGACAGAGAGAGAGAGGAGGGAGAAGAGGAGAGGATGAGTGTCGAACGAGAGGAAGTAGGGGAAAGAGAGAAAGAGGGAGACAGTCAGAGGACGGAGGAGGAAGGTGGAAGGGGTGTGTGGGGGAAGAACAAGACATTTGGAGAACACGGTGGGAAGTCAGACAGTAAAGATTCGGGGACCGGAGGGATGGAAGAAGATGGGGAGGGCAAAGAGAAGAAGGAGGGAGGAGGGAAGAGCTGGCCAGGTAGTAGCCAATCAGGAAGCAGAGAGAAGGAGAAGAAAGAAGTGATCAAAGAGAAAAACGGGGAAGGAGAGAAGAGCTGGCCAGATAGTAGCCAATTAGGAAGCAGAGAGAGGGAGAAGAAAGAAGTGATCAAAGAAAAGGAGGGAGGAGGGAAGAGCTGGCCAGATAGTAGCCAATCAGAAAGCAGAGAGAGGGAGAAGAAAGAAGTGATCAAAGAGAAAAAGGGGGAAGGAGAGAAGAGCTGGCCAGATAGTAGCCAATCAGAAAGTAGAGAGAGGGAGGAGAAAGAAGTAATCAAAGAAAAGGGGGAAGGAGAGAAGAGCTGGCCAGATAGTAGCCAATCAGAAAGCAGAGAGGGGGGGAAGGAAGAACAGAGCAAAAAGAAAAAGGGGGAAGGAGGGAAGAGATGGGAGGATGACAAAAAAGAGAAGAGTGGGTCAGAAGAAGAAGACGGAGAGAGTAAGTTATATGTGTCATCAAGCCGAGGGAGGAGAGGAGGATGAATAGGCTCTCAGTCTGTTCATTGGACAGCCCACGTGTTTGTGGTTGTGTGTTTAGGTGTGTTTGAGTGTGTGCATGCCGTGGTATGCATAAGTCCTTTACATGTGTGTGTGTGCGTGTGTGTGTGTGTGTGTGTGTGTGTGTGTGTGTGTGTGTGTGTGTGTGTGTGTGTGTGTGTGTGTGTGTGTGTGTGTGTGTGTGTGTGTGTGTGTGTGTGTGTGTGTGTGTGTGTGTGTGTGTGTGTCTGTGTCTGTGTCTGTGTCTGTGTCTGTGTGCGTCTGTGTCTGCGTCTGTGATGTGTGTCTGAGTGTGATTTCATGTTCAACTCATCTCTATGTGATTGTGAGGCTATACGTTCATTCACAGGACAGTATGAATGACAGTATGAATGTTTGTGTGTGGGTGTGTGTGTGTGTGTTTGAGAGAGAGAGAGAGAATGAGAGAGAGAAAAGAGAGAGAGAGAGTGACTGAGTGTGTGTGACTGAGTTAGTGTAGGTGTGTGTGTGTGTGTGTGTGTGTGTGTGTGTGTGTGTGTGTATTAAAAGCTATTGCATTTTGTGCAGAAGGTCGAAAACGTGTCCGCTGCCCCCCGAGGCAGCCCTGGCTGAACATCACGGTGCTGAGGATCATGGGACGTTTCCTGTCTCGTCTGTCTCCACAGGAAGTGAGAGCCATCCCCTCAGAAGCGGTGAGCGCTCACCAGACAGTCAAACTATGCCACCACCAGTCTTCCCTGCAAAGCTTTTGGTTGATGAAATATGGTGGATGGTTAATAATTGAGTTCAGTTTTTATTGAATATTTATCATACATGTATATTCTTATTTATACCCAAAGTCTTGTTTTGGCATTAAAAAGCCTACAATAGATTTGAAGGGAACTGAAAGCCTAATTGATTTAGGACCACTTAAGCCCAATATATTTGTAACTTCATATTACATTTTAAAGGCACCCTTAACAAGATTGTTAATGTACTTACAATACGGGGGTCAGCTGACTACCAGTGGAAGATAGTAGTCATTTGCAAGAAGAGCAACAGTCAACCATGTTTTATCTCTCTGTCAATCCCTCTGTTTTCTCTCTCTGTCTCAGCTTTGCCAGTTCTTCCAGAGTCAAGACTTCCCTCCATCCTTCCAGAGGGTGGGGGCCATCAAGGCCTCTCTGGGCAGGACCATCATGAGCAGACTCCGAACATGCTCCTCAAGCTCACAGGAATTCCTGCAACATACGGCAAGGTACACTTGGGTCATTAATAGTGTGTGTGTGTGTGTGTGTGTGTATGTGTGTGTGTGTGTGTGTGTGTGTGTGTGTGTGTGTGTGTGTGTGTGTGTGTGTGTGTGTGTGTGTGTGTGTGTGTGTGTGTGCTGTATCAAATGATGATGACAATGTATGAGCATTTATGTAGGTCCACTTGTGGATTTCTTTGTACTGTGTGTCTGTATGTGTGTGTGTGTCTGTTAGTGTGTACTGTATCAAATGATGATGACAAATTTATGTTGACGCATTTATGAGTGCTGACATTGCATCTTGTCTTTGACCTTTGACCCCGGTGTGGTTCAGCCTGGGTTCGCTGGCCTGCTTCTATGATGGTAGGGTCGCGTCTCTGAACGCTACCATAAGCAAGCGACTCCTATCTCAGCTAGAGGAGTGCCAGAATTCAGCCAGCAAAAAGGTGAACATGCGCACACTCACCCACACACACACACATACAATCACACACAGAGTAGACACAGTGTCCCACTGAAATCCTTTCCATCCTTCTCCTCCACTAATCTTCCCTTTTGTCTATCTCCGCCCTTCTCCTTTCTCTCCCTGTCATCTCTCTTTCCACTTCTCTCTCCTCTCTCCCCTGTCCCCATCTCCTCCCTCTTTTCTTTGCTTTCATTCCTCTTCATCCCTCTATCCACTTGTCCTCTCGTCTCCTCTCCTCTCTTCCTATCCTTCCATCATCTCCTCATTCTTCCTCTCTACTGTACTATCCTGTCTCTTCTCCTCCCCTGTCCTACATCTCCTATCCTCTCCTCCCTCTCCCCTCTCCTCTCTTTCCCTCTACCCTCTCCTCTCCTCTCCTCCCTCTCCCCCTCTCTGTCCCTTTCTCCTCTCCTCTCCTCCCTTTCCCCTCCCCTCTTTCCCTTTCTCCTCTCCTTTCTCTTCTCGTTCCCTTTCTCCTCTCTCTTCACCCTCTCCGTAGTTGAAGAAGCAGCTGGTGCGTAAGCTCTTCTCCTCGGCCGACGCGGTCCCAGGCCCCGAGCTCCTGGAGTCTCTGGGCTCGGCTGTGTCCGCACTGCCCCCCTCCAGACTGATCCGCTTCTCCGCCAAGGCCCTGGCCAACACCCTGCCCAGCCTCAGCAGAGCCACGTGGAGCGCTGCCCAGGCCAAAACCCTGGCCAAGGCCCTGCTGAAGACCCAGGTGAGGCTGGGAGCGAGGGACTTTCTAAATCCATTTGACCCTTTTTTCTTTTAAATGAGCATTTCATCCAGCTCTTCTGTAGTTTTTTGCCTAGAAATGGATATTTTAGACAGGTAGAGAGGGGTATTCAGCAGGTTTTGAAGCAAAATGTTTTGATTAGCATATACTATATGTAACGAGTATTCACTCACAATCGTCATCTCATTTTTGACAGAGGTGGCGTTTAGAGGGTTTTGCTGAACTCTGAACTCTTGTTCAAATTGAATTGTAAATTGATGATGGGTTATAGTTTATTAATTTGTTACTTTACGGTGTGAGACATATACCAATTTGAATACATCAGGAACATCCACATCTGCACAAGGTTTAATATAAGCTATGCAAAGATTGAGCTGCGAGGGATTTACATACTAAAAGAAACTCTCGGTGTTCCTGATCTTGAGAGTTTGCATGTGCTAAGAGTCTTTGTTTATGCAAAACTAATGATACTACCCATTCACAAACAGACACTATTCTCCATCCTCTCCTCATCTCCCCATCTATCCGACCTTTGGTTCTCTTTCTCTCCTCTTCTCATTTCTCCATTCCCACTTTTTTTCTCTTCCTATCTTTTCTCTCAATCTTTGTCTCTTCTTCTCTTCCTTTCCTCCTCTCCTTTTTCCTCTCTCCTTTCCCTCTCTCTTTCTCTCCCTCCTCCCCCCCCCTCTCTCTCTCTCTCTCTCGTTCTCTCCACTCCTCTGCTGCTGTAGAACATCTCCAGCTCTGACCTGCTGTCTCTGGGGACGGTGGTGCGGGGAGTGGCCAGCTCTGTGCTCCAGAGCGTGAGGGGCGAGGAGCTCCTGAGGGGGGAGGAGAGGGAGCGCCTGGAGGGGGTCAGCCAGAAGATGTCCTCCCTGCAGAGGAAGGCGCTACTGAAGGGGGTGAGAGAGACCATGGATATGGGGCTGTCTGAAACATTGAATTCAACTCAATGGAAAACATAATAGGGCTGCCCATCGCTATGGTACCAGGGAATGACCACCTCTCCACTATTATACTATAGACTATTTCAACAAGAAAAACAAAAGCAATGCTTGTTACAGTTACAGTAACATATGTGTGTAACTGTATCCAGCTGTGGGGTTAACTTTCTGCTGCCCCCTGTTGGCTGTGTGTGTAGATGCGCAGCTCTGTGAATGTGTCGGCGCTGGTGCTGAACGTCCCCGCGCCGCTGCTCTCCAGCCTGTCCCTCAGCACCCTGGGCCGGGCCCGGCTCACGTCTATGGAACAGCTGGAGGGACGCAAGTGGACGCGCGCACAGGTACAGTACGCCACAGTGACAGAGCCGAGGCAGTGCACAGCTGCACTCGAGCTCAGGTGTGCTAGAATACAGGTGAAGTGCACAGTATTCTATACAACTGTAATGGTCATGTTATGCTTAGAGAACAGCGTTTATTGTTCACATCTGACGATCTAGAGGAAATGACTTCTGTGTAAGGGGTATAGTTTAGCTACAGCATGCAATGGATACATACTGTAAATCATATTAATATTAATGACTAATGCTCAGTCTCACCCCCCCCCCCCCCACCCCCTCCTATGCTCTCCCCTTACTATGCCCCTCTGCAGTCCGCTTTCCTGCTGAAGAAGATTCTGGGTCGGAAACTGAAGCGTCAGCATCTAAGGTACACTAATCCTGCATGGACCATGATCTACTCACTGATGTTCAGACTAAACTGAGTCAACACTTCCATATTATAGTTCAGTATTCTGTCATGAGACATCTGTACACAGACTTCATGTCTAGATTTGCTACAGAATAGATGATTATCTGTCTACTACAGTCTTCCTGTGTAGATTTGCTGTAGAATAAATGGTCTTCATGTGTAGTTAAGCCATAGAATAAATTAACTGGTGAATACGAGGTCCTGTCAGCACTTCCAGAAAACTGACGGCCATGTCTCTGAGCAGGAGGCTTGGTCAGGCTATACAAGGCGTGACCTGCGAGATGATTGACAGCCTGATCCAAAACGAGACCATGGAAAGCATGGAGGCCCTCTCTCAGTCCTTTGGCTGGCTCGACAAAACCCAGGTGGGCGTCCCACAGTCCCCAGACCCCAGTGTGCTCCATCTCCTAACCACCACACGGTCCCCTGTGTCATTCCCTTCCAACCTGCTTCCTCTGTTCTCAGATCAGCTGTGCTGCGCGTAAGCTCTTTGACACGCTGGAGCAGAACAGGACAGACTATTTCAGCAACGTCACCGAGGACGAGCTGCAGAGCATCCCTGCAATGATGATCATTCACCTTCCGTGAGTCCCAATACTCAGGCACTTTAGGCTGGGCTGGGCTGGGCTGGGCGACTCATTTCAGTAGCCATGTACATATAATCAGAGGTGGACACTCCTGGTTCCAGAGAGTGAAAGTCCTGCCATATATTCTTTCTACCTGTGCACTTAACCCAGGTGATATCATATCACTAATGATCTGATATACCTGGCTGCTAATTAGGATGAGCTGGTTTACCAAATGGTTGGATCAAATACTTGGCACTGGCAGGGCTTTTACTTTCTGAACCTGAACCATGTCCACCTCTGCATATAATCAGCATTGTGTTATCAAACCTTCCCAAATACCATCTCCATGATTCATTCCATCATCCTAACAATGAGAAGGAAAGCTATATGCTTGCGTCCGGACATTTTATCAAATGGCAAGCGGCAGATTCCCATGCAGGGGGTCTTGGTGTACACGGGCTGTGGATGCAAGTCTACCACTTTTATTATCATGGCCATATGATGATCGGCACTATCACTGCCACCCTGCTGCTTGTACTTACTATATGTATGTACCTTGTGATAGGGTGTTTTCACCCACCATTGCCGGTCACTTCCATAACTGTGTTCTCAGGGCGCGGAGGATCCGCGGTCTGCCCGTCTCCGTGTGTGGGGTGTTCCTGGAGAAGATGGCGGCGGTGAACCTCTCCTGCCTGCCCCACAGCTCCCCCTCACGCTCCGCCCTCACTCAGAGAGCACTGGACTGCCTGGTCAGACATACACACACACACACACACACACGCGTGTGCGAGCGCACACACACACACACACACACACACACACACACACGCCCGCACACGCACGCACATACACACATGCACACACGTACATACACAGACAGAGAGAGAGAGAGAGAGAGAGAGAGAGACAGAGAGACAGAGAGAGACACAGACACAGACACAGACACAGACACAGACACAGACACAGACAGACACACTGTGATTCATATATGTGTGTGACCTCCTGCATAGTACATGCAGTCCATACAGTCAAAACACACATATAAACACTCATCTCTTCACTCAAATAATACATTACACATTATATTACTTTAGTTATACATTACACTGTGCTAAATGACAGACAGTGCAGTCTGAATTTTGACACTGTTCCACCCCTCTCCCCCAGGGTAAGAACATGTCTGACGTGTCCACAGAGGAGGTGCTGTCCCTGGGGCCACTGCTGTGTGAGCTGGCCCCCCGGCAGCTGCGCTCCCTGGCCCCTGAGGTCCTCAACAGCACGCTGCTGGAGCTCGCCTCCTGCCCTTACATCAGACGCAGCTACAGGGCGCCGCTCTTCAGGATGGTCACAGACATGTTTGGGTAAGACACATACATAGTTATATTACATACGGTATATATTACATACATATAATCAGACAACGGGATATTCGTCATGAAAACTGGACCTTTGATAGTAACCTTTGACCTCTAATAATGTTTTCATATGCAGGCAACCATCAGACTGGTCGGAGGAGGATATGATGTCACTCAGGCCCTTCCTCCTGCTGGATAACTCCACTCTCAGAACACTCCCAAATAGGGTAATCATGTCCATATAAGGTTGTACAGATCAAGAAATGTTGTTATGTTTTGTTATATGTTAAGGCTTGTATTAGCTCGTTTTCACCTCTCTCTCTCTCTCTCTCTCTCTCTCTCTCTCTCTCTCTCTCTCTCTCTCTGTCTATCTCTCTTAGCCCTGGCTGAGATCATCCCTCTCTGATTTGATGGACAGCCTACCTGCCCAAACCTCCGCTATGGTCCCAGAGGAGTTCCGCCCCTCGCCTGACCTGTCCACTCTGCGCTGGAAGCTCTTTGTCCTGACCACCAGAGAGGACAGCCAGACCAGCGCTCCTGCCCAGCGCCGCAGGAGGAGAGAGGGTGCGGAGAGAGAGAGAGAGAGAGAGAAAGAGGAGAGGAAGATGAGAATAGATGGGGGAAAAGATAGAAAGAGATTAAATGTAGATGTTGGGGGAGACATAGACTGCTATGAGAGGAATAGAGGGAACAGACTAGAGACGTGGACAGGTAGAGATCCAACACTCATTTAGTTACATGCCATTATACGTGGAGAAGGAGAGTAAACATCTTGTGTTTTGTTTCCTCTTGCAATAAATAAATAAATAAACACATACATAAATAAATAAATAAATAAGAGTATTGTATGTAAGTGCTAATGTTCTGAGTGTTGTGAATAAGGGATAAATGTGTAATATTTGGCCATGAATTTTCACGATTGCCACATGATTATTTTCTTACCCTCCTCTCTCCTCTCCTCTCTGTTCTTGTCCTCTTTTCCCCTCTCTCCTCCTCTCTTTCAGCCATGGCAGCGGACGGGCCCACTTCGGACCTGATGGAGGAGCTGGGGGAGGACAACGTGTTCTGGAGCCCAGCACAGCTGGCCAACATGTCCAGCGAGACCTTCACCGAGTCCGCCTCCCAGCTGGGGGAGATACGGGACTTCACCGATGAACAGCTCGCCTCTCTCCGTCAGAAAGCTATAGAGGTACAGTACAGACATACACATTGGGTTTGACTTATGTGTTATGTCTTATGTATACTGTGTGTGCATGTGTGTGTGTGTGTATGTTTGAATCTTTGGATTTGTGTGCGTGTGTGTGTGTGTGTGTGTGTGTGTGTGTGTTTGTGTATGTTTATGTTTGAATCTTTGTATTTCTGTGTATATATGTGTGTGTGTGTGTGTGTGTGTGTGTGTGTGTGTGTGTGTTTATTGCAGTCCCTGGGCCCTGTGGAGCAGCTGAATGAGAGCCAGGTGGTGGAGCTGGGCTGTGTGTCTCAGGGCTTCAGCGCTGAGGAGCTGCGGCAGCTCAACATCTCAACACTGGACACACTGGAGCTGTTGTCCACCTGCAAATGGACCCAAGCTCAGGTGCCTGGACACGGACACACACACAAACACATACGCCGTCACATATACACATAAGCCCACACATATCAATAAAACCCCTACACATATCAGTAAGAACTTCAGTAAGCAAGTGTATGAATAAAACATTTAGACACCAGTTAGACAGGGTATGCTTAAATAAAACTAGACAGACTGGAATAGAAAAAAATGCATGCGTGAGAGAGCTCAGGAAAGGAAGAGAGAATAAGCAGCCAATGATCTCAGTGGATGCAAACAGTTCAAGAAGCTGTGGCGTGTCTGTTGCCTACAGCAATAATGCCGTCGCACATTTATCTGGACGTAATCATCTCTGGAGAGGACCCTGCCAAACATGGTCATTCTTAATCTGTGCGCAATGTAGACATTGACAGTGCGTATGATGAAGAGAACTGATTGATGCACTTACTACACACATTGATGCACTTATTGTGGTTGTCGTTTATTGTTGTAAAATTTGTGGTTAGAATTGCTCTTAAAAGCCAAAAAAATGTTTTTACCATGCTGTAAGTCGCTTAAAAAGGTTAAAAAGTGTCAGTCAAATGTATTGTAATGTAATGTAAAGATTCAGTGATTGGGCTTGGCCGCTGACCGTGACCATGTTGGTGGTGATGTCCTGCTGTGTCCAGAGGAGGGCCGTGTGGCAGGGCTTCACGGAGCGCACGGGCGTGTCTGCGGCCGGACTGGCGGAGCTGGACGTGGTGGGTCTGGGCCAGTTCATCTGCGGGCTCCAGCCAGACGAGGCCCAGCAGCTCGCCAACGACTCCTTCAGGTGGGACAGCGGCTCTCTCTCTCGGGGGATGGGGGGGGGATACCTGAGGTCTGAGGACATCATCACAGAATTCAGAAATGTGTGTGTGTGTGTGTGTGTGTGTGTGTGTGTGTGTGTGTGTGTGTGTGTGTGTGTGTGTGTGTGTGTATGTGTGTGTGTGTGTGTGTGTGTATGTGTCTCTGTGTGGTGGGTGTGTGTGTGTGTGTGTGTGTGTGTGTGTGCGTGTGTCTCTGTATGTTGTGTGTGTGTGTGTGTATGTAGGGAGGCTGCAGAGGCGATAGGCTGCACCCCATGTGAAATGCCACAGCTGGAGAGCTTCAAGAGGAAGGCTGTGGCCGTGTTCGGGGAGCCTCAGAGCTGGAGCGAGGGCCAGGTCATGTCCCTGGGAAACATCATGGGTGTGTTCCCTCTGTCCCGCATCTCATTGGCCTGAGCGCTAATGCCAAAGATGCCGCTTACCACAACACTTTAAGACATTGATGTTATGTAATTCTCAGAAAAAGGCTGTTTCAGACAAACATTTGAGGTGCAAAGTTGCTCAAGAAGGTTCACTTCACAATCACAAAGCCTTCAGAATGACATACTGTAATAATTTGTGGCTTTTTGAAGTATTGTCTGCATAAACTCTCGTCTGGAAGTAGTCCCGTTGGATTGTGGCTTTGAGTGTTTCACCGTCCTCTTCCTCTGTCTCTCTTCCTCTCTTCCTCTGTGTCCTCTCCATCAGCTGGTCTGGAGGCTGCAGAGCTGCAGAGTCTCAACTCATCCGTTCTCTCCTTCATCATGTCCTCCGCCATCCCCCTCATCCCCCCCATGCACTTGGCTGTGAGTTCCTGCTCAAAACCCCCTTCTAGGGTGCCTCTCATTCGTCTTTTTACACATCCTCCCTTCTTTCCTCGGTCCTCGTTCCCACTGATCTAGATAAAGAATGATGGGGCGGCAACAATGGGATACTCAATCCAGTGTTTAGATCTGTGGTAACGAGCCTGGAGGACCGAGAATCGAGGATCGAGGAGAAAGGTTGAGAGGCACCCCAAGTCTAGTTCCTCACCGCTGGGTTGCTGGGTCTTTCTTCAATTTCAATTACATTTTTCTTACTGTATAGAGTGCCAAAACATTACATGTCTCATGGCCCTTTACCGAGTGTTAAACATTCAGAGAGTGAACTTGACATACCCATTTTCTAACCACATTTAGGGCCGATATAAATTAGATAGGGTGTTACTGAGAGCATTGCTGTAGAAACATGAGATCAGTTTTTGTGTGTTTTCGATATTAAATTCCACACTTGGGCATCACACTCAAGTAGTCACCCCACACCTATATGGCTCCACTTACATACGTCACATATCAGCAGCATGTGTTGTATTTGGCAGTGTGGAAAAAATCTATTGACTCTTTTGGTCAGGCTCTGTCAGTCAGCCAGCTGCAGGCGCTGGGTCCTGACAACGCTGCCATGGTGACGGAGGCTCAGCAGGCGGAGCTGGGGGAGGAGCAGAGGAAGGGTCTGGCTGACGCGCTGGGAGTGGCCTACACGCGCACTGAGGAGCCCAGCTCGGGAGGCTCTCAGTCCGGCGCCAGTGGACAGGAGAACTCCCCCGTGCCCCAGACCGGAGGTGAGGCTGGACACCAGACGAGTCCGGAGCAGGAGGCATTCTCTTACAAATAATAAAATAAAATAAGTGCACTTTGGGGGGGCGTTTTGTTTAATTAGGTAGAACAGTGAAGATCGAGAGGAAGCGAGATGGAGATGGGATGGGATTGGGAGAGTGACACCGGCTCCTAGGGGGAATGGGGTCCTGGAAGTCATATCTGATACTAAACCATTATCATTATTTTTATAATATTCTTCAAGCACAACACAATTTTTCACTGTGCTCATTTTCATTAAACTGGAGGTGAATAACTCCAGCCATGGAAAAGATGAACTGCAGTGTAACTATAGCACTATTAAAGTGGCATCTATGGTATTAGGGGGGAAACACTTATAACAACTCACAAGAAGAAGATAAAAGATACACATCTGAATGAATAGTCACACAAGCAGTCGACTATATTAAATAATTGAGATGTTTGTATAATTCTAAGTATCATTTTTGTCTTGCAGGTTCCACCAGTCTCACCATGGGGGGAATTGTGGTCTTCCTGAAGCCCTTACTGTTTCTGCTACTAGGATTTATGTTAGATTAGTATATCATGCTGATTTCAATGGAAGCCCATTTCCGCCAGGGAAATAAAAAAATATGTTTATGCTAAGTCAAAATGTTGAGATAAAAAGTCAAAAATTTGACTTTTTATCTCAAAATGTTGACTTAGCATAAACTTATTTTTTTTATTTCCCTGGCAGAAATGGGCTTCCATAGATTTCAGGCTGCTGCATGCAGCTGAACATGGAACTTCATAGGTTACTTCGAGATACATATTTGGCAGTTGACATGTGACACATTTTGCACAGATTTTATGACATTGTTGTTGCAATATATTATAAAGCATACAGAGCATTACTATGTAGAGATCTTGAGAGATGCTATAAGATCTTGTGAGATTGCATAAGGTAGAGATCCTAGTCAGGGACTGGTTTTAGGTTGTTTAAGTCATGACTACATCAAGTAAAAGGATTTATATCAGGAAGAAAATCACATCAATTACATCTTCAGGGACAGCATGCCAACACACTAAAATATCATATAAGCTCTACTCTATATTCATACAAACGCTTCATGCATATATATATATTATAAATGTATTTAGATTTATATTCATCATTAATAACTCCATATTCAATGTTGTAATAGTTACAGTGTATGGAACACGGTTACCTTTGATGGAGCGCCAACATTAATAGTTTAGTTGATCTTTCGCACTATGTTAACTTAAGTCCTTAGTGTAGACACACACACACACACACACACACGTACACACTCTCTTAGCTGTGGGGATGATGGGAGAGGAGTTCAGTTTACCAGACGTGGGCTGACTACACGGAAGAACTGGAGCAGGATGTGAGGGTGTTAGCCGCACATCACATGCAATGAAAGTTTAGGACACACACTTAATAAGAGCCCGAATATTTTATTTGAGAACAGTTATTCAATTATTTCATATTTTATATTAGAAAGCAACTAAGGTTTCACAAACAGAGGAAAGTAGAGATCTGGAGAGAACTGTTGCTGGTGCCATTGTATACACACGCACGCACGCACACACACACACATACATACACACACACACACACACACCCAACATATACAATTTCTCTTAAGCATACCTGATTTCACAGACAAGAGAATAAAATATGAAGAAAAAAAATCTATGCATTTACAGTGATCTCATTGTTGTCTTCATAAACAGTTTTTTCTGTTAAGCAAGCAGAATTAACACCTTAACAGCTTACCAACGTCTCTGTCTCCCTCTCACACACACAAACACTCACAGCAGATATACATACATGCTAAAAATGATCAGGAATGGGATTCACCTTAAAAGGTGCGACACTCAGTTTGAAAAAGCTTGAACTTATGACAGACGGATGCTCTCCTCGCAAACACGCACAGACAAGCGCACACGCACAAGCACAAACAAACACACACACACACACACACACACACACACACACTTAGAGAACTACATTCTCAAAATTCCCAGTCAAGGGCACTTCTGTGGATCAGCCATTTTAAGACAAAATTCCTTAAGTGGCGAGAGACCATGGTGAGACCAGTGTCTCAAGCTTGCTGTAACCAAACATTCTACAAGACTCATGACAAATCAATTTGATTGCTTAAACTAAAAAAAGTATGCATACAATACAATGCTCTGATTGCTTCCTTCAGACTGTGATTGTCTGGTGCCTTAATGAAAGCGCTATACAGAACAGGCAACAGAGCGGACAGCTCTGGGGGTCCTTCTTCTACCTCTCAATCTCGTCTCAAAGTCCTCTCAATCATGGCTCCCCATTACCTCCTCTCTATGGTCCAGACACAAGATTTTTCTGTGGGAACCTTTACTTCGGACAGATGGTAATGGCTGAATTGTAAAAATGTACAACACCAACAAAAAAAACAAAACCAATTCATCTGGTAACAGACCAAAGGGGGTGAGTGATTCCAAGAACCATTTGAATCAATCAGGACTTGCAAACTGGGCCAAGCTACCTTGTCAAGGTGAACGAGTCTTTGATTTCATGTTATCTCAGAGGCTCCTGGGTGATAGAAAACAAATGGGTACAAGGCTGTTAGTCATTGTTTTTCTCTGGCGGAATTGAACGTCTCTCTCTGTGTCGATCTCAGACGGGTTTGTCGGTCTTGCGAGCGGTGATGAAGGCCATGCCGTGCGTGCGGAAGTGCGTGTTGAGGTCGGAGGCCTTGCCGAAGCGCCGGCCGCACACCCTGCACACGCATGGCCCCTTCTCGTCGTCGCCCTGCTGCGACGGCGACAGCGACCCCGGGGAGCCGCCGGACCCCAGCGCGTCCGCGCCGAGCTCCCCGCCGTCGGCCTGGCCGTCCGCGTCGGCGGAAGCGGCAGCGGCAGCGGCGGCGTGGTGGTGGTGGTCGGGCTGCGCGTCGCGCACGCGGTGGCTGATGAAGCGGTGGCGGCTGAGGGAGGGTCCCGAGGCGAAGCAGGCGCCGCACTGCTGACACTGCAGGGCCGCGTCGCCGCTCCCGCTGCCGCCGCCGCGGTGACTCGGGATGTGGGCCAGGAACTCCGCCTGGTCCTCGGTGGCGAAGCCGCACGGCATGCAGCGGAAGCCCGTCTCCTCCTGCTTGACCGCTCGTCCTCCTCTGCCGCCGCCGCGGGCCGCGCCTCCGGGAGGTCGGGAGTCCTCTTCCGCCGACGCGCCGCCCAGGGAACTCACAGTGGCGTCCAGTTCAGAGGAGCTGTCCGCTGCTTCAGAGAAGACAGAGCCGCGTTTCTACAGACGGAGAGACAGAGATTACAGACAGAGAGAGAGAAAGAACGAGAGAGACAGAAAAACAGAGGGAGAGAAATATTTAATTTTTGAAAGATATTTATGGTGGTTAAAGAACACGTACACTGTGTGTGTGTGTGTGTGTCTATGTGTGTCTATGTGTGTCTATGTGTGTCTATGTGTGTCTATGTGTGTCTATGTGTGTCTATGTGTGAGTGAGAGAGATGGGGGGGGTGGTGGTGGTGGTGGTAGGACATTAAACTCCTAGTATATTTGGATGGGTTTGGTATTACAGGTGTTCAGGCCAGTAGGCTAGTATTAATGCTGACAGTCAAATGAGTTGCCACCGTCTGATTGGGCAGAGGAGTGAAAAGGTGGGGTCAGACCGGTCGGTCCACTGGTCTCCCTGGCAACTGGGCTCCAGGTCCATGCTGGGTCTGTATGTGTCTCTCCAGGCTGAGACGGCTGCTGAAGGAACGCTTACTGTCCACACATAACCTACACACAAACACACACACACACACACACACACACATATGATTACAGGAAATCAGAGCTTTTTGGTAGTAGAGTTTGCCTGGAAGCTTTATAAATCCTTGTTTTAATGCCTACATCTAACAACATAAGCTTTGATAAGTCTGGGTCTTAGTACAGCGTATGTGATATGGTTCTATGATCAGTCAAGACCTGTTTGTCATAGTGTTATCTCTATTTATGTAGGTAAGTATTTACAAGAATACCACATGATGTGCTTCAGCATTATCACACAGCAGACTGGACATGTTGCTAGGGTGTGTGTGTGTGTGTGCTCACTGGCAGAGGAAGAGACGTCTGTTGTCTTTGTGTTTGAGGCGGATGTGCCTCCTGAGGCTGGAGGAGGAGGAGAAGGAGCCCTCACACAGATCACATGGGAACTTCTTCAGGACCTGCTCAGACAAGCACGGAGAGGAACACACACACACACACACACACACACACACACACACACACACACACACACACACACACACACACACACACACACACACACACACACACACACACACACACACACACACACACACACACACACACACACACACACACACACACACACACACACACACACACACACACACACACACACACACACACACACACACACAGACCCACACAAACAGACACAAACAGACACACACAGACACACACACCATAAGCCAAAATGTGACCACAAATGATTTCCTTGAGCAGAAGCAGAGGCTCTTGCTGGCACAGAGCACCTATGAGTGCAGCTCTTCATGCCCATCAAACAGGCCTCCACTCTTCCAAGGTCAGCTGACTGGACCAAGAGAGAGTCAGCTGCAGGAGCACTTGATTCGAGGGGCACCAGCTGACACACTTACAGGGCCACTGCTCGGCCAGGACTGATTAGACTCACTCTCAGGAGAGAACCACAACGCAACGATTATTCCGGACTGTTTTATTCAGTTACTTCCTTCAGAGAATGTCTCTTGCATATGCTCACCTCGGCAAACATGATATATTTGACTAAAGTGAGGATCACAATATGTAGAGTGAGATCACTGAGGAGTTTAGGAAACAGTTCTGTTTGTCAAAACGACATGTTTGTGATAAGAAGTTAAAGGAACATGTCGATTTGTTGGGACTTGTTGAGCTTATTAACCATAGTAGTCCATACATACCCTTCTTAACTCTATGCATGTAATTACTCGGTCTGATACACCCACTACTAGCCTAGCTTAGCACAGGTTTCTCAAAGTGGCCGGTTCCGATAGACAACATCTTCTAGACCCGAGTAACTACACGCACAGAGATGGGAAGGGTATGTATCACGACTTAGCTAACTCAGGGGAATACAGTTAATAAGCTACAGTCCCAAAAAGTCGGCGTGTTCCTTTAAACGTCCCTATTTCCATATGAAAAACAATTCAAATGTTACGTGTGTGGTCTATGGTGTTTGAAATGCCATGACTGAATGGAGATGAAAGAAAAGGGGGTTGACCTTGTCATGCTGCTCGGCCATATGGGTAATGTAGCTCTCCTTGTCAGTGTAGCGGGTCTGGCACTGTGTGCAACTCCAGCTCGGAGTGACCGGTCCGCCTCCGTTCGCTCTTCCTCCTGCCTTGCCGTTGTCCTCCTCCCCCTCCTCCTCGTGCTCTCGGCCCCACTCCTCTCCGTCCGAGCTCTCCATCTTCAGCAGAGCCTTCCCCTTCACCAGCGCCGGCGAAGAGGAGGAGGAGGAGGCGGAGGCGGCGGCAGGGGTGGGAGAAGCCACCGCGGCGACGGCCACTTCCTGCTTGACCGCAGAGCCTCTGTGCGCCGTCTAACGACAGGAAGAGGAAGTAGAAGAATGGGAGGGGGATAAAGACAGACTACAGATTAGAGACGGAGGGCAGATAGTGCAACGATACTACAGCTCGTATATAAACAGCCATTTACATATGCAAAACTAATGCAAAGCAATGTCATGTTAAACTCGTTCTCCGTGCTTGGTCTGTATGCACAGAAGGATACAGGGTCTATCTAGTGATTTTCCTGATTGCTTATTTCTTCTCATTATGTGCATCTAATCTCTGTGCTCTGTAGCTGCATAACGCATGCTTTCAATGTACATGGAACAAAGACAAGAATGAGTTTCTCTTAAAGGAGAAAAAAAAGGATTCAACAGAATGAGGATTGTGTGTTTCCAAAAATATGAGTTTAAAACAACCGGTTAAACCTAGTACATACAATGTCAACCAAGGCAAGAGTTAAATGAAATCTCTAAAAGCTCTAGGATAAACATTCGATAACTAACTTCACCTGGAATACTCCAAAGAAAAGGATACACTCATCCTCTGGTAGTAGCATTTTTGTTACCCAATGTCCTCTTTGAATGTTGCATATTATGCATTAAAAAACATCTGCTAAATGAATAACTGTAAACTAAACGACCTCAAATCTTATGTTATTGGGGGGGGGGGGGGGGGGGGGGGGGGGGGGGGTCAGATTATTACCTTCATGTGCTCCATCATGGAGGCCCTCTGAGCGTAGAGTTTGGGGCAGTCAGGACACTTGAACACGTGCACCTTCTGATTGGCCAGGTGAGTGTCAAAGTGCACGTAGAGCAAGGCCTTCTGGGTGAAAACAGTCTCACACATCACACACTTGTAGATCATCCTGGAGATCAAACAGAGTGGAAGACCATGAGCTACACACACAAACTACACGAGAGGTGACCTCAGTGCTGAAAGACTCAGTGTGTCAGCAGGTTTAGACTCTGAAGCAGCAGGAGCAAAGCAGATCTAGTTATAGACTCATGAGACAAAACAAGCTAGCTTAGCTACGTTTACCATGCCATTCATAAAGCTACAACGGACATGCAGACTTAGATCAAGCATTCCAAGCTGGACTACTGAACTACTTAAAAAATCCTGCGTAATAGTTACAGTAAAGATAATCATTCAGATTTTTCCATGTAAAATAAACAGCTCCAGTCTATGCCTGCCCTGTTTCACTACATTGTGAAATGTATTATGACAGGGTTTTTCATTTGTTTCATTCCTTTCTGTTTTTCACATACAGCGCGCTATACGCTCTGCACTGACGGCATTCAGAGGTGTAACGTTACACCGCCACCCACAGCAGAACTTACTTGGCCTGGACACTGGTGAGCGTTGGGTGTTGGGAGGAGATATGGCTCTGTGCGCTGGGGGCAGATTTGAAGGCCATGGGGCAAGAGGGGCATTTGTGGAACACCTCGCAGTGGGAAGTCTGGATGTGGGACTTGACCGAGTTCAGGCCACCAAACACCACCTGACAACTAAAACATCTGAGAGAGACACACATATGCACACACAGTCAGTACGAAATTCAACAAGTCACTAGTACGACATACAAACGCATGTATCCTCCCAGCAACCCCTACACAGTCAGCCTAACTTACACTAACACACCCCAGGGTATCTACATTCAACAATTCATTAGTTACACAAACAGCACATGACTTCAGAACCCCCACTGAAATGAATCACACACGCAGATATACATAAGCTTGATACTTATTTGCTGAACATGCAACAGAAGCAGACCTGCCAACCTTGAAAGAATTTTATGAGTACTACCGACTCGCAATTAATCTTTTATTTACATAGCCTTTGATATACTGATGAAGTTCTCTGTTAAAGTTGTCTGAATTCGCTGCACCGTTTGCACTATAAATTGTTCAAAATGAATGTATTCTTCATCACAGAATATCATTGTAGCCTACGTCTATTTTTACATATGCAAGACAACGACATAAAGTTAGCGGTCTAGTAGAGATAACGTTTGCAATATTAGAAGAAAACATGCTGCTACACTGCTATGCTAATTCACTCATTTTTAATATAATTGTCAAAGTTTAACTATACCATCCCTGTCTTCTGACATGTCAGATGCACCTGCGCTTGCACACACTTTCACTTTAGAATGGCGTGAATGACTGAGGGAGAACCGTGAACACACATTTCAAAATAAAAGCGTGTTTGTTTATTTTCTGAATAGACGCATATTTTCCCCTTGGGATCTGCAATAGCATGGTCTCTAGTGAAATTAGTTGACGTTGTAATAAGACATTGTAAATTATATATATCTATGGCTATGGCTCTGTAGCTCAGTGGCAGAAATCAACTTCAGTGACAACTTTAATGAAACTGGCGAAATGCGAGATCACATGAAAATGTGTAGTTTAGAAATGGAATCAAAGGTCAAAATGCGTGCCCGCTACGCAAGATGCGTTCATCTTGGCAGGTCTGCAGAAGGTGTGTGAGTGTCTATGTGAGCGTGTGGGAGTGTGTCACCTGTAGCCGATGCGGCGTGTGAAATGCAGACAGGCCTCCTGGAGGTGCGTGTGGAAGCTGGCCTGGCGTGCCACGCCCCCACACTCGGGGCACACGTGGGGCGAGCGGTGGCGATGGATGCGCTGGTGCGCTGACCAGCTGCAGGGGTTGGGCAGCAGCATCGGAGGGGTGCACTGGGTGCAGGCCTACACACACACACACACACACACACACACACACACACACACACACATCCAGGACACAGCTTAATCACCACCTTTACAAAAGTATTACAAGATTACTCAGTATGGAGGAAAGAGCTAGCCTGGCCGCCGCCTGACTACGTACTTCCGCTCATTTACATTTCTCTTCATACTCCGTCTGGTACAGCTTGGTTCAACTTTGTTAAGTCCGGCAAGTGCATCTCCGCCCAATCAGCGAACAGAGGGCGTTCCCAAGAGCAATTATATTTAAGTCTCAAGCCTATCGTTATCGTTGTGTGTCCCCCGTGGTTATTATAACGTCATTACCAAACGTTAGTGATTGAACTCCAATCAATTAAAACTTCAGACAAGCGTCCACAAACCAGGAAATTAACATTTGCCAATGGATCTAGGCCAGACAGACTCTCTGCGAAGAAGGCTAGGAAAGAGCAGCAATATGGGCCAATTTACTTTGAAGCCCAGGGCTGAGACACTTATGAATGACCACTGATGTTGGACAATCCTAATGAGTTATCTGCTGTTCCAGACTAGAAGCCTGTTACCTCTTTGCCATCTATCAGTGTTCCATCCAGGAATCAGACTACAGGGCTGCAGCATTTAATAAGTTAGTTGTCAACTAACGGCAACAATTTTGGTAATTGATTAGAGCAATTTTTGAAGGAATATACCCAAAATGTTCTGATCGCAGCTTCTTAAACTTGAATATTTTCAGCTTTACTTACTCTACGACAATAAGCGAAAACAAGGAATTTGAGGGCATAATCCTGAAAGCAGCACTGAAGGAGATTTGCTCTTGGTCTCTACCTACAGTTGAGAAGCGCAATAATAAACAAACTAAATAAGCGTCTTTGGCATTAAAGTATGAACATAACTCTGATATCATTTAGAGGGAATGCGCCAACAGCAGTCTGTAGAAAGAGATCTCTGAATTCCTGTAGCATACTGTAGCAGCTCTTTCCTATTTCGATTTCAGAGGAGGGGGGGCAGTGTTCCTGCCCGAACACAGACAGTTGTTAGGCCGGTAATCGCCTACAGAGGGCCACTCGGACAATGGCAGAAGTGGCAGAAGTGCCATTCGTCATGTTATGAGGCTTTGTGCCATCAAAATGATTTGGAAATGTTACTTTTAAGGTCAAACATCTTTAATAGAGCTTTGAGAAACACTGAAGGACATTCTTTTCACCATTTTCTGAAATCTTAGGCTAACGATCCAATAACTAATCGATTAAACGAGAAAATAATTGACAGATTAATCAGCTCTACTGGCTGGAACACCTTGTCAGACTGCACTTGATGCACATCTGTGCGTGTGTGTGTCTTTAATTCAGAGCTCATACACACTCGCGACACTTCAAGGTGACAGACAGTGAGCTTCAACAACAAACCAGACAAGGGTACAATTAGATTCATCTAAAAATAAGTCCCACGCGGTGTGGGGGGTGTGAGGCTCGACTTCACCCGTGTTTGGCAAAGTCGTGGATAATTCTCTACCTACAGTAACAACACAGGAGCTCAACTCAATCCCAGCCAAATAGCAGCAGTGAGGGAATGACAAACTCAAACAAAATACAAATATTAACATGACAAATCACTGAGAACACTGAGACAGACAGAGATTGAGACAAACACACACAGTCACAGGCGCGGGCGCACACTCACACACAGTCCCCACCCCTCACCCCCCGACACACACACACACCCCCAGACACACACACACACACCCTCACAGTACTCACAGTGTTAGCGGAAGCTTTGACCTCCTGGAAGTGGGCCACCAGCTCTGCTTTCCCGCTGAACTGGCTCTTGCACTCTGGACACCTGCCAGTCAAACTCAACATGAGCTCACCCTGGACCTGATACTCAGCATAGCACAGCCTTGTCTACATCAGGCTTTTACCAGAGCAACCACAAGCCATTTCAATGCATCAATGCTACACATTTTCAACCCTTAAAACATCCAATGATTATACAAGTAGCACTTTGTTATTGGTAAACATCAGCGAGCTTATACACACTCACATCATAAAAAGGCTCAAAGGTTCTAGACTTAAAAACCAGCCCTTTTGGCCTGTGGGTTGCTGGCTGGCTACAGTCCATGAGTACAGGTTCAGAAGACAGTACTGTACTGGGCTGATTTATCTACTGTTGATCAGTGGTTCTAATAGGAGTCTATTTCAGAGGGACTGAATGTAATGTGAACGTAGCAAACAATCCAAATTTACATCGGAGGACAGTGACTGACTTCATAGCGGTCAACCCAAGCTTCCAGTCAATAAATTTAATGTCACAAAGGCGTGCCGTGCCAGCAGGGGGCCACAGGGTTGTAAAGAGGGACGGCCTACAGGAAGTGCTAGCCACCATAGGCGCCTGCCCTATTGTCCCAGAGGAAGCACTAGCAGTAGCAGCCGTAGGTGTACGCACAGAGCAGCGCCCTCTTACCCCTGGTTTGACACAGCACCCTCAAAATATACCAACATTTCCTGACTATTAGCCGCGGCTTATACATTGATTTTGCTAAATTTCTTCAGCTATGAGGTTAATACATGGCAGTTAATATGGTGTTAATATGGTTTTGCTTCTTTTAACTTGCATAAAACACTGTCCTGCGGCTTATACACAATGCGGCTTACATGCAGGAAATTACGGTAGCTACATTGTTTGGTCTTGGTCCACCAAGCGTTCGGACCCTCTGAAATAGACAGTGGCTTGCCGGTGGGGGTTTACCTGTTGTTAGTGTACTGCAGGGGCTCTGCCTTCTTGCAGGGCAGGGGAAGCAACACCTGGGGGCCAGCGGGGCTCACATTCTCCTCCTTACCTGGGCTAGAAGCCCCCGGGGCGGAGGGGGAAGAGGAGACAGGGGTGGAGAGCATACCTGAGAAAAATGGGAGACAGAGGATACAATGAATACAACAGAGGGGAGGTCATGCACACTTCCCAAAACACGGCTAATTACATAGAATTAAAGAACACTTGAGATCAAATGAGATGTTAATGAATAAAACAGTCACTGATATTTTTTGAACACATGTACAGGCAATATCACCATGTTGCTAACAGATGCATTTCAGCTGAAATTTAGCATTTTCTGTTTTCCGTTGTTGATTGTTGATGTTAATCAACAATTTACTAGAACTATAATTACAGTGAATTATACACAGACACAGACCTATGGGTGTGGTGTCCTGCTGTCCAATCATCTGCTCCACGCTGACGGGCCGCATGACGAGGTGCGAGCACTGCATGACCAGGCCGCGCTCCTTGTGCTCGCGGGCGTGCAGCAGCAGGCTGCACTTGTTGAAGAAGGCCAGCCGCTTGGCGCAGTGGTTGCACGTCACCTCGATGCGCAGCGAGCGCCGGTCGTAGTGGCGCGCCAGGCTGCGCTCCAGCGCGAACGAGTCGCCGCACTCCAGGCAGCGGTAGCCGGCGGTGGGCATGGGCAGTGCCCACTCGGCCGGCGGCGGCGTGCTCAGGTCGGGCTTGTAGCTGGGCAGCAGGTTCTTGCTGTTGAGGATCTTGTTGAAGGCCTCCACCAGGCTGGACTGGGAGCGCGAGATGACGGCGCCGCCGCTGTTGACGATGGAGGCCGGCTTGTTGCCGGCGCCGCCGGTGGAGAGCGTGGCCACCGTGGAGGTCAGGACGCTGCCGTTGACCGGCTTCTGAGCGGTGGATCTGGCGCTCGCGGTCACAGACGACGCGGACGGGGACGAGGACACCGAGGGAAGCGTGGTGGCTTTGGTGATGCTCACCGCCGTGGCGGACAGCTTAGAGGGGCCGCCGCCGGCAGCCATTTTGTTTTGAGCCTTGCTGGCTGCCAAGAGCATGGCGGTGCTGGCGTCCTGCAAGGTCGACACAGGCAGGACCGTCGCGCCCTTTGACCTCTGGTTCTGACCAGGAAGTGGCGCGCCGGGTCTTTTGGGTCGGATCACCTTCTGGCCTCCCAGAGAAGATTTGGTGCCACTGGTGTCCTTGGCGGTGCCAGTGGCGGCCGTCCCATTGGGGGCTACCCTGGTCACAGTCCTTGTGATGCTCCCTGTGGGGGTCTTGACCGTTCTGATCCTGACCTTCATCATGGAGGGAGAGGGGGAGCCGTCGGCGTTGACCGCGGTAGGGACAGGGCTTCCGTCCTGCTCGTCCACCTCCATCTGCTCCTCCCCATCCTCCATTCGCTCCACTTTGCTGCTCCCTTCCGTCTCCATGGTCTGCTCCTCTCTCGTCGTCATCGTCATCATCTCCTCCTCCTCCTCTTCTTCCTCCTCCTCCTCCTCGTCATCTTCTTCCTCTTCCTCCTCTTCGGCCTTGTTCCAGGCAGCCCCATGGGCTGCGGGTTGCGGGGCAGATGTCTGTTCTGTGCTGGGGGCTCTCTGGGTGAGGGTGGGGAGCGTGGTGGTGCGCTTCCCCTGGGACGAGGCCGGCGGCTCGGGCTCGGGGCTTTCCGGAGAGTCGCGCTCCTCGATGACGTGCTCCGGGTTGCGCTCCTCCACGGGGGCGCGCTTGGGGGAGGCAGGCCGCTGGCGAGGGCCGCAGTCCGCAAGCGGAGGCGCGGCGACTGTGGTGGCGGCGGCGGCGGCGGCAGCTGCGGCGGGGGGTGCGGGGAGAGTGGTGGGCGACGGCGTCGGGGAGGGAGAGCTGAACATGCCAGAGGAGGAGGAACGCTTGCGGCGAGGGAACTTGGGAGGGGAGCACATGAGCGAGTCGGGGCTCTCCTGGATCACCAAGGGGGGACTGCCGAGGTCCGGCTCCGACTCCTCGTCCTCGGACGCCGCGTGCTGCGAAGCGGGCCCAGGGACGTCATTCCGCAGCTGAGAGCCAGTGGGAAGGGGCGACGAGGGGTTGCTCTCTCCTAGAGTGGAGGAGGGGAGAAGCGGACCTTCGAAGAGGGAAGAGGAGGAAGGAGGAGAAGGGGGGGTGGCGGAGCTGGAGAGCGGCGGAGGTGCTGGCGAGGAGAAGAACGTCGACACCCTCGCCACAGATGCGGTGGACACATGGGAGCACGGGGCGTCGCTGGAAGCCGGGATGGCGGCGGATCGGTCTGCGACATCGCCAGCGTGTGTGTCCTCTTCCTGAGGCTGAGTCGCACTGGGCTTCCGAGCCTTCGGCATGGTGTCGTTGGGACCCTGCGCCCCAAGTGGCTTCGCTCTGCCAAAGCCGCCAGCGCTGGTGGCGGACGCGCCCTCGGCGGCTGCTTTTGGGGAGGCAGGTGACCACAGCTGCCCGTTGGAGTGACTCTGAGTCTGAGTGGGGCTCAGCGGGAGCTCGCTGGCCTCCGCTGCGCACTCCTCGAACCCGTTATGGATCAGGGGCTCACCGCAGCCGATTCCCTGCATTCTGAGGCCAAGACGGGGAGCGGGGAGGGCGCCGACTGCCCCTCCCTGAGCCCCAGCTCCACCAGGGCAGTCTCTACCAGAGTCGCACTCTCCCTCTCCAAACGCATCCGTTCGTACCCTGTTCTTCACAATGACACTAACCCCTGGTGGCTCACCGCTTTGAGATGACAGGGCAGTGGCGTGGGGCTCGGGTGGGCTGGGGGGTCGAAGAGGTAGACCACTACCGCCGCCACCCCCTATCTTCCCCACCCCACCTCCAGTGCTGCTGTGATGGCCCTCCGAGTCCTCGGGCACAGACTGTATGGCTTCTTTGGCATCAATGTCTGGGATATCGAACGCTGCCAGCAAGTCATCGAAATCTGGGGTTTTCATATCCCCCATTCCCGTATCACAGATTGTTATCTGCAACAGACAGTTCGGGAAAAGGTCACTACTATTAGATTGCATGTGCTTTTTCAATCTTTCAAAACGTAAATATCCACAAGATATTCAAATGTACATATATATATATAGTTATGCAAGGCTATGGTAGTGATGACTCATACAGTATAACACTGAAACAAGAACACAAATACAGGGACTGACATCACTCGCCCTCAGAAATGTAAAACTTCATCATCATGGTAAACGCTGCAATGGTGACTAGTAAGTGTTGCGTGAGACTCTCGCTACAAAATTAAATCAATCAGGAAATTAGAATGTATTTTTGTTAGCAATGTCCAATGCACGTCAATACAGCTAGGACTAATCTATTTTGCAAAGACATGCACCTGTAAATGTTGGTAACATAAGTCTCTCAAGCTACCAAGACACTTTCGAAAATGTTAGCTAAATGTTGAGGCTAAAGTTAGCCTGCCAGCTAGCTGTAGTTTCTTCCGTATATTTTCGACGTCCTCTCTTGCAGGAGTTGGACGCTAAATCCATTAAAATTTCTCTCAACGATGGAATAAGCGTTTGCCCGCGATGCCATATAAAGTCGCCATTAACCATTGCACGCTACGACACGTAGCCTTACAGTTTAGGGAAATGGTTGTGCTCTCGATAGCTGACAGAAGCGTCCACCGAAGTAGCTGCGATGGCAGGCTAGCCGACTTGGCTTCTAATAGCTAACTAACGTCGAGCCAATGCAGAGGAGCGCCCAGCTAACTGTAATCGCTAAGACAGTTAGCATGAATATGCTGGACAAACTTTTGCAGGACAATGATAGCAACCAATTACATTTCCAAAGTATAACATTATCTGTTGTGTGATAGGTAAATTGGAAAACAACATTTGCAGCGCTTACTGTAAGAGGAAGTGTTAAGAAGATGTATTTCCTCTGTTTACCTGTCTCAGGATTCCCGACTGCCCCTGCCCGAATGGAGCTCATCTATGTTGTGTCGTCATGATCGAGGATCATGGGTTGGTTTTGCCCACGAACTGCGTGCTTACAGCTTTCAGAGTACGCTGCAATGTTGAGTTCGCCTCTAGTCCTGACTAACATAATCGTGAAAGCAGTTATTAAAGTAAACAAATTACTATTGCACTAAACAGACCAGGATTAGTCGTCTCTGTCAAACAAGTCATGCTCAAAATGTGTTCACTACAAAATTGGAAAGACTAGATCTTAGCGGTCACTGGCAATACCTACATTTGTTTTAAAAAGTATGCTAATTTATCAGTTGGTCAAATAATATACGAGATTACAAGAGCTTTTAAAATTTATTCAGGGTCCCAAAGCTCACAATATCCACTTTCCTACAAAAGTTTTTTTTCCCATTATAAACCATGCATTGCCACACCAAAGACACACACACGCACGCGCACACAAGGTGAGTCTGACCAGTGTGAATTGAACATTTTAGAGACAGACTGTCAAGATAACTATTTGAGTAATGTCTGGCATGTTACATTTGTTTCATTATCTGGACTCTCATTTTAGGTTCACGGGACAGGATTTAAGGCCATTTCAGTGCCATGCAATTCAACTGGACTTAAAGCGGATTTGCACTCTGTCATTTATAAACAGAGATGGTGAGATAGGTTTGTAGGTTTGTTGGTTCACTGGGTCGACTGAAGTGGCTGTCACATACAGTGTTAGATAGAAGCGAAAAAATGGAGGTCACATCATTCCTGAGGAAGCTTTCAAGGTCATACTTAGGTACTGGACTACATTCCTGGATACTTTGAATATGATCCACTTTGGATGGTAAAACAGTTAATATCACCCTGGTGAAACATCTCTCACAAATGCAACAGGTACTTGACTTTTTAATCTATAACAGTACGCAGTATACAACAAAGGTTTTAGCAGACAAAAAAAATTGATATCTGTGTTATGACATACAGTACATAGACCTGTAGAATGCCTGGAAAGCCCCCAAACAATGTATCACTCTCATTCCCACTCACTCTCATACACACATACACACACACACAGAATGTTCATTGCCAACTCATGTTGTGTCTATAATCAGTTTCCTGAGCGCCTATTTTTTCTTCTCCTCTTTTTTGTTATCAGGTTTGGGTCCAGTCTGGGAGGCCAAGGAGCCCATGGCATTGCGGATGGCCTCATTGTTGGGGTCAACACCCGGAAGATTCTCAAGGACACTCTGCAAGAACTCTGGGTCCTGCATCACATCATAGTCCTCTTCATCCTATCAAAAAACGGGGCAGAGCAAAGTACAGGGAATATGAAACTCCAGATATACACAAAGAAAAAGGATCCTCGATGCCTTAAGACCTAATGTCCAATGTCAAGTACCTACAGGGTTCTCACTCTATCAAATGTAAAATTCCTGACTTTTCCACGACTTTCCATGACCTACAATATAATGAATGGTACCAAATACCTACTGAAGATACCAGAGCAGCAGTGTAGTGTTCATGAATATTTTACTTTTTTTGAACGGGAGATGAATAAATGGGCATGTAATAACCTAAGTTGGGCAAGTACATTTTAAATAGGGATAAATTCCCTGACTTTTCATGTCTGAGAGACTTAAAATTCCACAATATTCCAGAAATTCCATGAACCCTGTAGCCATCTTATCTTACCTTAGCTCCTTCAGTGGTGTCCATGGCAGCTCCTGCGTCTACATCCATAGCCTCGGCACCACCGAACTCTGCACACAAGCACAAGTCGGGAGAGAGAGATTTGTCTCCAAAGTAAAAGTTCAAAATGTATATCTAATGAACTTTTAGAACAAAATGACTGCATGTGGCCTAGACTTCATCCCCCAAAATTCCTCTTTTCACAATTTTAAATGGGATATTTATTTTTTTCTTTGTTATTATAGCAAGAAGCTTTAGTTGTGTGAACCACAACTATGTTCTCTCCAGTCCCTCTAATGGGCATGGTGTAGTGTTCTATATTGTCACATTTTGATGAGTATATGAACCTTTATTTTTAATAGAACATAAACATGTTTTAACATACATAATATTTTGAATACCGGTATAACATATATAATGGTTTTAAGACATTAATTCTACTGACTACATACTAGGTATGTTTAATAAATGTAGACCTGTTCAGGATCTGAATGTAGCAAGATCCTGGAATGGTATGTAATGTAATGTACTGTAACGTATGAGTAATGCCTGATGGGCTAGTTGTGTAATGTAACCCCCCTAACTCACCTCCTCCTGCCCCCTGCATGGACATCTGCAGGGCGTAGGCGATCTGCTCGTCCTCGGTCATCCGGCTGAAGTCCGGCAAGGCAGGGGTGACCGCGTCGGGGACGGGCACGGACACCTTCAACAGGGCACTGTCCGACTCTGTGAGACAAAGACAAGTGATACACGCGGTTTGTTCAGATGTTACTTACAAAAAAAAAAAACTGCCCACAGCTCCATAGTTGAGCTTATTCACTGGGACACAATTGTTTGATCTAACTCAATGGTCTACCAGAGGTCCCATTTAGGAAACGTTTGCCCCAAAGTCCATAATTCCTCATGGCTGGCTCTTGGCTTTCTTACCTTCAGCAGTAGGGGAGGGCACCCCTGCCTCCCCTGAGGTCACTGTTGCCCTGCGTGCCTCATCCTCCTGACGCGCTCTTTGCTCTTCCATAGACACCCTCAAAGCCTGCCAAGAGAAGGAAGACCGCAATAGGGTTTTTCTTTTTTTTTTTATTTTTTTATGGAAAAGCTACAAAATTGTCCAATTATAAATATAACCACATGTCTTGAATGGGGGTGGCACATAAGAGAGGCAAATATACCTGAATCCAATTTCTACATGGACTTATGTGATCATAAAATGTGTATCTCTCAGCAGTGAGATTCTGCTGCTTACCAGGGCCAGCTCGGGGTCAGCACTTGGGTCCACCCCAAACTCAAAGTCGCTGGTGCCCAGTCCCATCATGGTGCCACCCTCACCAGCCAGGATAGGTGAGGAGAGCAGAGCGTCTGCCAGGCTCGGGCCCGGGGGCACAGTCACCAGGTGAGAACCGGTGCCCTCTTTGCCGTTCAGTGTGTTTATAAAGGCAGTCAGCTTCTCTGTGTTCACCTCCTGTGGGGCCAAGGTGATGCTGATTAGGTGGAGTAATATGGTGGTACAGCAGGATGGGAGTGAGGTGGGATGTGATCAGTGGGCAAGATTGGACAATCTGTCTTTAGTGATGCTATCAAAGGCACAAAAGGTCAAATTCAAATGCTTCACTACACAACTCACGCACACCATACATGAACTGAATAAGAGAACATTCACTGCGATGGAAAAACACTTCTTAAGTCAGTAGATATTAAAATATTACTAAAAGTGCCAATATATGCTGAGTATTACACTGGGTATAGTGGGAGCACAGCAGCATGTATTCTTCAGCTCACCTCTTCTCCAAAGTTTATGATGTCCACACTGACTTTTTCCTTTTTCAGACGCTTGGCCATCTTCACCAGCTGGGGAAACAAGGACCCAACAGACAAGCTCACTGATTTAGGGTGTACATTACAATGCACTTGACGCCCAAAGTCCAGTTCGTTTGAGTAATGTGATCGCTTCGTACCGTACCCGGGCACGGTGCGCTGATCCGTGCCTGAGACCGCTAGAAGAGGTGGACTTGGGCATGGTTTAGATAAGTGTGAGCGCAGGGCAGTAGGGGAGTGGAGAGTGGGGACGTGAATACGCTCTTAGTACGTTTTTCCAGAGGCAACTGAGGAAAACTCCCGCACTCACGCACCAGTCAACTCCACTGGCACAAAAAAAGTAAAATATGCCATGTCAAAGGCATAGATCAGCAACAACAACGATCAGCTTGCTCTCCTTCGTGCAAACTACACACACACACACACACACACACACACACACACACACACACACAAAGAAGGAAATGCTCACGTCTTTCTCAGTGTCCTCCACGGGGCTTCCCACAAAGGCGATGATCCTCATCTTGTGGTTTTTACCCTGTCTGTGTTTCAGAGCCAGCTGAGAGTGGAGAGGATAGAGTACAGTGTTTTTACATGGACAGTAGAGTGAAGTGTAGAGTGTTTTTACATGGACAAAATATGCTACTGCAGTATTTGTGTTCGTGTTTCTGAGTATGTGTTTGTCTTACATGGGCCACTCTGATGCCAGTAGAGAAATTGATGTTGCCAAGTGGCTGGACGGCATGCAGTTTGGACAGAATCCTTCCCGCATCAGGGGTCAGAGTTGTCAACACTTCACAGTTACTGAAAAACAAAAAAACATTGCCATTATGCTTGAGGTCAAGTCATATAAATAACAATGGGCAACGAGTCTCAGGAGTGAACAGACAGACAGACAGACAGACACCCTCTTACTTAGCAAGTGTGATGAGGCCCACATTGTTCTCCGGATTGCTTCGGGTCTTGGTATGGCACACAATGTTGACAGCATCCTGTTGGGCCTGTAGTCTGGTGGGTAGGAAGTCTCCATTTCGCATATACTCACTGTTGTCCACACTAATGTTACAAAAGAACACATTACCACATAAGTTGTGTCTCACCTGTGTAGGCCTACATATATGACACACTATTCGTGTTTACCAGAGAACAAACACTTGAAAAACAAGAAGCAAAAGTAACACCTATTTCGTAATAAATACACACACATCCTTAACAAGACTCTCTCACCTGTGGTTTGCTTGTCATACCCATATAAGAATAGCGTACACCATAACGTTAGCTTGCTAGCTATCTATGTTATTCTAGATGGAGCAACATGAATGTCCTAAATGTTTCAGTGTACAGATACAGGTGGCCATTCAACTAAAATGCCTTACAAAAACAGAACAAAACCCCCATTAGACTATTGAGGACTGATTTGTGCACTCTAATTTGTTCAAGCTTGCAAGCTAGCTTTATCCGTCAACCCATGACTCAGGACAACAGGACAATGATCCATCTCCAATTTCAGAACAGCCGGTTTCTTTGTACATTACATACTGAATAGGGCACAGCATCAACTGCTATGATTAGTTAAATGTTTATTTAGCGAGGGGATTAGGTAGCAAGAGTAATGAATCAGTGTAAATATCTTTAAAATGCATCTTTCTTACCAGACCATAGTACTTTCCAGCACCATCTTGGAAACGCTGCGTTGGTTACGTCGACGTCATATTTCAGAGGATGTGATTGGCTATCAAATGTGATCTCGCCGAGAGGTACTCTGGGAAATGAAGTTCATATTTTGATCTGACCGATGACTTTCATATTTTTTTTTTATATAATGAAAATATGACAGGACTGCACAAAACTGCAAAATGTGCAAATGGCAAAGTTCAAATGCTTCAATCAAATTCTGCAGATTTTGTGTAGGCCTATAGTTTGCTCTTCATAGTGCCGTCTGCAATTGAGCATGCTGGCATGATTTTATCAATTTCAGGACATTTTTGTCCAAAACAAAATAAAACACACCAGAGAGTTAGATCACCCCTCCCTTTAGTATTTTCAGAGAAACTCCGCACAATATTGCTTCTTTCTTGTCATATGGTATTTTGGGCCCCACCTTCGACTTGAAGGCACCTAACCTTGAACCCTGACCCCAGTGTCTTCCAGGCAGCACTGCCTTGAAGTCGATGGTGGGGACCCAAAAGACCATCAAGCACTTTTCTTTGGGGATAGGTTGGGTCCACCTTATTTTCACTGACTGCACCTTTAACCATCCTTCAAGTCAAGTATAAACAAAGTTTAGAAAATATTTTTGTCTATGTTTTATTTAAAATCAGACATTGTGAAAAAGCACCACCACCACATCACTGAAAACATGGCGATACAGAGGCAGCGAACACAGCGCAAGAAAAAAAGGCATTTCCGTGAGTGCTTATATACATATACACATTTTAAATAGGCCCAGTAAAAATATAGTCATTGAAGCTTTTACGGCATTCAGGTCTACTGCCTGGAACCGTGAGACATTCAGAAGTATAAAGTAGAAAATGCAAGAGGAGAGTAAATCACTTATTTGCAATGGGTAATACCGATCAGAACACGTTTCAAAACACTTGGTAATATAAAAGAAAGTTAAACAATCGTTCCCTCCCTACCCCTTGTCTATAATGCAATACATACTACTTAAGATTCAGAAATTATTTTCTGCCAGAGTACATGATACATACAATCATCTACGGTACATATATCATTCTTATATACCTACAAGGTAAAAAAGCGCAAAAAAAAGAAAAGAAAAATCAAAAACAGCCTCAATAAATACAATTCTTGAATAAGAACTGGCAAAAAGTTCATATTGCAATAATTCATTTGATCTGTAGTGTCTGTCTTGCCAGCATGCAACCCCTTTTGTTTGTGCTGGGGATAAGACGTGTCTGGTTGCCACAGTTTGTGCTCCAGTAATCCCTCTCGACAAAGAACATTCACATTACAAAAGATGAGAATCTTGACATTTGTATGTGGGTCACTTTACACAAGTAGGGCAAGTCTAGTGGGTAGGTTCAACTCGCAACTTTGTACATTTTAACTGATCAAAAATAGTCCTCTTTGCCACGGTGTCAAGACTTTTGATCACAATTTCAGCCCTATAAGGCTACATTTTGTCCAAGTAGGCTCCAACAATGACAGGACCTAATAGTACTTGTTTACAGAACATGAATTGTTTTGGAAAATAATAATAAAATAATGATAATAATGATAATAATAACAATAATAATAATAATAGTATCAGTCCTGTGGTGGATCCTGTAGATCCAAAACATTCATTACTTCATACAAATGTTTAAAGACAGACTGAGTACAAAGATTATAGCCTCAGATGAGAACTTTTGCATTTTGTGGACACCATATGGGGCAGTTTGTTCACTTTGGTGGCTGACTCTCCACAAACATGAGGCTATGTACGAGCTTTGGTGAAGGACATGGTAAAAAGACACATGCAGAAGTTGGGTGTGCATTTGTGTAATGGCAGTCAGCTGCGGAATGCCTGAGGAACACTGATTATCAAGAGGCAGAAGTATGATCCTGACCACAACATGGGGGGAGAAGCACTGGTTAACAAGAGAACTTTGGGTGGAATTGGGGATAGGGAGAGAGGTTGATGCCACACGGAGGGAGGGAGAGGAGGGGGGTCTGGTCAGGAGACCACAGCACGAGGCACACGCGACCATCAAAACTTGATCACCGGCTTTTTTTGTTTGCTTGTTTTTGAATGTGCTCATCCAGAACATGGAAGCCTTGGGGACAAAAACATTGTCTCATTGCAGCAGTTCAAAACGTGTTGCATCTGTGCACACACACACACACACACACACAGTGGCCACACTAGTAATGTGGACCAGAACAATGAACAGGAAGAGAAACTACTGAACAACTGAAATTACATTAACCATTACTTAATAACAAACAAGACATCCATGGGACTATAGCAACAATCTCAGCATTAGGTCTTTGCAGGAAGATGAAAAACTATTTATCAGACCAATCGTTTGAGTCTGTTCTGGAGACTATTGGATTCTGTGTATCATGATCTCCACATTCTCCAAGTGTCTTTGTAATCCCTTCTAGCCTTGAACACAGTAGTGTGCGAGAAGACCATATTGAGAGAGTTGGACTGGTATATCTAGCTCTTTGGTGGGTGTTTCATGGACAGGAAAGCCTGCTGTCCAAGTCCAGGCCTCCTTAAACCTTTACTGTCAGTCAGTGCTGTTACTGTGTGTATGAGGGATGGAACAATCTCGACTCCACTTGGGCAAAGTTTCTTTATGTGGATGAATCTCCGCAAACTCTACATCAACTAACTAGGCCAGACCCTGTATCCACATTTAAAAGGCTCAGGAACATGCAGTAAAAAGCACAGAATGCATGGTTTGACGTTGGCTGACTATGTCCAGAGTGCTTGTTAAGGTATGTATGGAATAAATGTGAACATTGAATGGAAAAAAAAAGAAAAAAGGGTAAGTAACTGGATAGGTGACATTTCGATCTGTTATTTTCACCAATCCTGTCAGTTTAGATCTGTTGTGGAAAGAAGAAGCAGGGAATGTAAACCTTCACCCAAGTCTGCCCAGTTGCTGGCTTAAAACTGGGTTATAGTCACGAGGGTCATGAGTGAGAACATTGTCTGACAGCACTCACACTACCCGCCTCATTCATGGATGGGTGAAGCAAAAGGATTAAACAGAACAGTGATTCAGTTTTCAAAATAATAATTAAAAAAAAAAAAAATTATAATAAATAAAACATTTTTTAAAAAAAGCTAAAAGTTTGAAAGGGTAAATATGCATCTCCTTTCTCCCGCTGGCCCATATCAAATAAATTGACATGTTTAATATTAATACTCTGGACTGTCAGACTGAAGACAGGGACATTAACTGCCAGGGGAAACTCACTGGTAACAGCGAGACCTAGAAAAAGACAATTGATAAATAAACAGCTGGGGTGAGTGCAGGGCAATGTCCCATCTATGCATTTGGCCATCTGAAAGCAGATGGGCATTTCACAAAAGACAACCATGACAGTGAGTTTTGAGTGTCTTGATAGTGGTCTATTTAAAAACAAAAAGAAAAAGAAAAAAAGGCAATATAAAAATAGACAAAAAGAACAACAAAAAAAGCAAAATTCAAAAGCAAACCACACTGGAGCAATGAAGAAAGCAGCTGATCTATGAACATGCCATGCTTGGGAAGCTCAACTGCACATACATATCCATGTATTCTCAGCACTACAAAATTAAGCTATAACAGCAGGAAAGCAATCTTCACCTGTGTAGCTAGCAGTGTTACACTTGGTCCTTCAGAGAGTGACCTCTCATTTCTGTAACCAGCAGAAATGGTGAGTGTACTCAGTGTCGTTTAAAACAGGTGTGATTATATTGATGTGAAATGAAGACCCATCAGCAATTAAAGGCAGACTTTGATTCTACTATCATTACTATCAGAACTAGCAATAACTGGTGCTCGTAAATCCGCAGTGAGAGTTAAAGCCGGAAAGTGAGAGGCAAACAGATACCTAAACATGAAATGTGTGCATTAAACCAACACTGATCTCTTCCCTTCATAAGAGCCCACCCCTGTAGAGCCCACTAGCTGATTGGTCCATTAGGTGTCTGGAGATACACACCATTGGCTAAGAGAGAAAAAGGGGGTGAGCTTATTAGACCGACAGGCAAACCATAGTCATGACAGCCAACAAGCAAAGGAACATAGACTTAAAAACAAACAAACTTTGCTTAAACAAGCAACAGTGCTAAAAACAAGCAAACGCAAAAGCCAACAAAAAGGCACAGCAACAAGCAGGACAACAGTGGTTTTACATCCAGGTAGCCCAAACTCAAAACTCGTATCCAACATGGTGTCTATGTATGACCTTTCATGCCAATTGTGCTATTTTGTAAGAAACCAGCATGTTTAAAGGAACTGGAAAAAAAAAAAAGTGTTTTGTTTTCTGTCCACAAAAAGCTGGGGACAACCAAAAACAGATCTCACCTGAGAAGGTAAAGACTGCATATCTCCGTCTGTTAGGGTCAAAGGGCACCCTAACTTTGTTTACTCGGATATATATGCTGAGGACACAGAGGGCAAGCAAGTCCATACGGGACTTCACCTCCCCCCTTACCCTCAATCACTGCTAAGAGATGGTACAGCATAGTCTTAACCATAAAGCTCTTTGAGTCAGGGCTTGGGTAAGAAATTAGCATGAGACCAAGAAAAATTCACAAAACACTGAAAGTAAAAATAAAAGAACGAAAACAGATCATGATCAGATATGAAGTATTATGCGATCAAAGGGCAAGCCTGTGATGGTATAATACTTGTGTTAGGTTTAAATAATAAAAAAAAAAGGCTACTCCTTGGTCATTCCATCCTCTAACAGCTGGGAAGAAGTAGCGAGGTGGCTAGTTGGTGGGAAGTTCCATTAAACCGGAAAGCAGGGCATTCCGATTCCAGTTAAAAGCAACTTTTGTCTGCCCCCGAACAGTCATAACTGCTGGGCCTCCCAGCACGCCTGGGCCAGTGCACACCGGCACAGCCAAGCACTCCTCGTCAGTCCTGCGCTCAGGCCAGTTCAATAGGTTTTAAAGTGGGCGTCTCAGTCCAGTGATGCAAGTTGAGAGTTGGAGCTTTAGCAGCATAGCCTCTGTGGGATGAGAGCCTATGGACTCCCACACACCAAACACACTTTCTTGTGTGCAAATATATAGATCCCCCCCCCCACCCCCATATCTCTTCTCCATCTCACTCTGTGTTTTCCTCCTTTCCTCTATTTTTAAACTAGGCGTCTGCATCCCTTGTTGCGTGCAGCCTGGAGAGCCTTTCAGAACTCCCACGCACGCGCGCACACACACTCGCACATACACACAAACATGCGCGCGCACACACACACAAAGACGTGGGGCAGGATCCTCCAGCTGATGCGGGGCTTGTTCTCCTTCCTTGCGTTTTTCCTCCTTCTCTTCCTCCTCCTTCCTTGCATCAGGTGTTCTAGAAACTCACACTTTTTTTACTGCAGAAAAGTGAGATAGATGTGTATGAGAAAGGGAAGATGGCTGTTTCCACATTGTAATGAACAACTGCTTTGCACACTTCAAAAATCTGATAAAAAAAAACAAAACATTATAGTTAGTGTAGGCTGGACTTACAAAACAAATATTGGTCTCGGGGATTATGTCTTTGAGTGAAATGGCATCTTCATCGCCTACTTCTTCATCTAAACCTTCAGCACCAGCACTGGAAAAATAAGAGAGGACTTATTACTTTCAAGTCCTACAGTTATGTAGACACTGGTGTGTGTGTGTGTGTGTGTGTGTGTGTGTGTGTGTGTGTGTGTGTGTGTGTGTGTGTGTGTGTGTGTGTGTGTGTGTGTGTGTGTGTAGAGGTCTTCAATCTCACCTGTGGTAAATAGTGTGCTCTTGTTCTGTGCTCGCAGACTTGTGCACTTCTACCCCTACTGACCTACAAATGAACATGTACAGTACCACACTCAGAAATGGTTGACAATCACACAAGAGGTGTCCATGGTAATAAAAATAAAACAATGGATTCTGCAGGTATTACCTGAGTGGGGGAGAGCTGGAGGTGAGGCCAGTGCTGCCAAGCGATGAGTTGGATAGATTTGTTTCCACAAACTCACCCGAGTCACCCGCCTGAGGAGGGGTCCTAGGGAGAATGTCAGGTCTGCCCAATTGCATGCCTGTAAATGTTTTATTTTTTTGTAAAGAAAAGAAAAATTAGGTCATATAAATGATAGACCCCCCCCCCATCCCTGTATCCTCAGAAGTTCATAGGGCTTAAAGCAAGGAACATTTCTGTACCAGTTATCAGAAACTTTCAAAGTCATATAAAGTTATCAATTCTCAAATGCACAGCCCTGACTTTACATCTCTCTCCCCAGCCCACCACCACACACCGCTGTCTCCATCCATGTCTGACTGGGATAAGTGAGGCCTGTACACCAGTCTGGCATCAACCACAGAGTGTCCCCCAGCCGCACTGGACGTGGATGCAGGGGCGCCGGTCCCCATGGGCAACCTCCGCACGATGCTCGGACATCCCCCTCGACTCTTCTTGGAGGGGGAAGGCTTCACTGTGCGGAGGAACAGGCAGAGCAAGGGATGGGACGCATGGATAGGAGACCGTAGAACATCTCAAAGTATAGTAGATGTTTATTTTTTCTGTCATATGGTTCACCAGATTAATTCATTTAAGGGCTGTTCACACCAACATATTCTAACAATAACTGATTGTTACAGTTTGTGTGGACGTTTTCAGTCATATTAACTAGAGCGATACTTTTTTGCCGTTACATTTCTTAGAGTGAACATCACTTATATCTCCGGACACATTCCTCCACATGAGGACACTTACATGGGATCTTCCTGAAGACCGTGTTGCACATGAATCTCTGAAAGCGCTCAGCGTAAAAGCCAGGCCTGTGGACGGAGACTGTGTCCTGCAGGAGAGACAGCCAGAGGTATTAGCCTTCGTAGCACATTCCTAATGTAGCACAATGTGTCAAGGCTTGCAATCACCAAAGTCAGAAATTAGATCATGCAGCTGGACTACATACCCCATCATGCACCAGAGCTTTCCAGGAATGCTCAATCTTCTTGATGAATCTGTGGAGCGAAAGACAGACATGGCTTATCAAACATGACCTTGAAGGCCTGTGCTTTAAAGTTACGATTTGCCAACTACAAATTCATTTACCATCAAACTTCGTAAGGGTGAAAATCTTACATAGTATACCTTCAAAAACAAGCTTAGGGGTCTTACACAATGAAAAATAAACATCTTGTTTACTCAACAAGAGCCACAGTGCCACCACACACCTACTCTGCTCATCAGTGGCTGACCACATACACAGATCACACACAAACAAATACACAGATCACACACAAATACACAGACCACACACACACAAACAAACAAACAGACCAAAGCCCACAGACCAGAAAAAAAATCACACACACACACCTGTAGGACTGAAGAATGTCAATGATTCCGATGTAGATGAGTAGCCTCTCTCCTTTGGAGGTTCGTGCTGGAATGCCTCCCATGCTGCGGATTTAAAAATACATTTTTGTTATGACTTAACACACCGTGTTGATGAACACACACACACACACACACACACACACACACACACACACACACACACACACACACACACACACACACACACACACACACACACACACACACACACACACACACACACACACACACACACACACACACACACACACACACACACACACACACACACACTGAACAAACAGGGAGTGAAAATGGGAAACAGGCCACAAGACAGAAAAGGCAAAATGAACAACCAAAACGAGTTTCCAAGCATAGCCCAGACACAGCAAACAACACTCTGTGTTGTCTTCGACTGTCACTCCGGCATAAAGAGCAAAGCAACTCTAGACAACAGAGGAAGAATGCGATCCTATAAAAAGACACGCAGACAGAAAAGGAGACATAGCAACAACAAAAGACAAAAGATCAAAGTGGAGATAAAAAAAAAGATAAGAGAGATTTGTTGGGAGACCAGATGAGACAATAGCAGAGACAGTTGAAGGACGGACACGGACACACACACACACAAAAAAAGACTTACTGGTCCTCAGTGTCCATGGCTCCCTTGCCGCGGGCTTCACCCTGGATGGACTCCATGGCGGTGCAGTAGAGAGATTTCTGTATCTGGGGGCGCTTCTGGTCGGGCGTGATGGGGCCCTCTCCAGCCGCACTGTGGACCCCGAGCCGCTCCCGCAACGCCTGGTCCACATTGTGGACGCCCATCAGCAGGCTGTAGTCCATGATCTTGAAGCTCTGCAGCAGCTGGAGGAGATGGATGAAGGTCGATTATTGATTCGACGTACATTACATCACCTTTCCCCCCCTCCCCCATCGTTTTTATTTTCTATTTGTATGCGGTGTCATCACTAGACGTAGGTTCAAACTGGAGAGTTTCCGTGTTCTCTTTGTACTTCTGATAGAGTGGAATTTGTTTTCAGACCGAGTCTCTTTGACAGTTCACAAAGAGAGACATCTATCCTCAGTGACCGTGACGACAAAACCTTTCCCTGACTTTTCAAAGACCTTCAGTGACATTTCCTCGACTTTGTACGGCCTATAATTACAAAATTACTTCACGCCACCGGTTGGGGCAAATTATGAAATGTGACTTAAGACATTAGATAAAACTGGATTTCTCGGTTTTCTTCCCTAACGGACATGGTAAGGCACACAAAGTGCCTGTAGACCTACTGTGTATTGGAACATGCAGATGATGTTTGCCATTACATTTCTGAAGTCTTCAACTCCTGATGTTTCAAAGTACTCGACAGGTTTGACTTTGACAAGGGTGTATTGTTTCTATGTGCCATTTCAGTTTAGATGGTTACATGCGCTCATGCACTCATGTGCTAGCAATTCACTGCACACCACTCACTGGGGTGAACTAAGTGAATCAATATCCTCGCCTACCTGAAATATGCAGGGTTGCAGCCTACTTGCACTCACTACTATAATTATGTCTAACATGAACGGTCACATAAACATTGTCTATGTCCATGGTAATGATTGACATTGGCTACGAATAAAGTGTGTTAAAATAAAAGGTCCAATATTAGATCCGATAAGGTAGCCTTTTTTAACCCACAAGCTCCGCGACCCACTTTTGGGTCCCGATCCACTAGTTAAGAAACACTGCTCTAGATTCTTCAACAAAGAAATCGTTATAGTTTGCATCTGTGTGTTTCATTACTTAATAAGCACAAAACCTGGGCCGCCAGGGACATGCACTCGCGCACACACACACACAGTCTTTCTGAAAGCACATACAGTCATTTCCTGCATATCAGCCGCTTTGTGTATAAGCCGCAGGACAGTGTTTTATGCAAGTTAAAAGAAACAAAACCATATCAACACCATATTAACTGACCCCCTGTATTAACCTCATAGCTGAAGAAATTTAGCAAAATCAATGTATAAGCAGCGGCTAATAGTCGGGAAATTACGGTACCAACACAATATTTACAGATACACAGTCTGTGCCAGGCTTGCCATTTGGACAGGCAAGCACACACACACACACACACACTGTACACACCAAGCAGTCCCTCTGGATGGTTTTGCTGAGGGCGTTGTAGTTGTCGGTCTCCATCTGCAGACCGTCGGGCAGGTCCTGAATGAAGTCCAGGTCCTTGTAGGTGGGGACTTTCTTGTCGCGCTCCTTAGCCGAGGCGCGCCGCTTGTAGGTGGAGCCCTTCAGATCGAACTTCATGTGCATGGGGATGGCGCGCGGCAGCAGATTGTTCATCACCACGATGCGGATGTTCTTGCCGCCCGCCTGCACACAGTACAGGCCGTAGAACTTGGGCAGCAGGGTGCGTTTGTTCTGGTTCAGGTTCTACAGGGTTGTGGGTTGGGGGGGGGGGGGGGGGGGGGGCAGTGAGGGAAGAGGTAATGGACGTGTGAAGGTGGAGTGGGTTACAGGGAGAGGGGTGTTCCCAAGCACAACAACAGATGTGGACAGATGACTCGGCTCAGTTCCCGGGCTAGTTAATGAGATGTGGGTTGCCAATGATAGCCTAGAACCTCTGTGCTGCATTTAAATGCCTTGACATTGTGCTGACGTCGGGACAGACCTGTGCCACTCTTAATGCTATTGTGTACTGGCTTTTCCCAGCCTGTTTTGGGATAAGAGGTTTAGAGTTCTGAATAGTAATCGGCTTGTCATGGGAACCAGAGCCAGCAAACTGTCCACCTCTGAGCACAACAAGGGTACACAAACAGAAAACAAAACAGAAATCGACATACTTACATTATAACTAACTATTTATTCCATCTGGCCAGCATGTAGGAACACTAAAATCTCAATTGGTCCCCCATCTCCCACAAGTTTTTCAGTACAGAGCCATATTTTATTAGCCATCCATGGAAACTAATAATTTATCTGTTACCCAGTATAATTAGTTGGATAGCAAAGTCAAAGCCCCCCCAAAAATCACCATCACCACATGCACCCGGTCACTCACCATGAAGTATCCGGGTAACAGCTTCTGTAGAAATTCAGCTTCTTTGTGTTGCACTGTTTTGATGATGAATTCGTCGTCACTGGAGACGTAGAAGATTGAGCCACTCGCTCCCGGATTTGACAGTTCGATGAGTGGATCATTACAGAGAGAATACTACACACACACACACACAGTTAATATCAAAACTGTTTATGTTTTTTCTGTTTATCATAACTCTCTAACCTTTGTTATCCTAAAAAAACATACTGTAGTAAAAAGTATCTGAACTTTACAGTGTATAATGCATCAAAATTACAGTCAAGAAAATGTTTACATCTCAGAGACGCCATATTTCCTCCTAAGGGGACTTAGTGACCTTAGTTAATTGGGTACTAAGTGCGTGTATGCGGAGAGGGAGAGGGGTTGTGGGAGGGGTGGACAAGAGTTATGTGCGTTGTGCACACTCCATTATGGCCTGTGCAGACTACACAATTTCAGCCCGATTTTGCCACGATTGTGTCGTGACCGACAAATTTCCATTGTTGTGTCCGAATATTAAAAGTTGAGAACGACGTTCGAAGGAGGAAGTGTCTTGTAATGTGACATGTGACATGTGACAACGACCCGCGATTTATTGTCTGTGACATTCTACGCCGTTATGACCAAAAGTCTAGCATGTCAGAATTTTTGGGGAATCTCCTACGACTCCCATGTTGACAGTGACATGTGACGACACACGACGAGAAGGCTACGATAGATGATCTTGTAATGTGGCCACTCTTGTGACCAAGACGCGGCAAGATTGTGTGGTTCTCTGATCGCCTAGTCTGACATGGTCAATCGTAAAAGACAATCGTGAAAGACAAAAAAATCGTGTAGTCTGTACAGGCCATTAGTGTGTTTTTCCAGAGGCAACTGCGGTAAACTCCCGCCATTAGTGACACTCACCAAGTAGTCATCGGGTCGGATGCCAAAGAGTTCTCTGAAGTAGCGGAAGGCAATAGGAGCGTACGTTTTAAATCTGAAGTCGCTGTAGTGGTGAGCTGGGGTCAGGTTACTCCCCTCACTGAGAAAGAGAAAGAGAGGTTTTTTTTTCACAAACCCTTTACTAAAGCAGTGGGGGATATGAAAACCGAAACCAAAACATGCCATACAGAATGTTTGAATAGAGCATAAAATGGATCAAGATGCCGGTTATGCCCGTTTCTCTGTGTGTGTGTGTGTGTGTGTGTGTGTGATGGAATGTTAATACATGCTGACCGAGGTCTGTAGCCTAGTAGGCACAAGCAAAAATAAACATAGACAGAGTAAACACTGAAACATGGAGACAGGGCCAGGAGCACATTACACGTCCAGCTCAGGCGCGCGCGCGCGCACGCACACACACACACACACACACACACACACACACACACACACACACACACACACACACACACACACACACACACACACCTCATTCCCACAATGCTTACTCAACTCATGAATGTCATGAGTCTGTTTCCTCATTCAATGGAGTCATTCTCTCGGAAAAAAAGGATGAACATCCTGTTCACCTGTCTTTACTCAGGCAATGTCATCAAAATGATTCTGTGTGTGTTTCTTTAGCTCACACAGACAGTATGTACATAACACCTTTGTCTCCTTCCTTAAATCTACCAAAGACACCAAGTCTGGACCCACCTGGGGAAGAAGATGCTCTCTACGACGACAAAGTCCTGCATGAGCACATCTCGCTCAGCCTTCTGGCTGAGGCTGCCCACGGTGTACGTGATGCCCAGCTGGATCGCCCCCTTCAGCGCTGAGGAGGTAGTCTACACACACAGACACACACACAGACACACACACACACACACACGTCAATCAAGGGCAGTAACACACACACACACACACACACACACAGCAGCACATACTTTATAATAAACGGCAACGCTAGAGGGATAGACCACACCACAGCATGACTGACATTCACAGACGCCACTTAAGAGCTCTTGTGCGGCTCAGTATAGTTGACCCAGGCAGAACAGACCCCATGAACACACCACCCGGCCCATACGGTCTGAAGTGGGATCACCTAATCTGAACCAAGGGAAGGGGGACAGGACGGAGGAGAGTGAGTCAGGAGAGGAGGGGGTGACGCTGGGACAGAGGGAGGAAGTGATGCATGATGCATTATGGGTGTTGAAAGATCAGGAAACGGATGTATGCATCATTCTCTTAGAGAAGTTGCAGTTTTTTTTATTATTATTATTATTTTTAATTGAGGACACATTCATTTCAACGGGGACCAGCGTCATGGTTGGTGCTCGATTACACTCAGTGCTGCTTAGAGACGACATTCGAGACTCAAAAAGAGGTCAACATTGACTTCCATGGCAGCCAAGCCAAGCCAATCCAAGCAGGAGAAGGAAAGGCTGTCTCAGTGCCTGCTCATACCATACCATACACAAAATAACTATACTACAACAGGCAAACAAATAAGATCATGTCTGTATAAAAAAAACAAGCTAGGTCTCCCTTTTCACAAGAGAAGAAACTACAAAAGCTTCCAAAACAAAGGCTGTCGTGTAGGAAGCAGCACAAAAAGAATACTGGGCACAGCCTGCCACACCCAGCAAGGAATTAAACCGAAATTGCTCTCCACTCTGTATGAATTACAAAGACAGTAGCCCTTTTTCCATTAAAAAAGTTACATCGCTTAAAACGATGCGCATCAAAAAGTTAGTGCGACACAAAAATGTGACAGAAAATGACAGAATTTTGATTCGCTAGAATCATTCTATTGAATGGAAAACCGTTTTGATGCTTCTTAGATCACTCAAAATGACATCGACTTATGAGTTAATTCGCTTGAAAATCTTATGGAAAAGGGGCTTGTGACAGACCGCAAGAGGTTGCACATAGTACCGTCAGTCTAAGATGACCGTTTGCAGACATTGTTGACTTGCTTTCTGGGCAAAAAAGACATTTGGAAGGCACCTCTTAGGTTCAACTATAGTATATTGAATAAACAGCAAGCCTGAGCATTTTTAAATGCATTTGACTGCCTATGGCTAGCTAGCTAGCTAGCTTTGCCTACAGCAAAGGTAAACACATTTTCTGCCACTGCTGTTTTAAGCTCTGTCCGTGTTGACTGAGTGTTGCTTTTCACACTAGAATCACTGCATCACGTTGAGGAAAACAGGGAGGCGCAAACGTCTCTGAAAACCAAGTGAAGCATCAAACATTTCCAAATATCAAATGCATGCAATATTTTCCCCAACTAACTGAGGATACATTTAATGGAATGGCTTTTAAATGACATATACTGTGCACGTCACACTGGAGTCTGAGAAACTGCGGACGTAAAACAGAGTGTAGCCTGGTCAGCACAGTATTGGCGCCTGTCATTCCACCCCCAATAAACGGCCCCTGCCCAAACTCCCCCTTAATAGTGCCGTCTCTCTCTCTGTCTTGACGTGTGACCCCATTCTGACCTTTTTGTAGGTGGTCTCTCCAGTGGGGTCCACCCCCCTGTGTCCGATGGTTTTCTTCAAGGTCTGGGAGGTGCTCGAGGAGCCCGGAACCTGGAAAGGAGGAGGAGGAGGAGGAGGAGGAGGGAGGAGAAATAGGGAAGACAGGGAGGAGAAAGAGGTCAGCAGTGAGTGAGTGAGTAACACAGATGGCACACAACGAGTTTTGGTCTTTACCTCACACACCCTCTCTCACACACACACACACACAGACAGACAGTGCATGCTTTCCGTCCACACCCCACCCTAAGCCACATGGGACAAAGTGTTGGTGTTGGGTGTGTTAGCCTGACTGGGTCAACATTTGCCTGGGCAATGGTGGCTTCCTCAGTGATGTTTGAACAACACAAACACATGACAACCTCATGCATACACATGCGAATACACTCACACAGCCCTAACTACCAATGTAGGTGCCTCATATTGGCTGAGCACAGTGAAAGCGAGAGCTTCGGTGGGACTGCAGCCTATTCCCCGATTAACCATAGGGCGATTAACCATATTGTGGTTTTCACCTCTGCCTGGAGCATGACGCACAAGCCACATGTACCCGTAAGATTTACTTCCACTCTACAAACTACAAAACTAGAAGCTACAAACAGCTGCTTGTTTCAAGTAGAGGTTTTCCAACGTACAGCGAGAGTGTGTGTAGAAGGGGACGGGGTTGTCACTTGACAATAAAGTTGAATCTAATCTAGTCTAACTTGAGCAAAAGAAAAATGGATGATGTGTTTTTACAGCCAACAAACAGCTCTCGGCACACTGTCCATTCTTCAAAGATGCGCTTTGACTTACCTCAGGTGAGGCCAACTTCCGGGATCCACTGGCCCCTAGAGAGACAGGAGAGGAGAAAGGAGAGAGAAGAGAAGTTATACGAGTCCGTGAATGAGTTTAATGACGTCTAAATCATATTGTACACACATCAGTGCATGATAACAACGAAAAAACGCAAAGATCTCTTCCGTCTTTGCTGTTGAGAAGAATAATCAACAACATAATGTTATCAGTACAGGCTGCAGTACACTCACATGCCATTCAAGACAGGCTTACATTGGCTTATTTGGAAATGGTTAACACACACACACACACACACACACACACAATCAGTCTAGCCTCCATCTATAAAAAGGTACTAAGAAAGAGTGTAAGAAGAGCTAAATAGCAGAGGAATGCGAGTGCCACAGAACAATATCAGCAGCATTAACAGTGGTGCTCTATTGATCAGCTGGTCTGGTTGAAAGAGACCTTAGCAGGTATGTGCAAGTGTGTCAGAGAAAAAGAGTGCGAGTGTGAGTGAGAAAGATTGAGAGAGAGAGTGTGTGTGTGTGTGTGTGTGTGTTTGTTTGTGTGTCGGTGAGAGTGAGAGAGAGAGAGAGAGAGACTAGACTCTTCACCCTAGAGACAGCAGGCAGACCACTTTAATTAAGTGCATGCCGTCTACACACACAAGCACACACACACACACACACACACACACACACACACACACACACAAATAGCAGCCTTCTCTCCTGGCACGTAGGCTTACTGATTGTGATTCAGAAGGCAGACTGCTGCTGCAGTCTGTGGAGGCTGCAACAAACACGTGAGTGAAATGTCTGCAGGTAGCCAAAAGGCAGTCTCACTGTCTCACACCTAGGGATGTAACGGTATGAAAATGTAACCCCACGGTTATAGTGACCAAAATTATCACGGTTTTCGGTGTTATCGCGGTTTTAAAAATTGTGTGTACAATATGTTAAGAAAGCGCTGATGGGTGTAGACAAGCTGAACTATTAGTTTAAAAAAGTGTGACAGTGTTTATTACATTAAAAATATAGGCAAACCCTCATTGCCTTCAGCAGGATACTGATCATTCACAGCAGTGGCAATCCTAGTCTCTGCTCAACCCTCCACACACACAGAAAATGGCTTGTCTTGTTTCTATTGCATATTTTGAATTCATAAACTTTATATATTTTGCTAATAGTTTAGAATATGTTAGGATCTGCATAATTACTTATAGCTAAAAATATTCAGTAATTTGAATACTTCATATTGATTTTTAAACTCTTACACTTGTCTTTAATGACTTTAATGTTGTGTAGGTCTAATTGAGAGCCTGTCACTTTAAGAGATACGCGAAGAAGGCTAATTATATTAACCTTCATTCAGTTTTTGGAAAGTAGTCAAGCATAGTTCAAGGATATCCGTTTTCATTGAATAAAATGAATGTTCAAAACATTAACAAGTCAAAGAAAATATTGCTGGGATCATAGAAAAGATAAGTGTCTTGCAATGTTAACTTCTATGATTTTGGTGAGCACTAGGCTACTGTACATTAACGATAGACATGACGCGTGAGCTGACGGGATAGTTACCTTGATGGAACTCTCTCAAGATGTAAAAGTTTGCCAATAGGCTGTGTAGCTTTTTTCGGAAATTGAACTAAACACTACAGTAGGCCTAAATGAACTAAATTCCATAGCCTACTGTAGGTAGGTTACCGTGGCATTGTGCTCACTTTTTCCTTGGTTGGAAATGTTGGCTGCTTATAGCTTAACTTATGATTTGGAGTTTGGTATATCTGCTATATCCAATGAGTGACACCCAGCGCTCAGCATTCTCCTGATAACGTTAGTGGAATAGCCTAGATTTAATGTGAACGTGTAGGCCTACATAAAAAGACGCAGAGTGGCTACATGATACAGCGCACGTTTTGGGGTGAAAATGTTGCGCCCTTTAAAAGCAGGTGTAGCCTTATGAATCATGGTTAAATCCATCAATTAGACAACAGAATTAGTAAGGTAAAGTTTTGTTTCATAGTTGCCTTCAGCTTGTGCCAAAATCAGGCTCGGATGAAGCTGGGAGGAATTAAACACGCGGTTACCACACCGTAGTATCAACCGTGATAATAATGATATTCGAAATTAACACGGTAATTGTTATCGTCAACATTTTTATCATGGTTTACCGTCACACCGGTAATCGTTACATCCCTACTCACACCTGGCTGCATCAATACTACATGCTGGACAATCATATGCAGAAAAAAAGTGTGTGTGTATGTTGTTACTACGCACATCAACGATAGACACACATGCATGATAACGATAAACATGCGTCAGTTTCAATGGAAAAGAGTTTAAAGTCTGAAGGTGTGTTTTTTATGTTGTAGGTACATTCCTGGGCACCCACTGACATTACTTTGGGCTAATATTACAACAGAGTTGCCCTGTGTCTGGACTGTGTGTGGGCTGAGACAGAGCTAAGTATGAAGGCAACAACTCGACAGACGTGTCGGCAGCACACGCAATCCCACCCTGACCCCAAACCCCCCCACACACACACACCTCTAAAAAAAGACATAATTGCTTCCAAACCACAAGATGTCTTAGTCATGCACATGGGTATAAACAGAGAGGGAGAGAAAGACGACAAGGTTGAAAACTGGCCAGGACGACAAGATAAATTTACATGCAGACAGCAATACTGCTGAGTATGTCTGCTTAAAAACACCATGATGCACAACATGTTAAAAAAAGACCACTAAATCACAAAGACAGACAGACAGACGGTATTGCTCAAGCCATCAAAATTTGCACCGGCCATAACAAACACATGAGGATATCTGACAACATAAAGTATGCCTGGCAGCTAAAAAAAAGGCAGGCACACGCACACAGACTGGACACACACACACACACACACACACACACACAGCTCACTCCTGTGCCGCCTACCCACTGAACATCCCCCACATTCTGGCTGTGTAACCCATGGCAACGGCTATTTTCGCAGGGGAGCCGAGTCAGGCAGCACAGGAGCTACCCAGCTCAGGTGGGCGACTGGGGGCAAAGTTAACCCAAGGACAAGCGCTAGCCTTGAGTCGTCATCCAACTGCCTGTGTGTGGCATAACTTATCTACGCAAGAACAGCGCAGCTGCACGCTGCATTGATATAGTTCTGGTTACTGCCGAGAACACAGCATTGACATGCCAACTTGTGTGTCCAGCAGATCAACATATAGGCTATAACAACTACTTAAATCACAATATCACTCCATCTGGTAAAGTATATGAGCTGAGAATGCCATAACAACACCCATTTGACGCATCATGATCAAAAGTCTAGAACAAATCAGTCATAACCAAGACCTATTTGGGCATGGTAGGACCGTATCCAACCTCAAGGTGAAGCTCTCACATCTAGAAGGCGGGGTTCTAGAATAGATGTGTTTTCTATACTAGCCCCTTTCACATTCAGAAACGATACATTAGCGTTTAAGAAATAGCGGGTTCAGGGGATTTCGCAATGTGAAAGGTAGACGTGTTCTGGTCCCGGGGTTGTCTGAAGCCGGTTTCAGAGGCGAGTTATGGGAGGCGTTGCCTAGCAGCACGTCACACGCAATTTGGGAGTGAACAATGACGTTAAGCATGCCTTGGACCTCGGAGATAAACTGATAAACACAACTGTCATGCTAGTTCTACGTGGTTTAGCTTCCAAATGATGGCGGGCCACTTGTTATGTTATTTGAATGCCAAATGAGGTCCTTTTGTCTGTCGAAGTCATATTTCAGTGTGCTGAGTCCTGAACAACTTCTGCTCTGACAGTTAGCTCGTTGGCTAGTTAGCTATCATTAGGCAAACTTTCTAAAAAGACGTGCTGCTGGCAGCAGACGGTTTTGGTAACCTAGCAACAATAAACACTTGACCGAAGTGCTGAGAAAAGGAGGTTCAGGGCACTCTCAGCATAAAAAAACGTGATTGTTGGACACACATATATCTATGGACACAGCAGCTAAAGTTATCCTAGTCTCTTGTGTGTTTCCTGTATTTTAACCTCCTGCCTGGCCAAATACGTCATCAGTCACACACCCCTAATAGCGGGGTTGACCTCTGTTCCTTTCATATTCAACACGGCTCGGCTCTGATACTACCCCCCGAGACGGGTTGGATTGCCGAGGCGGGTTGACTCCCCACCCCGTGTCGTCAATGTGAAAGGAACAGCCTTAACGTTAAATTCGGCTGATTTAGCGTTAAATTCGGTGAATGTGAAAGGGGCTACTGAGAGAACACGTGTCTCTATCACAGCAGAGCACACAGCACAGCAGCACCATGCATGTACCTCTGAGAGAGGCCCGGGAGGCCAGCATCCTCCAGAAGGGAGTCCTCGGGTCTGGGAGAGAGCAGCGTGGGGTGATACCGGACAACGTCAGGAAAAATGCTCAATAAATCAGGCTAGTAGGCTAAACATTCATGGAAAGAAAAGCAGTTGACCCCAACACAAGGTAACGTCCTTCTGCCAAACAACCATCTCTGTCAACTGCATCAGTGCCATTGCTGAACAATGTCAGCAAGACAATGTCAAAAAAGCTGTCAAAATAAATAAATACATATAAATAAATAAAATAAATAAATAAATAAATAATAATAAATAATAAAATATAATTCAGCCTTCACCATACATACAGACACACTCATCCATCTCAGACAGACACACTCATCCATCTCAGGCAGACCTCCTTCACCTTCCAATTCAAACTTGGTGAGGTATAGGCCAGCACTGCAATGAATAAAAAGCATGCATGCTAGCCAGCATATTCCTGGACCAAACTACTCACAAACAATCGGCCAAGTGTGCGCCTCGATAAAAACTACTTTACTCATGTGCAATCTGCATGCAGGAGAAAACACATATTCACATATATGCTTATATTAGTTTGGATGGCAGGAAATATCAATTAAACGTCAGTTTTAGTACAAGCTGGCTGTGTGTGCGAAAGTGAGTCATCCACACATTTTCCATCAGGGAGATGAAAAGTGTGCCGCTTCTCGACCCATTTTATCCTTTATATATAGAAGCAGATTACATCGTGTGACGTCTGTGTGTGTGAAGGTGAATATAAAACTAACAAAACTACAGCCTGGATACACAATATTGGATTTCTGCTGATATTCAATATGCTGATATTGTCATTGGATGAATGCTGATGCCAATATACAAACATCTTTTTCTTTCCTTTAAGGACCTCTCCTGTGTTTGAATTAAGGTATTACTCTTATTATAAAGGCCTAGGCCCAGTTGTTGCCGATACAACACTTTCACTATTATTCACTCTACCCCAAATACTTTAAGACATGTAGTCTCACATGAAAAATAAGGAATTAATTGAGGCATTGTGTAAATTATGCAATGTGACAGGTGACATTTTCAAATAAAAATGTAGGCTTAGATCATGAATAATTGGCAGAAATGCAATATCTGCTGCTACCGATGTCATACCAATTATATTGCGCTAATCCCTATTAGTGAAGACCACGCACTGAAATCTCCCAAATCTACTAAGCATGTTTCAGAAATGGGGATTTATTAACAGGAATATTGGACTGAGATAGATATGTTTGTGTGTGTGAGTGAGTGTGAGTGTGTGTGTGTCCATTTGCTAAAACGCCTCCACCAGGTTTAAGTTGCCATAAAGCACCCTACTGTTATTTTTACAAGGCATTCAGAGTCACCGTGCACAGTCATTCTTAGCTACAGGGAGTGTCTTGATGAGCCATAACTTCCCATCTAACCACTGCACTGAATGTCTGGTGCACTTTATTAAAAAGGTCTCTCAATTCACAGATTCTTAGCTTGAGGAAATTTCCAGCCATAGCTTGACCTCTGGAAATGATAGGAGACCAGAACCAAAACAAGCATCACGTCCTAAATGGTCATCACAAATAGCCACATACTCTGTCAAGAAGATGGATAACAGGCGATAGACATGGCCAAAATATTAAACTGGTTGTTCAGAAAACCATGACAAAGGCACTTTTGATTGGCTAGTGAAGTAATTTGGCCAATCTGAATCAAGCTGATATGATCTTCGTGACAAGTCATGAGCTTTGAAAGAATGGAATGGGAGTCAGCATTGCCTGCTCATTTAAGTATATAGAAACATAATTTGGCAAACTGGTGTTGTATTGTGCTAGAGAAAACGGATTGTTCGTAAACACATCACAAAAAATTCAACATAGCTGACAGAATGGCATTGACAGACTAGTGGGAAAAGCTGATGTTTACGCTGTAGTGTTTGTCACAGCACAAGACCTTGCTGCTGATAGCTGTTGATTCCAAAGGCTGAGAATGCCAAACATGACACTCTACAGGAAATAATACTAGACGAAAGCGTACTGAGGTTCCCTGAAATAAAAGAAAATGATAATAAAATATATCGTCACCCCAAACAAGGTTAACTATGTTCGCTAATGACACTCGACTGACAATATTAACGTATCGTAGCCTACCTGAGAACCAAAGTCTATTGCAAATTAACATGGAAAGCTAATATAAAGACAGGTTTTAGTTGGTTTAGCTACACTTGTAACCCCAATTGAAATACGCGACATTAGCTAGAACTACATATAGTTTAATGGTAATACTGCCTAAGTTAATTGAGGTAGCCATAGTTATACCTAACCATATGGACAACTTTTTAACCGTAACAATTATTGTATTATTTTTATTTGTATGTCGCTTTGTACAAAGACGTCTTGCCAAATAGCATAACTAATCCATCAGTTCCTTGGTTAGCATATCTGCCTGAACGAACCATAACGTTACGTTCACGTTAATTTGCCAATTTAGCAAACAAGAGCAGCTAGTTTAAGATCTTGAATCTAGGATATTTTAAGTTAGCAATAAATCACTATGAAAAAAACAATATTTCTCATATGACTATTCACATTTACTACGTACATCAGACTGCCATACAAGCCTAAACCACCGTAAACTAGCAATTAAGTTAAGCGATCTCAAATTTAGCGACCGCTAGCAACTACATGTAACGTTAACATAACAGCATAACGTTAGCTTAGATATGACTGAGTAAACAATAGAAATAGGATAACCTTTTGGCCAGCGTTAACTGAAAACATGTATTTCAAACATTACTTGCTTGGAAACGTCAAGAGAATTCCTACCTATATGAACAGCACTTCATCATTATCGTTAAACAAAACATTAGCCAAGCTAACTGTTAATTCGAAACTTTGCTTATTAAGTTATCAGCCAAGTTAGGACAGTAATCGACAGCTAATTACTGACAACAACGAGATATAGCTATGTGGTCACATAACTTAACAAGATAACGTTTGCTGCCTCCGTAACCCAGACATCACAACATTTATCGCTAATGGTACTATTGTAAAACGACAAACTAGCTAGCTAACCGCTGTGCTGCCTTGAAAATAATAGCAAAGATTAGCTAACCACCTGACTAGCATACTAACGACCGAAACCAACACATAACGTTAGCTCTGTACCCGTCGTGTTCCTCCAAAAGTAGTAGTTATTCGTAGTGTAACTTTACAATACAAATGACATCTTACATTCTTTCCATATTACAGATCTACATATACATGTGAGCCTTTTGTTCCTTTAGTTACCTGTAGGAGCAGTCGAGCCCGAGTCAGCTGCACCGGCTGTCGCCATTTTGCTTTGACTTCGTTTCCCACACTGTTGACTACGCTTTTCTGTAGCGCATATCTGCCCCCGACCATTCAGTTAAATTTAACCCTTCCCCCACTGAACGTTTTGCAGTGTTACCGGAGTACCCAGTTTGTATTTTTTGTTTAGAAATGGTCTGTTTCGTGGTTTTAAAATATAGCCTATGGACAAATGATCCACTTGAAGACATGGCTTGTTGAATTTATTCACAGTAGGCTAGCCTAAACTACAGCAGTGGGCCTACAGATGAAATATCACTATTCTGGCTTGCCTTACCTGTTCTTTAGTAGTTAATTATCACAAGAGGGCACTTGGCCTGTCTTAAAATGGTCATGGTAGCCCTACAGCCAGAAACTATACACTGCATAATCATAAAGAGAGAGAATGAAAGATTATGACTACTGTCAGTAAAAAAAAAACTTTATTTGTCAATCATGAACATTTAAATTCCCAGGGAAATTACAAAGACATTGACTCAGTAGGCTAGGCTATAGCTAGACTACCACACCTTAATAGGCAACAAAGTTACGGCCTATGGTGCCTATTTTGTTATTTTAATCAAATTTGCAAGTAAGAACTAGTAGTGGTTCTGCCAACAACACCATTAAAAGATGATCATCAAAGTAAACACCTTTCTACATCTATAAGTTGAAGAAAGGTCTCGTTGCTCATGTTTCCAAAAGTAGGTGAAAGTTGTAGGCCTATTTATTTGTGGAAAGGTGAAAACCTACTGAACTGGCCATGCATTTTGAAATAATTGATAATTGTTTACATACCTATAATATGTAATTGTGATGTACCCAAAATATAACAGAAATATAATTTCAAAGTGTACAAAAGTAGTATCAAATATAAATTGCAGTGTGTCAGTGGCTATAAGTGTCATATTTCATCGGCTACTGAACTCTTTCTACTCCAACGTTTCTGGATGCCAGGATTTATTGATAGAGAGGGCACCTTCTTCTCCTGAAACTTGGAGTCTCCATAGCTTTTGTGATGGACTCAAGCAGCAAATCCGAGAAACACTTGCTGGGATTTGGTCCACAGCAGTCTGGGGTCACCATGGGAGACGGAGGCTCTTCTGAGCATTTCTCCCTTTGCAGGCTGTCCAGCTGCAGGGGAACAAAATGGCAGTCAGGAAAAATACAAGATTTTGATTCAGATGATCATCAACTTCATTTTAGATATCAATAAATGTATGAGAGTGCGCTGTTAGAGGATGCTACAAGGGCTGGCATTTTATGACAATTTCCTTCCTGGGAAACACACCCATAGCTTTCCTGAAATGTGGGCTAGATGAGCTACAGTACACTGCGCTGAAAATAAATATATCTTCAATGAGCCAATTTCACAGTGTCCAGGTGCCTGGCCTAGTTGATGTTAATGATGCCTTAATTGGCAGGGTAAAACATCTTCCTGTTTCTGTCTTTCCTATAGACTGAGCTGTTCCAGAGGAAGTTAGTTTACACAGTGGCGACATCTTGTGAAATAGGCTCATGGCAACATAGAATACACAGCAAATGAACAAGAACATATTGAGAAGAAATGTTCTCTGCTGTTGCAAAAATAAAAAAGTCTCATGTTATAAAGTTTAGTCTATTTTTCCTCAGAGTTCTTCACAATCACTGGAATTGTCCATATCCATAAAACAACTTTGTTGGCTGTTAGCTGAAGGCAAGACACAGGGATGATGCAGTACTTACCGTGTCCTGCAAACATGCATGTCTCTGTTCTGGCACAAGGTGGCAGCACTTCTTCACAACACTGGCCACAGGAACATTATTCTGTAGCCTGCAAAGCAGTCACACTAGTTGTTCACAGTGCTATTGTCATGTTTGTCTATGATTCATATCCTTTGTGAAAACACGTTCTCTATAATCTCAGTGAGACAGTGAAACATGAACAACAGGATGTTGCCATCACAAAACATGAACCGAAAGTGCCAAGCAGCCACCATTGAGTCTTATAAACAGTACAGAGACACCCTCTCATGCATCATGCATTTTCTGTCAAATATCTCACTTCTTGAGGATCTTGTGTGTTTCACAGACAAGTTTAAGTTGAGGAAAAGGCGGGGTTTGTATCATCATGCTCATCATTTCAGCTTGGTAGTGTGGATGTGGCGCTTTGGAGGAGAAGCAGGATAGGCGCTCCTCTCCCTCCGCCAGTCTGCAGCACGCGTGGTGTTTGGTCTTCACACCATGCTCTTCCTGGCAGAAACGGTTCATCTCCTCTCTCCACTACAGACAATAGAGAAGAGGGGATGAAAGGAAGAGAACAGAGGTCAGAAAGAGGAAGGATGTTAGTTTTTAGACTTTAAGTACATGCATCATAGCGATAACATTTACATTTACAGTACACTATGTTGTAGTTATCAGATCCAGTGAAGTTAACATACATGCTCACACAAATGTACTGTGTACTGTAAACCAAGATGCTTCAAATAAATACATTTCAAAGAAACACAAACGCATAAACACAGAGACACTGCTAAAAGCTGCATCTTTTACAACTAAGAGATGAATGAGAGCAAGGTGATCCTCAAAAATGTGTAAAACCTGATGGACAATCTACAGAATGCACTTCTGTATAACCAGAGTCATTATTACCAATAATGTGTAAATTAACTATGAAGTGTATTTGTTATAGCACAGTATTCATTCAGACAGTGCACCTCAAGACACACAGGAATATCTCAACCAATGCTGACATACATGTAGAGAGAAAATGGATGAGTTTCAACATGCCCCTGTAACTACCCCAACAGGATTTCTTTCTGCAGTAGCTGTGGTGAGTCATACTGTACCTCACCCTTTCTCCAAAAAATCATTTCCATTATAATTACAAAAACAAGCCCTGTTGCCATGACAGGAATTTTCCCACGGAAACAATGGCTGGCATTTGTAGAACTTCCCAAAAGCAGGAGAGAGTTCAGCTTACTGGCAATCTCCATTAATATGTTTATGGATAGATAAGGCCATATCCATTTCAGAAAGGTGACTTAAAATGCACACTAAACATTTTAAGCATCATATTTATAAATTAAATTAAGTTAGAAGTGCTGTCATGCTGTGTGGACCATTTTCCAATGTAGTGACTGTCTTTTGCTTAATATGACACTCCTAAACCTTGTGAAAAGCCTTCCCAGAAGAGTTGAAGCTGTTATAGCTGCAAAGGGTGGACAAACGTCATATTAAGACCTATGGATTAAGAATAGGATGTGACTGAAGTTTATATGGGGGTCAAGGCAGGTGACCCAATACTTTTGTCAATATAGTGTATGTTTGCCAATAGGTTCATAAAGGTACTACGAAAGCATTAGCATTAGCTAGTAGAGCAGTAGTGTATTGTATCATTACCTTCTCATCAGCACAGGCCAGCACTTCCTTTTTCCCCTTGCAGCAGCGCTTCAGGCCCCTCTCAAGGCGATTGAAGGCCTTAGACTGACGGGCTAACCATCCGTAGCCACCACGAGGCAAGCAGCTGGTAACATAGCGTGGTCGCAATTTCCGCAGCTTACAGACCCACTTGATGTTGGAGGAGGTGGGTCGGCCGGGTGGAAAGCTGATGTCTGGGACTATTGTTTTTTCTCCTCTCAGGGTCCGTGGAGCAGCAGCAGCAGCAGCAGCAGATTGCCTCGTGTTGTGTCTGGATATGACAACACCATAAAGCATTGTTAGCCCAGTTACTCCTGTTCTGCCCTCACACTGTGTGCTTTACAAGAATGCATTTATATTCTTAGTACATTACGTACCATAACAGTGTCAGATATTTTCCTTTTTCTGCTATAATCATCTCACTTGCGTAATCTCTAGGGTATTTCAACATGCTGATGTCTAAGTTCTTGACCTTCACTTAATTTCTCCCATTACTTATTTTTCTCTCATCCTTAGCAACCTCAGTTTGTCCACTGTACTTAGTTATCCCCCCCATGCCACTAACCCACTCTATGAGCTCTCGGCCATTAAGTCAGTATGTTCCCTTTGTCCAGCTAACCCCCACCTCTTTGTCTCTCGCAATCTCTCTCTTTCTCTCTCTCTCTCTCTCTCTCTCTCTGTTTCTCTGACCTTTTGCAGTTGTTGGTGAAGGTGAAGGCTGAGCCCCTAGGCAGAAGTTCAGGTCCAGTGTAGCGCGTGGTAGACTTGTAGGAGGGATTGGGTGCCTCTCTCTGAAAACAGTTCAACCTGGCGTGGCCGTTCAGCCTACAGCAGTGGTAGTGGCGGGTCTTCACTGAGAACTCGTCATTGCAAAACTCTTCAAGGGCCTTCTTCCACTGTCAGACACCACACAAAGTGTTTGTTAATGTCTGTGTTTCTTGACCTTTTGAGCTGATTGTTATTACTAAGGATGCTTGGTTTTGTAGCTTTGTAAAATGTTTTGTTGAGGTTATGACCTTGGCTATGTTTTACACTATTACTAGGCCTATAAGCAACCTTCCAAATATCAATACTTTTCCAGACCTGATATTTGGGTAAAAGTACCCTCAAAGCATAAAGCAACAGCAACAAAAAAACAAACTCAAATCTCAACATCCCAGCCTTTATTACTGAGCTGTTTGGTCTGAGTTTCCACAGTGCTTGCATAGTGACCCATAAGCTGATAAGAACCAGGGTCGCCAGCTGTTTCATCTGACTGTTTCTTAAACAAGTCAAAACCATGAAGAAAACAAGAATCCTGATTGGCCATCAACCAGGAGGGGGATATTAAAGTGCCAGATCATAGGAACGCATTAGGTAAGGCAAGATGCAGGGCACTTTAACATCGAACACCACAGCTTGTTATTATGTCTGTTCAAATAATAGATGAAGGTCTATGACCAATAAAGGATTCATATCTCTTGCTGCACAACTTAAAGGTATACTATGCAAAGTTTTTGAGTTAATCAATTCGTTCCATACTGTTATATATGATTAAATGAGTCATTACCGGTCGAACGGTGTTTTTTTTGGCCGCTCTAGTGGTCTGTAGCGGTAAAACCACACTTGCAACTTCAGGAGACACCGGGCACGCACCCATGCTCTACTCCAGGAAGTGTCATGTAAAGTCTCATGAAAAGGCACGGCAGACTGGCCGATTGAGGAGTTTTGTCAAATATACATGCTAAAGCTGTAGGGGAAGCTCTGCAGAGAAATATGCAAGCATAAAACGAGCGAAAATGAAAAGTGAAAGCGAAACCGGCGATGAAATCGCCAATCCTGCATAGTTTACCTTTAACTAAAACACATAAACCACATCTACTCCATTTCCTTATTCTAAATTGCACTATTTTACCTTCACCTCACCTTTAAATCCCCAAAGCTTGAGATTTATGGTCAAGAGTATTTTATGTTTGTGCACTGTGTGTGTGTGTGTGTGTGTGTGTGTGTGTGTGTGTGTGTGTGTGTGTGTGTGTGTGTGTGTGTGGATGTCCGTCTGTGTGCATATTTTCAGCCACTGATCACAATTACTCACTGCCTGATGAGCGCAGCACAAGGTCCTGTCTATGTTCTGTTGCCAGCTGCCTTGACAACACTGCTGACTGTACCAGGCCTCTGTGCGGTGAATGGCATCAGCTTGGCGGCCTAGGTAGGTAAGGCCAGTACGAGGCAGTAAATCTTGAGGGTACCGCGGTCGCCCAGTGCCATAGAGGCAAATTGCCTGGATGTTCTCCGATGTGGGGCGACCAGGGGGAAATTCAATACGAGGATGAGGTGCATAACCACGCGGGCCAAACTGAGCAGGACCTATGAGAGAGGGAGAAGGAAAGAGAGAGACAGGACCATATTTAGCAATGATACTCAGGTTTGATGTTGGATCTCTAATTTTCAGAATCACATGATGGTGTCTACCTCTAGGGGGGAGATCCACTTCAAATTCATCTGTTATCTCCCTCTGTGTTATATCTGGTCCAGAGTAGTTGGAAACTACAAAGAATAAGCAAACACACGCAATTACACAATGTGTCTGTGTCCAGCATACTGTTTGTACTCATCTCATGTGAGCTAATTTCTGTTTTGTTTAGTTTTGTCGTTTTAGATACAGTTGTTAAGACCTGTCATTATGGACAGTAGTCATTTCTCCTGACACTCCCTGAAGTTGTTTCATCATAGTACTTACTTTTCTCCTTCAGGAAGTCAGGTAGAGCAACGGTTACCTCCTTCTGCATCAGGTCGTCTGTGTCTAAGGGAAAAGAGTGGATGCTCTTGTCAAGCTTTTGGGGGGACAATCACAGTTTTGCAGTCAAGCAGAGTCAAATCTTTTTATTGTTTTTTTCCCCCAAAGAGAAAACTATGACATTCAATGTCATACTGATTCACCCAGCCCCTCAAACTGATTTCTTTTCACATTCTTCTAATGCAGAACTATCAGACAATTTCCAATAATTATGCCCACCCAAATTATATCAAACAAAGATAAAATAGGATGTACAGAAATATGACAATTAAGTGAAACGAATAGTACCTTCCAGACCCCAAATATCAGCCAGATCAAATGTAACCTCTCTCTGGGACATGTCTGGATTGGGGTCACTGTGACCTAGAAGAGGATGACATGACATTGAGTCAAATAGTCTCTCAAGCTTTTTAGATGTTCTTGCTCTGGGAGTCTTGGGATCATTAGTTGCATTAGTCAAATGAAATGAGATCATAAACCCATTTAAAACAAATACTTGTTGCAAAGTTAAGAACTGAATGATTGCAGTCTGCCCTCTGTAGTGAGACATTTTAACACTGAAGTGGCAGTCTTGTAAATATCCTGTCTTCCTCACATCCTGTCATAAATCCACAACATGCATAGGCCTACAACTAACCTGCTTGTCCAAGAAGTTCACTCAAGTCAAACGTTGCCTCCCTTTGACCCATGTCTTCAGCATCTGGAGATGAGCATGTGACATAGTCTATTTTACATCTGCGAAATAGGTTATGCAACAGCAAAGGTATCCTGGTAGAGGAGCGAGTGAGGCAGGGAATCGTAACATTTCATAACAATTTCTCAGTAGATTAAAACAAACATAGATCAGGACAGATAATTATTGCAGTATTCCGCTATGCGTATAACCACTTCAAGAACTGTTAGTGGCCGAAGAGCAAAATGTTTAACATTACAGTTATGAGTATAACCAGTCAGTTGTATCATGTAACATGAGCCATGTTGTAGCCTAGAATAATTATTTATAGGACTGACCTATCGAATGAAAATAAACAGGCCCACGAAAAATGCAAACTAGATGAAGAGCGTTTAAAAACAAACACTACATACCGCTTGAAGCACTGGCCGAAACCCCAAGCCAGATGACGACTAGCATATGTCCCAACATCTTTGTCTGGGCCATAGCTTCGTAGCAAAACACAGCAAACTGTTGGGCTGCCGTTCAACGTGACAGACGTAGCCAAATGAAAACTGGTCCACAGATATCCCAAGTTCAGGAAACGGATATAGGTCAGTCTGGTGGCACGTCAAAGCAACCGACGTCTGATTAAACTGTTCCCTGAGTCTGCCCCAGAGTGCACGTACTTAGAGCGCGCATTATTTATAAGTTTTTGGTAGAGTTGGGAGGTTAAGAGGAGGAGAGTTTTCGGTGGTGAGTCATAGCAACTCCTCCAAAAATGTATCGTCAGATGAGCCTGTAAAGGTCTCCAGATCTATTACAGGTTGACTCACAATAAACTCATCCACAGCGGGTTAGTCGACAAAATTCCCATGCATTGGCGGTTACATATAACAGTTGTTTCCCCACAGTATTGACTTTAGTATATCATACTAACCATACATTTTTCACGGCTCAGAGATAAATTCCCTGATGGAAAGTTGGTCCCGTGTAGGGCCCATATGCTACCGCATTCCTTTCGACCACTTTTTTCTTCGTGGCAGCCTTAGTCTCATCCATAGGCCATCACGAGGAAAAGTCAACTCATCTTCGTTCTTCGTCATTATTTACCTAAATGACCTTGTAATGTGACAGATGTTCAAGCGTGTTATGACCACACCAAATGAAATATGACATCTTTCACTGTATTGGCTAATCCAGTATCATTTTATCAACTGAAATTGCGCAATTTCTTGCGCAATTTCTCTAGCTGCATGTCAGAAGTGTCAACCAATGAAAATGACTGGAAATGCATACAGGCGCAACAATTGGCAACAGAGCACCCCTTGTCAACAACGTAAATTGAAGACAAGCACTGAGAGGATGAGGAAGAGTAAGGAATCGGTCGCTGATTAGACCTTGTGGAGGAAGAGGAATAAGGTATCTCTAGGAAGAGATAACGGTACCTGGAGGAGTGCATGTGCGTAGGAGGACCAAATGCTATGCGGCCTATCAGATGAGATTTGAGCAACATTGGTTGCACATTCATGTGAGGAACTTTGGGTCTTTGAAAGGATGCTTAAGTTTGTTTTTATATTTATGATGTATTTTCTTTCTTTTTTTGTTGGATCTTTTTTGTATCCACATACACTGGGTTGAAACTGTAGGAGAATAGGTGGTGGCCAGGGATTATCCTCCATCGTCGACTACATTACACACGTTGGCACACCAGTTCAAACCAAAGATACCAAGCCTATGCCATTTCAGATGCGGAGCTAAGCTTCAAGCCCCATATCAATGAAGTTACTCAGACAGCCCATTTCTACCTGAGAGACATTTTAACAACTTTTTAACTCAACAAGATGCAGAAAAAGCAAGACTATGCCTGCAATGGACTTTTTACTGGTCTCCCCAAAAACATAGAGAAATTGGAACTCATACAGAACTCTGCTGCTAGACTTTTAACTGACCAAGAAGAGAGAGCACATTCCTGTTAGCTGAATTGCACTGACTCCTATAAAATTGATTTTAAGGTTATGATAATTACTTGCAAAGCTCTGAATGGCATATAACCGTATATCTCTGAGCTTTTAAAATCAACCACAAAGGAAACTTAGATCTTATGCTCATCTTCAAAGTGCTCCACAAGCTTTGTGGATCACTTTGCAATTGAGCAGTGATTATATTTCAGCCTGCAAGCACACTAAATAAACAACAAACACTATTGAGAGATTCTCCTCATTAGCAAATGAACATCACTAAAACACACTGGCAATCGACTGCACAGTGTAAAAAAAAAAGAATACTCTTTAACCCCACTCTGGCATTTGCTGTGTATATTATACAACTAGTCTTTTGTTTTAGTGTTGCTTACAGTATCAAAGAGACTTGTCAGATCTTTGAAAAGCCTCTTTGTTATTGCTAAGGGCAAGACAGTGATTTCAAGGCACTATTGCATATTTAAATGGACACCTACCACAGACTTTAACTTGTCACTAGATGGCAGCACTGTTGAACAACACTACCTGCAGGAAACCCAACATAGTTGCCTATACAAATAAATACAGTTTCTGATGCTAAGTGGTTAGTAGGGTGCTGCTTAATGTTTATCTGGGCAAATCCTTTGAGAGGAAACTTAGGCATAACATTAATCTTAGAGTGAATCACTATGAAGGAAATCGTATTTCAAAACACAAAATGTGGCAATCACACAAAGGGAACTGAAAGTGCAAATTTTGCATTTCTCTGAATGTCTTGTCAGATGCCTCACTTGTATGGTTGTTTTCCCTTCTTCCACCAAGAAAGGAATGAAAATAACTCCTTACATGGTGATTTCTGGTTTTGTGGAACGATTACAACAGCCTATTTAGTAGGCCTAGCTCAAAGTAGCCCTCCGCAAGACATAACCATAATGATAATCAACCATGATCATTTTGCCAACAATGATAAAATAGAACGGTTTTGTTCAGTTTCTAACTAGACCAACACACTTTTCCAAAACATTCATATTCTGTTAGATGCACATCTCAAGAGCCTTTCCCCAAATTGACTTTGGGAATATTTATACTGGTACCTACTCCTATTATTAAGAATGCACTGCTTCTCCTCATCAGAATAGCAAATGTTGCATGCATAAATTGAAACGTAGGCTGCAGAGCTTGTGCCTTCTGACGTATCATATCTTGACTCTCACTCACTGAGGGCCTTTCACTTATTATTTCCGTCTCTTCTCCTAACTCTTTCTCCTCAACTGCCTGATTCTCTCCTGTCTCCTGAGTTGGTGTAGATAACTGACCTATAATTTATATAATTTTACACTGGATTATGTTTGGACCATGCTTAGATAATAGGCTATCCATCACCAGGGACGTCGGCCTATTTAATCTTTTTTGGGGGGTGGGCAGATGATAACGTTGGATTTAAAATTAACGTTGGATTTCATCACATTCTGCACACAGCCCTCATTCATCCCCACCTATTACTCTCGGTGGTATATCTCACAAACGGTTCACTCAACACATGGCAAACTAAGAGGTATTCCTCTGTAGAGTAAGCCAGTACTGAGTAATATGGTTTTGAAATTGCAGCAAATTTCTACATGGTGTAACTTTGGAGAGAAGCCATAGCAGCCCAACATAATTAACTTGGTTTCCAAAAGTTGGCACAGACTGTTTTTAAAATAGATATTTCTACCAGCATGCTTCAGGTAACATGAATACAAAAACAATCATGAGACACAAAGTATTTTTCTTTGAAATAAAGGCTGACATAAGATAAGGATGATTATGTCATACATTCACAGATATGGGTACAGCCTATACTGTCTTGAAAGCAAAATAGCTTAGAAGAGCTCTTTTTCAAAATGCTATAACTGTGCTCAAGCAGGGTACTCAAACACATTGCCCTTTTCCCCTTTTTGAGAAGGCCCACCCGTGATCTTCAATTTAACAATTAGTGCAATTGGCTTTGAAAATGTAATAATAATTTATGAAATAATCCTTAATGCTAAAATAAAAATACCTGACTGCCATCAGTCAGTTTACGTCACAGCAATGTGAACTTTTATTTGCATGATGCATACTGACCACAGCGGTCAAGTTAGCCTTCATTTAAAATGAGGTCTAGCTATGATCTGAATTTTAGGCTAATGTATTTCAGTCTAACTTTACCACAATGTTGGGAGGAGATGTTGAACATAAGTTCACGGTTCACTAATGGTTACAGCATACATATTTCAAATGTTCTTACTCATGCCTGCCATTAAATAGATTATTATTATTTTATTTTATTTTGTTTTTGGGGGGGGGGGCTGCCTTTATTTGTATAGGACAGTGGAGAGAGACAGGAAGCAAGTGGGAGAGAGAGATAGGGTGGGATTGGGAAATGACGGCAGGCCGGACTCGAACCTGGGTCCCCATGGGCACTTGGAACCATACATGGCACGAGCGCTGTAGCCTGTTGCGCCACAGCGCCCCCTATTAAATAGATTATTAGATACAGTACATACATTCATAGATTATTTTCCACCAGAGGGACATTGCTTTCAGTCTATTTATTTATAGGCCACACAAAAGTAACTTCACATGTTTATACTGAAAAGATATTGACACTGGATGTCAGTGTTAGGAGGAGAAAATATCCAGCTAATGCTTGATTTTAATTATTTTATTCATCACCTGCTAAAAAGATTGCACAAAGTTTAAACGTTGTGCCCAGTCAGAGAGAAGAAGAACGTATCTCTAACTGTGGGAATACACTCCAGCCTGAAGTAAATAAGTGGTCCCTGAGAGTCCTGAGAATGTTTGTGTAGATCCAGGAAGAACAATTACTGTTAATTGTTCTTTTCCTGCAGCTTGAACAAAGTGATTTAACCTTATAATAAACCCTTTGCATGTTGTCCTGTCTGTAACTTTGCACTTGTCATCTGTGTTTTTCTCCTGTGTTTGATCTGTGTCTGTCTGTTTTTCTTTTTTTTTTTTGTCTTATTTCTTATTTTACTCTGTACAGCACTTTGGTCAGTGAAAGCTGTGTTTAAATTTTACTTACTTACTTACTTACAATACAAAATGCATAATTACAGCACACACAAAAATATTACTTTTAAGAAAGTTTCTCATCAAGTGCATGGGGAAAAGATATCTTGATATGGTAAATTTCAACAGCCCGATCAAAGAAACACAATGCCCTCTAGTTGGGCGTGGCAGTGCAGGAAAGAAAGGGGAAAAAAACACGTCAAGCACCATTAATATTTCCGACAGGACACAAGGTGAAAAAGCATTCAGAGCTACACTATCTGCTTATTTGTTGTGTGTGAATGTTGCGCTGATGAAGATGTTTTGCCTTGAGATGGAGCCTGCACCTGTAGCTCTTCTCATTCTCCTGAATATCCACTTCCAGCATCCTGCAAGACCAGAGGGACTCCCGCTGCCAGATGCGACAGCAACACGCAAAGCAGAAAGTGAGTATAGTCTAATTTGTGCCATTTGAAAACAGGCCAGTAGCCTACAGTATATACAATAAATCCAACTTTGTGGAGAAATGTCAATTGTTTGGTAAGTTGATTTGTACAAAATTATGATGACATCAATTGTGCCAACTTTGAAGGTTCGTAAGACCAGCATGACAAATGACATACATACAGCATTGCCAATAATTGTGATTTTATAATTGAGACATTATCTCCCAGAACACAGTGATTTATTGGACATTTTTAGGTACAAGACAAGACATAGACAAATATTGTTAGCTAGATGGGGCCTATGTATGTCTCTCCTCTGGGGCAGTCTAATTTGATTAATTGCATGCAGTATGGACATTAAAGTGATTTAAAAAAATGAAAATAGTTTCCTGTTTGTAATATGCACATTTTGGGTGTCCATGTTTGTGTATAACTCATCCTCACAGTTTTCTGTCTTTTGGTACTATAGGACCTCCGGATCTTGATCTCGGTGAAGTTACTTTCAATATTGCAAGTCTATCAGGTACTGTAACTCCACCAAATAGAAAAGGCCTACACGATTATTCAAATTTTCCAAAAACAAAAAGTGAAAAAGTAGATTTTGGAATCTCACATTCTGAGACAACTCTGCTGTGGGTCCCATTCCGTGACACTACAGATCTTGAAGTTGGATACAAGGTCAAAATAAAGGATTTTGAGCAATACGTCTGCAGACCCACACTCCTCCGTCTGTCGGGTTACTTACAGCTGTCAGATGGATATTTTTGTATATATGCACTGGGAGGACATGTCTACACAACAGTGGATTTCGAGCTTTTAGTGAATACGGATGACTTTGAGTTACTGGAATGGATACCTGGTGAGTATGGATCCGTTCCTGCTTACAGCATTAAGAGTAGCACCTCCAATTTTGTGGGGAGAAATAAATATGGCCTGGGAAATGTGAACACTGACAAAAAGGCATTCTATCTGCCCTGGATAGCAGATAAAAAAGAATACCAGTACAGCAGTTATGAAGTCCTGACTGTTGTTCATGAGCCCTACAATCAACATTTATCTCAGGTCTTTTATTTCTCTGAAAAAGCAAATATCACAAGGCACCATCCGCACACACTGAAGAAGTCCCGAGTAACAAACAATCACAATCAGCAGGTCACTAAGACAGTACGTCTGGCAGAGTCTACTGAGACTGTGAACACTTGGGAGATAGGATTTTCGGTGTCCCTCTCGATGTCTTATAGCGTCTCTGCCGGCATTCCAACCATTTCCCAGACTTCGGTCAGCTTTGGGCTAGAAACAAGCTTCTCCCTGTCGAAAAGTAGCTCAAAGAGCCAATCCAAGGAGCACTCCTTGACCGTGGAGGTCATAGTCCCCGCTGGCCAGACCTGTGAGGTGAGGATGGAGGGCACTAAGACGGAGGCAGCCATCCCTTTCAGAGCACACCTCACTAAAACCTACAAGGACGGCAGAGAACATCACGCCAATATCACTGGCATGTACAGAGGAACTCAGGTGGGGGAGATAAATGCTGTGGTGGAGCAGTGTGTTTCAGTCCTGGTGAACACAGACCGATTAGTAAGAGGGGCTGCAACTCCCTCCACACAAGCCCCTAGCCTCACTTGGTCTTTGGTTACGTCGTCTCTTGGTGTGGCATGTCTGGCTGCTGCCATCATTTCATGAGGACTATTTATCCAAAAGATTTGACATTGTCACATATCAGATGATATACTGTATACTATGATTTCCTTTGTCACATATAAGATGATGTATGCTAATGATTTCCTTTGTTTGAATTTGAATGTCATGCACCTGATCTGGTGTTGATCAAAGGTTCTGAACTATAACTAAAACTATATTGACAACTAATAGTATTTTGCTAGCTCTCTGTTTTGTTTGAGACATCGACAGAAGTGACGTTACACAATCGTGCTTGGAGCACCTTTAATTAATTTCAGATATGACTGAATATAGACAATTTATTAAGCCAGATATTTTATGAATTTTGACATCCTTAGAAAAAAAATACCATAGCATGGATTATTGACACAAGTATAGCCACAATATAGTCTGAGCAGAGCATTTGCTACATTTTATATAGGACTAATAACTCCAAAACTATACAACCAATCACTCTATACTGTTGAAATTGAAATTGTACAGTGACATTATTATTTACCAACCACATGGGAGATATTCTCCTTTGTTAGCAAGTATGAGCAAATATTATATATCTATAGTCTTTTGTTTTAAGTGTTGCTTATTCACAGAATCTTTGTAAAGCCACAGTTAATGCAGAGAGCAAGTCAGTGATTTTGAGGCACTATAGCCACGGGGTAAGCAAATGTTAAGACAGTGTACCCCTATTAGGGGAGATTATATGAAAAATCGTTAGGCGGTGGATAAACATGAAATTTAGTAGGCTTCATATGTTCCTTGGGTGATCCAAAGCAACCTTGAAGGGATGGCCAAAAATGTCTCAAACAGGAAGTGGTTTTCAAGAAATTCAGATGGGGGAGATAAATGTTGTGGTGGAACAGTGTGCTGCCATCCTGGTGGGCAGAGAGAGAGTACACAGGGGAGCTGCTTCTCCATCCACATGAGCCCCTGGCTGCTCGTCTTTGGTCACATTGTGTTTCTGTGTGGCATCTCTGACTGCTGTCACTCATGAGGAGTATTTGTCCAAATATGTACAATATAACACTGTCAGGCACTGTAATAGACAATACATTGTATGGTAACTAGCCTATAATGTTCTTTGACATGCATGTTTGAATTAACAGCATACTGATGGTGTATTAAAACAATCAAAATATAGTACAACATTTACAGGTATTATGTGCATGTTTCTTTTATGGATTGCAACAAACAATATGACACAGCACAGCTACATTTTTGAAGTTTTGGAATGCTTCCTGCAGTTATTTATTTGATGAATCATCTTCGAAGATTGCAGGATTTGTGCCAAATCATAGGGAAGAAAACAGGTCTGATTATAGCAATCACTGCAGTTTGAAGAAAATAAATGGTCCCTCAAAATCGTATATGCTATGTCTTTTGGTAACGGAATCAGGAGAAAAACAATTATCGTCAATTGTTCTTTTCCCTCAGCTATAAGTTAACCCTGTCTACTACTTAAATTACTCAAAACATAATGCACAATGTGGCTATGTATTCTGTTTGCATTTTACAATATAGCAGAGCCATAGTGCATGGTAGACATCTAGTGGTAAAACGTATTATCGCACATGTAGCCTATCTGCATTTAGTTAAATTGAGAATATGACTTAGTAATCAGCCTCCTAGGAAGTTAGTTTGCCCCTGTTCAAAGGAAAGTGTGAAACCTATACAGTTGTTCCTTACATTTTGGTCCTGGTGGTTGCCTAGACATGTCCCCTAAGTGTTATTTTAATTGCTGTTAAGAAATATCATGATTAGGCTACATGAACACTTCATATGCCCTATAGCCGATGGCCTTTGTATATTCGTTTATTGAGTTTCAGCCTTATTGCAGGTATGACATGACAGCATACAAACTGTCATCATAAACACTGAATTATTTGTGCTGTAACAATAAAACATATTTTTCAAAAGCATCATGTAGGCAAAAACAATATGTCAAATAGGTGACATCTACAACCGGTTGTCATTCAAGAGTCCACATGGGATTGGTGATTTTCTGTATCTGTCAGTTCTGCATCTAGGAATGGACCGTTTGTTTGAATTTCTTGTGTATAGATCTGTGATTTTCTGTAAGAGTAGGTAGCCAGTCTCTAGCTGGGATTCAGCAGCTTTTAGACAAAGCCCAGACCATGTGTGCTTTTCTGTTAGTGCACAGTCCAAGAAGAGCCTCTGAGTGAGGAGCCTACCTACCAAGGATGATTTCACAAGCCTGTTTCTGGATACTTATAAGGCCTTTTCTTGTGTTGTTGTCAGTAAACTGTGCCATATGGGGCAGCATATTCCAGCACAGGCCTCCTAGCATGTAAAGATGGATACTAATACTGAGTCCTGGACTCCAAATTTCCAATTAGCTGAAGTGCGCTTATGGTCAAGTACAGTGGTTCTCAAACTTTTCACAATGAGTACCACCATTATGACCAGCATTAAAATATGATTGGCATCATTTTGTTTTGTTTTTTTTCCTTACATATATTTTATATAATTTGAAGTGATTATTTTGTAATTATGAAATAAAACATCTTGGAAAATCACAGAGTAGCCTACCACAAAGTCCGCGTAGGCCTATTTTGAGAATCACTGGCCTATAGGCTACTATGAGGGCCTAGTAGGCTAGGCCTGTCTTAACGAAGAAAGACAATTAGCATGCCTAGCCTATTCGTACACGTGTGTAACTGTATGGTTTATTTTGAGTTTATAGTAGGTTATTAGGCCTAGGCTAGAGTTTCACAATAAGTGTGATAGGCTAGCCTATCTTCATTCCTTCCTGTTATCGACCATGCTCATGCCATGATGACTGGAGACTGGGCCAGCGCCAGAATAAGGTGTCGTCTACACTTTACATGAAAAGAGAAGACTTTGGACATCTCTAGAATCTCATCACGTCGCATCATAAAAGCAAAGCTAAAATTCAAAGGATAGCTGCGCGCTCACCCTATGATGACAGAGTCTACATCATGCAGAACTTGGCCCCAGTCGTGGATGCGCGGGTGCGGTGAAAGCGTAGCCAAATCTAGACGCCCCTAGCGGCAAGGTCTGGCTTGTCAGGCTAGTGAAAGCTTGCAGAAGGGAGGGGTTGAAAACCACATGATAAATCTGAGAGTGAAACGAAAGGAACGGAGGAAAACGAAACTTATAGGTCTCCCGGTGATGTGCTGATTGTAGTCAGTGTCAGAGGATCATTAATACATGTAGCTTGCAAGCAGTTAAAAGAAAGAAAGAAAGAAATAAAGAAAGAATCAAGGTCTACAGATGGAGTCACGGCAGCCTTCTTTGGTAAGCCTATACATGTACTAGTATAAATGATACTGTCAGGGTTTAAAAAAATAAACAACTTTATCCGGGTTGGGCTATCTATTTATCTGTCTATCTGTCTATCTGTCTATCTCACAATGTATCTTAAACCCAATAGTCTTATTGTAATGATATGATGGAATAGGAAAATCGTTTTATAGAAAGACATGTAGGCCTTCTGTGCTCTGTGCTGATGAATGCTATATTTCCAAGGTTATTGTGATATCTTTTCTACTAATGATCTGGAGAAGCCTTGCACCTGCAGCAGAAGCAGCCACACTGGCCACAAACATGTCACTGGATAAAGAAGGTCCAGAAGGTATGGGTAAAGGTCTGAATCTGATACACTACAATAAAGAGATGTGATGTCCACTTTGATTAAAGCTCATAGTTTCAGTGTGGTGTCCCCATGAGCAATCTTATGAGTTAGCACACAGGATACGGACCATACAGCATACCCTTAAAGCGGCACTAAAGAGCTTTTCGTACCTTAAAATAATGTTTCCAAAATCATTTCAGTGGTTCATCAAGTCGTAATAGGGTGAACGGCACTTCTGCTTTCACTTTGCGGGACTCTAGTTGAAGTTGATATTCATAACATCTTTTCCCTCTTGTTACAGGACTCCTGTTAGGCCCATCAGGTTGGAAAGGTGTAGGCCCCCCTCCAAAGACACCTAGACAAACTTTGTCTCACAATCCATCAGATGCTGATGAAGCTAAGCTGACCAATGAAATGGAATCCTCAGAGGACACTTCCAATCTCCATTAAAAACAAACAAATTCCTAGTGATGCAGTCAGCATATTTAACGACTACACGTCTCGAAGAGATTTTGTCTGCAGGGCTAATGGCTACTGTACATTTGGCTTCCTCAATGAAGGAAGGGGATACCTTTGTTTTTTTCCATTCCGTGGGTATGAACTTCACACCGACAATTTTGAAGTGCTGGTGAATATTGACAGCTTTGAGCGGCTGGAGTGGATGTCTGGCTCGAAAGTCTCTGACCCTAGCATAAAGTTCTGTCAGGATAACTTTGTTGGAAAAAACGAGTATGGCCTAGGGGATATTTTTAAAGGGTACTTCTATCTTCCCTGGGAAGGGAAAGAAATCTGGTACAGTTCTTACGATGTGCTGAGTATCAACCGTGACATTTTCGATGTGCATTACTCAGATGTGACATATAATGTCGACCTGGTCAACAGAACACGCCATCCTCCATACACCATCAAGACGTTTCGCGTTGAGAACCGTGATTCCCGGGAGGTGAGCGAGACAGTCCACATGGAGGTGAGCACGGTGAAAGCCAACTCGTGGGATAGCACTTTCTCCTCGTCCCTCGCTCAGTCCACGTCCATCTCTGCGGGGATCCCCGATTTCGGAAGCGCCAGCATCAGTATCGGCGCCGTGGTGACCCTGGCGCTGTCCGACGGCCATCTGGAGAGCGAGGCGATCACGCAGCGCCAGGAGGTGCAGGTCACAGTGCCCCCAGGCTACTACTGTGAGGTGCGGATGGAGGGGTATAAGGTGGAGGCGAGCATACCCTATGGAGGACGAGTCACCAAAACATACAAAGATGGCAAAAAGATGACCACTACTATCACTGGCATGTACGGCGGCACGCAAACAAGTGGGATCGACTCAAAGGTGGACCCCTGCCAGCCGATAACCACTCCAGCTCCAGGACTCAAATTGAGAGTTAGTTCTACCACTACTTTGAGTGCTGACGGGCCTTATTTGCTAGTGTTAGGTATTGTAATTGGTGTTATATTGTTTTCAGTGTTGGTCTTTGGTGCACTTTGGACTCTCAGGAGGTACCCATTCAACATGCAGCAATATTTCACACTGAAGGGAGAAGTTATTTGAATTTGGTATCAATTCATGTGTAAACTGTTGTTCAGGAAGCACAGAGTCACTTTTGCCTTACAAGCCACTGCTGCATTGGCACAAGCCTGTTTCTGGAGACTTTGTAAATAATGCCTTTTCTTGTGTTGTTGTCAGCCATACAGAGTCAGCATATTCCAGCACAGGCCTCATAGCATGTAAAGGTAGATACTAATTCTGAGTCCTGGACTCCAAATTTCTTCAGATGTCGAGGGGCAAAACTTTTCCAATTAGCTGAGCTGCGCATATGGCCTATGAAAGAGAGGGCCTACCAAATTCGCTAAATATTAGGCCTGTCTTAACGAAGAAAGACATAATTAGCATGCTTAGCCTATTAATTCACGTGTGTAATTGTATGCATTTTGGGTTTCTTTTACAACTTGTATGGAGAGTTTCACAATAAGTGTGATAGGCTGGCCTACATCTTCATTCCTTCCTGTTATTGGCCATGTTTTGTTATGCCATGATGACTGAAGACTGGGCCAGAATAAGGTATTGTCTACACTTGAAGACATGGAAATGACAATTAGAAATTACTGTAGTTGTGTGTTAGGCTAGGCCTACATGTATGTGATGCCTCTGTTTTCTCACAGTCACTGAGTGCTTTTCTATATTTCTTTTATGGTGGTATCAATTTGGGAGAAATTTCACTGGTATCGACTGCTACATTTTTGTTATCGTGACATCCATATCCAAGTGTTCACATACTGTATCTGCCTCGTACTTTTGCGAAAAACACCAAATAAACCACCTGAATTCTCAGTCTAAAATTACTGCTACTTTCCTTCAATGTTTTTAACTAAGTACTATGTAACAGCAATGTCCTGGGTTAACCTTTTTGACTTAGCAACAATGCAGTCCGAGATCCAGGGAAGATATGAAGTCAGAAACCTTGAAGTACTCAGGAACAGGGATGGGCATTATGATAGGCCTACATCTATTTAAAATATGTATTTCAAATACAGAATAATAATTTGTCATTTTTATTGTATTGGGTTGAAGAAACTGGCTACGTATTTTGTATCAAAATACTTTGTAGGTATTTTTATATTTAAAACAATTTAAAACCAAGTAGCCTATTTTTGGTAAAAAAAAATTAATACTTTTGGTGATGTGATCACACCTTAAATGTGCAAGACAATGAATCTAGCCTCTGACTGGTGTTGATTTAGTAATTTGCCCAGACTTGATCAGAATATTGATAAATCAATTAATAAATATATTAATATCAATAAAGTATCTATCTATCTATCTATCTATTAAGATTCTGGAAGATACACCACGTAGTTACCCCACGCAGACCACCTAAAGCAACACGATGAAAAAAACTTACCAACTGACTTACGAAGGAAAGTTGAGATCTCAAGTCACATAATAATTATAATCATATTAAAAAGGTCAATGGTCGAGTTAAAAATAATCTCCTTAATTTTTAAGTAACAAGAAATCAAATGACCACAGAGGCAGCTAAACTTTATTTCCACTATGATTTTATCACACATCTCATACTGCTTACATGGTAAATGCAACCGCCTTGTCACTTATACAAAAATCATGCAGGCACTGAAAATTCTGGACAAAATAAAACGTGGTGCATTTCTAAGCAGGCAAAAGGGATAACTATATTGTGGCGGAATAACATTGGGAGCACTTAGCCTCTGCGCAGTAATATCCTCACTCCAAAGTGAAACTGAAAGTGTAAGAGTGGGGATATTACTGCGCCACACAATATAGTTACCCCTCTTACCTGCTTACAAATGCACCATGTTTTATTTTGTCTCACCATACTTGGTCGTGTGACTACTCGTGTAACTGTAGTTTAATAGGGGAAACATGGAGGTGTTTGGTCGCTTCTAACTTCATCTCTGTTTGGATCCTAGTGAATGCATTGGGCTAGTTAAATGCTATCAAAGTTGCGCCACGCGCCAGAGCCAGTGAGTGCACTCATTGAAACGTGAGAGGTATGTATCAACTTGTCTTAATTAAGGGAATAACATAGTTTAATATGAAAAAACGGTGAAGTGTTCCTTTAAACAATTTGTGAGCCTATGCAGACCCACAAATAACATGACTACAAGAGCATCATCTAGGGGGGATTGCATAAGGGTGTTTAAGCATTCTACTTTTGGACAATCTGCCTTCTCAATAAAAACGCTGGGTTGTGGAATATGCTTTCCTGTTAGTTTTAGGCAAAGCGCCACACTCCTTTAAAGCACCTTTAAACTAGACCTTAAGAGATGGCTGAAAGCAGAGCAACATTGTAAACATTTCTTTCTTTCTTTCTTTTTTTTCTCCCCATAATTACTGTGTTCATATTGCTGTGACATGTGCGTTGGTCATTGCTCCCACTCATTGCGTATTATTATTATTATTATTATTATTATTATTGAACCTTTTATAACATCAACTCCTGTCCAGGGACTAGAGATGTAAATTGGCCTTGTGGCTAAAATCTGGCTCAATTATATATTGTGCATTGTCCCTGTCAAATAAACATAAATACCGTAAATAGTTTCCGTCAGTCCCCCGACAAACCCCTTGAGAGGGTAGGGCGAACACAGTTTAATGTGAATATCTTGAGAAACACATTTGTTTTGGATGTTGGTCTCATGGGGCCATGTCAACCCATCCCATAACCACTCATTTGAACCCTCTGAATGCATGCCAGGTATCGTGGAATTCCGTTCACGTGCCCTCAGGCACACGCACCCATACACAAGCACACAAACACACCTACATGCACACACACACACACACACACACACACACACACACACATAAATAAACACACACAGAAGCACTCATATACACAAAAACAAACACAAACTCTATACACACTCATTTACATACACAAAAGTAGGGGACATGGAGGGAGATGGAGAGAAATTGACAAACGTGATTTATTTTTGTGTAGAGAATGTGCTGGACTGAGCTGCGGTCATATTTTGCACTGATGTGATACATCAAGTCGGTGCTTCATTTTATGTGTAGAGACCTTGAGCAAGCTACTGACTTTAACTGGTTTGGTGCTGTTATGAACAACATTATTGGTACTAGCTAATCCATTAGTAATTTGGGGCTATAGAGTATACCGGGACAAGCTTGTTGATCAACAAAAAAATACTGTCTCCACGGCTTATTTGATGTGTTTTAATGCAGAAAAAAAACGTGGGGTCAATTTTCACCCCTTAAAAAGGAAGGAATCATGAAAGACTCACTAATTTGATTCTACTAAGGCAAAGTAGTAGAAGTAGGGCAGCACTATTTTTGCCAGCTTCAAACAGTAGGCTATAATGTGTGCAGGGCAGGGCAGGCTGATAACAAACCTGAAGCATAACCCCACCACTCCCTTGTACTTGTTGCCTTTATGAGTTCCTTATAACTTTCTAATGCAAATATGAAATGCAAACAATGCCTAACCCTGGAACTCTCTCTTGCTCTCTCTTTCATGGATACACACACTCCAATTAGCCTATACGTTCCAAATTATGTATAGAAATGTTCAAGTTGCATCTGCTGACTGCTGCATGAAGTGAAGTGAGAGGGCACATGTGTCTTGCTTGTATGTTTGATTAGGTCCTTCTCATCTTAAAGTTTCAATGCACGGATCGGAATAACGGTTTCAGTCAACTTTGCAAAATACATTCGAGGGTCGCACTTCATTTATAATTGACTTATAAATAATTGATGGCTGATTTCTCTGTACTCAAAGTAATCTGGTTTAAGTGTGATATTCAGATGATCAGAGATGTGCACAATATGTCCAGAAGCTGATCCCATCAAATCTTAATATATGTTCCTGCATTGTTTTGGAGAGCACATATTGAAAGACAGATTTGATTTCATATGGGAAATTCCCTCAAGTTTTGTTTCCCTGTTCCTGTTCCCTGATTCCTTGTCTCAATTTCTCAATAGATTACCCCCCCAAAAGCCTCAAAAGGAGGGGTGTGTTGTGGGTGTGGCAAGTGTGTAGTTTATCCTTTAAATGTTGGTGTAAACCTTCGGCCCGTTACACTGTTTTGCAGTTGTTTCTCAGAGGTATGTACTGTTTTTACATTTCAGAATTAATATCATATTCTGATTTCAATGCTTGTTATACTCTCATACAGACTTATTTTTATAAGCCTCTGTGCCACACTTGCAAAACATTAGCTTAGGTTCCCATTCTTGTTTCATCATAGAGTGGTGTACACAGCTGATGCAAATGTCAGCATAAGTGTGCAGATCGTGATATTATTTTTAGAAGGAGCTGTGTGCATCTCACTCTCTTCCCGGTTTAATTTATTTCATTTAAATGGCATGTTTACTGTATACTGTATGTTGTTGTGATACTTGATACATTGCTGGACAACAATCAAATCATTTGATTATATTCCTGAAATATAATGCCTGAATTTCAATGCATTGACAATAATATAAATCAAGCTAAAATATCAGCTAGTCAACAATTAAGATACAATCAACCCAGCTGAACAATATACTGAAACACCCCTGAGGGGTATTCCACGAACGGAGGTTTTACAAACACAGAGTTAACGCTGAACTCTAGGTTGATTGACCCTGAGCCGACTAAACCAGAGTTGTCTGTTCCACCGCGCCGGTTATGAATTAGTTTAATCAACACGGGGTTGGTTAACACTGGGTTGTGCGCGTACACGCCAAACCTATAAAGACGTGATGAATGGAGCATGGAAATCCTGATCAAAAGGGCGAAACAGGCTAGCTGCCGCTAGGGGCGTCTAGATTTCTAAGCGAGAAACGGGCCGCATGTTTCACAGAACTCGAACGCAGGCTGTAATAAATTTAAAAAGTTTTAAAAAGTAACACCAAAGCCTCTGCCATTCAGAGAAACCCTGTTAGAGGATCGCTGACTGCGTTAATGCATACGTTTCATGACAAAAGCACGTTCCTAAATATCTGAACTATGAATCTATTCGTATCTCAGTTAAGTTTTCTTAGCATTCCTACCACATAACCTGTTATTTTATAAAGATGTAGGCTATTCCGATGGGCCCAAGCGATTATCTGATCAAGTAAAGATGAAACACTACGATTCATGGTAGTAATTATATTATTTTTCCACATACATTTCTACATCTCTTTGCGCGGAATGGCTATATTGTGGAGGACGGCGCATTCAACAATTACGCAAGCCCGTTCGGGCATACTAGGCATTGAAATATGGACTTCAATATCCCAAATGTGTTTTCAATCGCGGGTTCTGCTGTGTGCCAGGTTAAATGTTGCCTGTGGTCCAGGAGCGGGATTAGGGTAGCCTACAGGGTGATGAGCGTCGGGAGGCATGGATACCCTCGATCCCAAGGAGCTACCCATCGAATTGCGCTGCGACCAAATACAAACTTTTAGCTATCTTGCACAAGCACAACAATTATATAAGGTCTATGATATGTGCATAATGCAACGCAGTCTGTTGAAATGTATAGCTCAAATTACATCCTGCATCGTAGACCAACCAGGCAAAGTAATCATGTACGAAGCATCATTGGCTATATCCTCTTGGCTAATGATAAAAATCGACAGCGATTAACCATCTCGAAGATATGAAATGGGCAATATAGGCTGCGTATACCTAAACATTTGTGATAGCCTTTCCTGGCCTCATATATGGCTGGGGCCCTTGTGCCATCAATGCACCCAAGACATAATATTGTAACCGAATGGTATCAGAGGGGTATTCCACGAACGGAGGTTTAACCAACACAGAGTTAACGCTGAAGGTTGATTGACCCTGAGCCGACTAACACAGAGCGGCCAGTTCCACCGCGCCGGTTATGAATTAGTTTAATCAACACGGGGTTGGTTAACACTGGGTTGTGCGCGTACACGCCAAACCTATAAAGACGTGATGTATGGAGCATGGAAATCCTGATCAAAAGGGCGAAACAGGCTAGCTGCCGCTAGGGGCGTCTAGATTTCTAGGCGAGAAACGGGCCGCATGTTTCTCAGAACTGGAACGCAGGCTGTAATAAATTAGAAAAAGTTTTAAAAACACCAAAGCAACTGCCATTCAGAGAAACCCTGGTAGGGGATCGCTGACTGCGTGAATGCATACAAAAGCACGTTCCTAAATATTTGAACTATGAATCTATTCATATCTCAGTTAAGTTTTCTTAGCCTTCCTACCACATAACCTAGCTGTTATTTTATAAAGATGTAGGCTACTCCGATGGGCCCAAGCGATCATCTGATCAAGAAAAGATAAAATATTACGATTCATGGTAGTAATTATTATTTTCCACATACATTTCTACATCTCTTTGCGCGGAATGGCTATAGTGTGGAGGACGGCGCATGCAACAATTACGCAAGCCCGTTCGGACACACTCTTATACTACGTAGGCATTGCAATTTGGACTTCAATATCCCAAATGTGTTTTCAATCGCGGGTTCTGTTGTGTGCCAGGTTAAATGTTGCATGTGGTCCAGGAGCGGGATTAGGGTACAGGGTGATGAGCGTCGGGAGGCATGGATACCCTCGATCCCCAAGAAGCTACCCATCGCGCTGCGACCAAATACAAACTTTGAGTTATCTTGCACAAGCACATCAATTATATAAGGTCTATGATATGTTCATAATGCAACGCAGTCTGTTGAAATGTAGGCTATAGCTCAAATTACATCCTGGCATCGTAGACCGAACCAGGCCATTTTGCCTCCACATAAGTATAATCATGTGCGAAGCATCATATAATCTAATGATAAAATCGACAGCGATTAACAAACTATCTTGAAGATATTGGAAATGGCCAATATAGGCTGCGTATACCTACCTAAACATTTATACTGTAATATCCTTTCCTGTTCACATAATCGCATAATGGCTGGGGCACTTGTGCCATCAATGCACCCAATGACATAATATTGTAACCGAATGGTATCATCGTGATACCCATATGAAAAGTCAACAGCAAGGATAATTTCCGTGCCACTTGGGGACACTTAAAGCATTAGTGACCTGTGAGACGAGTTGGTGTAACTCCATTTTAATGACCCTCGTGAGTTGTGGCCTGGAAAGAGGATGAAGTCGCGCACTAACCGCTCCAGTGCAAGACAGACTTTACGCACTGATTGGCAGACCGTAGCTTTCACTTTGCTCAGCATCTCAAATACTGTACAGAAAACTACACTTCGCAAATAAATGGAGAGCTATGCAAATCGTTTGCAGTGAACTGAGGCAGGTTGACGATTGGTAACGTAGGGCTGGAGAAGGCTATTTAAATATATTAAAGTTTAATGTGAAAAACGATATCGCTTCAGCCAAAATTCATCAAAATGTCGAGCCGTGGTCTTATCAATCTCTCTCGGTGAATTGCTCGAATTATTTGCGCTCCGATGTCAATAGGCCTCTCAGCATGCCATTGAACACGAGAAAGCTGCGGAAACGCGGGTTTAAATAGGCTACCCTGAGCAAAACCGGGTTATCTTTCAAACTTAACCTGTGCAAAACCTGCTCCGACCAGGTTAGGTTCAGAGCATATGTTTCTATAGTAACTAACATACCGTGTTCATTTTGGAACGGAAAACCTACAGTTACCGCAAACCCTGGGTTAACTTACCCGGTTTTGTGATAAAACCGGCTTTGTGGAATACCCCTCAGATACCCATATGAAAAGTCAACAGCAATGATAATTTCTGTGCCACTTGGGGACACTTAAAGCATTAGTGACCTGTGAGTTGGTGAAACTCCATTTTAATGATGACCCTCGTGAGTTGTGGCCAGGAAAGAGGATGAAGTCGCGCACTATAACCGCTCCAGCGCAAGACGGACTTTACGCACTGATTGGCAGACCGCTTTCCCTATGCTCAGCATCTCAAATACTGTGCAGAAAACTACACGTCGCAAATAAACGGAGAGCTATGCAAATAGTTTTCAGTGAACTGAGGCAGGTTCACGATTGGTAGCCGGCTGGAGAAGGCTATTTAAATATATTAAAGATGAACGTAAAAAACGATATCGCTTCAACCAAAATTCATCAAGATGTCGAGCCGTGGTCTTATCAAACTCTCTCGGTGAATTGCACGAATTATTTGCGCTCCGATGTCAATAGGCCTCTTATCAATAGGGCATGCCATTGCGAACACGAGAAAGCTGCGGAAATCGCGGGTTTAAGCCTACCCTGAGCAATAAAACCGTGATAAAACCGGCTTTGTGGAATACCCCTCTGAATTCCAGGACCTACTGATCTAAATGGAACACTGATTATCAGCAACTGGATATGTGTGTATTTATTTACAATGGTTAACTTTTGTTTTTGTTTTTTACGTAATATGACATTTATTTGTGTGAACAGGGGGTATTCCATCAACCTCGCTAAACAAGGCGGCGCTCAACAGAAATAGCCTGGCATGAACTAGTGTAGACTTCCACTTGAAGCTAAAGCCGTTCCATTAACTCAAGTTAGCTGCATCTTGCCCTCGTTTATTCAAACGAGGCTAAAATCAGCTTCATGTCTGCTCGTGCACGAGGTAGAAAAGTAGACCAAAACCATAGATTGACGAAAAGAGGATACATGTCGTAAAATTAAGGCAAACTAGAAGAGTTCAGTTCGATTTACAAGCGCCATCTACAGGATTTTCATCGGAAGTAATCAAATTGAACACGAGAGAAAAAAAATAGATACAGTAGTTGCCTAAAAAGGAGAATAACGAAATCGTAGGCCTACTGTAAATCGCTAAACAGTAATTATGATGGTTTGAATTGGGACTTTGATTGTCTTCACTCTGAACAAAACGAGTGAATAAGTAGGCCTAGGCTATTTAAACTCAAAACAACTGGCAGCTATTCAACATTGATAACGTTTGTAGATTAAAAGGGTTCACTCTAAAATATTTTTTCGGTGGTCATAAAATAAATTAGTATTGTCCTGGGAGTATTGGGAGAAAACCTATTGTCTCATAGCCTAAGCATATAGTTCTGCCAAAGTGTTTGTGAAATATAATTATCTGAAATGCAATTTGGCTTTAAATATGTCATTTCATAGGCCTAATTTTATTTGTGTAATACAGTTGGTTTGATATCCAATACCATAGGCCTAATCAATAGACTATATGAAGCGGTTTTAATTATTATAGCCTTTACAGAATAAGCTGTAGGCTGGCTTGCCTCATCGTATAGCCCACTGACAGCCTCCCTACTGTCACTGAACAAGCTACTGTACATGACCCTTTATCAATAGTGATGCCTTTCATTAAAGAGTATAACTAAACATGGCAATATCAATGTGTTAACTTAGCCTATGTAAATTCATGGCATGGGAACCGAACCTGAGAACACGCAAAACATATCTAGATTGACATCCTGTTACGCTGCGCATGACACCACGAAAGACGTAGCCTACTCTGTGCAGAGCCGCAAGATTCCTTGGACCAAACACAGATTCATCATACACGGGACATGATGGTACATTGTCCATTGTGCCATTGGATGGTAACAACATGAGTTGCCTTGATGTTGAGAGTGGCGTGGGGTCATGGGGAAGATGTTAATTTTGGGACACATCATCAGTAGTGTACCTTTGAATCAGGGGGTGTTTCGGCCTTTCAACACTAGACACCCTCATCAAAGGTGGCCAGCTACAGGTGGATCAAGCCTGAGCTTGTGTCCCATGCCCAATCGCTGGCCCATGGGACTATGCATGGCAGGGACGTCCTCTCCCCTGAGTCAGGCCTAGATCTGACCGCATACCTTGTTCTCTCCCTTCCTGGAGAGTTCTGGAACTGCAGGTGGGAGGTGATGCTGGGGTGGGGGTGGGATGCGGGATTAGTGAATGGGTTCTGAAGATGGGAGATGATGTTGGGGTGGGGGGTGGAGTGGGGGATCAGTGACTGGGTTCTGAAGTTCTTTGAGCCCAGCACTGGTCCCTCCTCTTCAACCATATCCACTGGCTGCTTCTTTCGGCTGTTTCAGAGACTGATTTAATTGTCTGTCGCAAAGTCAGACCTTGGATGCCCAGGTGTTTGAGCAGCCTAATGGTGGATGATGCCACAAACCCTCTGCATCCCACCTCAACTGGATAGACATTTGTATGCCACCCTCGTTGTTGCGCATCTGCAGCTAATTCCGTGTAGCGCAGTTTCTTACGCTCATAGGCCTCCTCAGTTGAACTCTCCCATGGGACTGTGAGTTCAATGATGTTAACAGCTTTGATTGAGGGGGACCAGAGCACCAAGTCTGGCCTAAGGGTGGTAGCTGCTATCTCTGGTGGAAAAACTAGTTGCTTCCCAATATCAACCAGCATCTTCCAATCCCGGGCCCTTGCTAGCTTTCCGACTTCTGGCTTGGCTGGGGGGTGGTTAGGCTTAGTTTGTCCCTCACGGATAAAGGTTGGCGCTGTGATGGAGTTGACTAACCTTATGGGCAAGGAGTTGATAGCTTTCCTCTTGGTCTCAAGAGCCGCTGCCAAATCCTTGAGAACCTGATTGTGCCTCCAGGTGTAGCGGCCCTGTGTGAGGCTGGTCTTACAGCCAGTTAGGATATGTTTGAGTGTTGCCGGAGTTGGGCAGAGGGTACAAGTTGGGTCTTCACCATACCACATGTGGAGGTTCTTTGGAGATGGGAGCACATCATAAGTAGCTCTGATAATGAAGCTGATACTGCTTGCCTCCATTTCCCAGAGCTGTCTCCAGCTGAGCACCCTTCTCTCCAGGCCTTCCCACCTCATCCATTGTCCCTGTTTGGCTAGGGAGATGGCTTTTGCATTTCTTTCTGCTTCCTCCTGACGGCGAACCTCCTCCACCACCATTTTCCTCCTTTCTGCCGATGACGCCTTCTGCCAAGTTGGTTTACTTGGCACAAGGCCAAAGCCTCCTCTCCCCAGTTGGACATGGCCCACAATGTCACTGTGCTTCAGGGCTGACATGGCCTGCTGTGCCGCAGCGGATGGTGTCCATTTCCGTCCAGTCACCAAGGCTGGTGCAGCATTGCTGATGGTCTGATCTCTGGAGTCCCTCAATGTCATCAGGAGCCTCACTTTAGAGCACTTGTACTCTTCAGTGAGGCCCGTGATGGGCAATTCAAGGACCCCCTTTCCATAAAGGCTGATGTTGGTCAGACAGCGTGGGACACCAAGCCATTTTTTCACATATGAAGACACAGTTCGCTCCATCTTCTCCACAGTTGTTATTGGGACCTCATAGATGGTAAGTGGCCACATCACTCGTGGTAGAAGCCCAAATTGCAAGCACCAGAGTTTGAGCTTCCCTGGCAGAAGAGTCTTGTTGATGTTTTCCAGACTGTTAGTCATGTCCTGTTTTATTTGTTTCACTTGGTCTTTGTCCCTGAGGCTTGCGTTGTACCATCTGCCCAGGCTCTTGACAGGTTGCTCGGACACCGTTGGTATGGGGTCATCACCAATACAGAATCTCACGTTTTTTAGCTCTCCCTTGACTATTGAGATGCTCCGTGACTTGCTTGGTTTGATTTTCATCCGGGCCCACTTGATGTTCTCCTGCAGTTTACCAAGTAGCCGCCTGGTGCACGTTGCAGTAGTGGTCAGAGTGGTCAAATCATCCATATACGCTCGGATGGGTGGCAGGCGGATCCCGTTCTTGGTTCGTTCGCCCCCCACCACCCATTTTGAGGCCCTGATGATAACCTCCATTGCCATAGTAAAGGCCAGGGGCGAGATTGTACAGCCTGCCATGATGCCTATCTCTAGGCGAAGCCAAGATGTTGTGAAGTCCGCTGTTGTGAAGCACAATTGCAGGTCTTCAAAATAGGCCTTCACCAGTGTAGTGATGGGTGATGGAATATGGAAAAAGTTGAAAGATTCCCAGAGCAGGTTGTGGGGGACGGATCCAAAGGCATTGGCCAGGTCAAGAAAGGTGACATGGAGGTCTCGTTTGTCCTTCTTTGCCGCTTGAATCTGGTGCCAGATCATACTAGTATGCTCCAAGCAACCAGAGAACCCAGGAATGCCGGCCTTCTGTATAGATGTATCAACATATTTATTCTTCTCTAGGTAAGCGGAAAGCCTCTGTGCAATCATGCTAAAGAAGATTTTCCCCTCAACGTTCGGAAGACAGATTGGCCGGAATTGACTGATGTCTGATGCATCCTTCTCCTTGGGAATTAACACCCCTCCAGCCCTTCGCCATGCCTTAGGTATTATCCCCTTCTGCCACACTATTCTCATGAGCTTCCACAGATGCCGGAGAACATCTGGTGCATTCTTGTAGAGCTTATACGGCACCCCATTCGGCCCAGGGGCTGATGCTGATCTTGTACGCCGTATTGTGTTCTCCACTTCCTTCCACTTTGGGGGGCCAGTCTCCAGGTTGCATTCAGGAGGCTGGTGGGATATCATGAGGGATCACGAGCTGCTCGTGCCTTCTTGAGTCATGATGGACCGTTTCCAGATGTTTTTCCAGCTCCTGTTTCGAACTTTTCAGGATTCCGCTTTTGTCCTTATCGAAAAGGCCTTTAACGAACTTGAAGGGGTTTTTATAGAACTGTGCTCTTGTGTGTTCCTTCCTCTTGCGAAGTTTCCGCAAGTTCTCTGCTCTACGCAAGGTTGCAAGTCGGGATTTGATGTCCCCCTGGAGTAGCATAAGACCATCCCTAGCTGTATCAGAGGCCTTCTTCCACTGCTTCCTCAGCTGTCTTCTCTCCCTGACCAGTCTTTCGATCTCTTGCTGCCTCCTAGATTTGACTGGTGTTGAAGTTGCCTTGCTGTTTCTCTGTTCCTTCACTCCGAATCGCTCCTCTCCATACTGATAGATGATGTCACCCATCCTTTCCAACTTTTTCTCTGCAGTGCCCACCTGTTGTTCCAGGATTTTTGTCAGGTCATGGTTGACCGTTTCCCACTCTCTTTTTTCAACAGCTTTGGGCCACTTCACTCTTGGTCTGTGCCCTTTGATCTTCTCCTCCTTAGGAGGCCTCTGTGGCTGGGTAGGCTCCTCCATCAGCATTTCTGTGCTTGTATCCTCCTCAGTGGCAGGGGTGTTGATGCTCTGCGAACTTTGGTTTTTGTCCGGTCGCTGTGCTTCAATCGACTGACTTGACTGGGTACTCCGTAAGAAGTACTGGTCAACGCGAGGCCCTTGTCTCTGCCCCCTCAAGCACCCTCTCTTTCCTTGATGGGTCCTTAGCCCTCTGAATGATATTACTTTCGCCCAGCCACAGGGGCACACCTGAGGTGAGAGTCCTGTTGCTGTTGTGGTCATCTCATGTGCTGTGTTCTTACTCGTAGTCATGTCCATTCCAGGGTCTATGGCCATATTGTCAGTCATTGAGCCATCTTGCGCCCCCGCTCTCGCAGGCTCTAGGGGTATTTTTTCCTGTTCACTTTCTGTAGCACTTGGCGGGTGCCTCCAACAAGCTGAAACAGCGTTGGAGATTGCCGTCATGGGTAGCTGGCCCATGACAGCCCCAGTGGGGTCTATTCCCTCCAGTCAGCTGTCTCTCCATGCTGTCACATAGACTTTCCTATGTTGTCAGCTGTCCTTTCACAGCGGTCACTGGACGGGTCCAGATATTCAGATTCATCATACACGGGACATGATGGTACATTGTCCATTGTGCCATTGGATGGTAACAACATGAGTTGCCTTGATGTTGAGAGTGGCGTGGGGTCATGGGGAAGATGTTAATTTTGGGACACATCATCAGTAGTGTACCTTTGAATCAGGGGGTGTTTCGGCCTTTCAACACTAGACACCCTCATCAAAGGTGGCCAGCTACAGGTGGATCAAGCCTGAGCTTGTGTCCCATGCCCAATCGCTGGCCCATGGGACTATGCATGGCAGGGACGTCCTCTCCCCTGAGTCAGGCCTAGATCTGACCGCATACCTTGTTCTCTCCCTTCCTGGAGAGTTCTGGAACTGCAGGTGGGAGGTGATGCTGGGGTGGGGGTGGGATGGGGGATTAGTGAATGGGTTCTGAAGATGGGAGATGATGTTGGGGTCAAGTTCAAACAATGTAGGCCTAAGTTGCATAATTTTCAGAAATTCTTTGAAACTAGCGAATAGGTAGCCTTAATCAATGCTTGCAACACTGTCGGAAAAAAGTTTCTCCTTCTATTTGTTAAGTTGTAGGCTACAGGTGACGAAAGCACAAGTTGACGGAACCAATGGTTTGGGACTCGTTTTCCGACTGGTGTTTTTTTTTGCAACACAGATTAATTTAGCTCGGCAGTTAGCCTGCCACCCATAGGTTAGTTCAGAAGCATATGTTACCCCAGCAACTCAGCTGAAATTCCTGTTAGCGGGAGTAATGGAACCGAACTCTCTCTAAAATTAGCGAGGCTTATCAAAGTTAGCCGCGATTTACGGTTAGCTCGCTTGATGGAATACCCCCCTGGTATAAGATGTTGAAATAAAGCAGTGAAAACAGCAATACAAATAATGGGTTTAGAAAAATAGCAATTAAGCAATTAAATAGACCTCTGAAGTTCGCCTACAAAAAGGATCCAAAGCTGCCATCTTTGCCCATATAAGGAGATCCGGGAGTTAATTGCGATCGCGAGCAAGTGATGAATGAATGGGTAGCAATGGAGCTGAACCCCCCAATACCACATTTGTCTTTATATAATTTTTTCTCCTGAAATTGCATTAATGCATGCGATGCAGGATAACTTGACTTGACAATTAGCTGACCAGGGGGGTATTCCATCAACCTCGCTAAACAAGGCGGCGCTCAACAGAAATAGCCTGGCTTGAACTAGTGTAGACTTCCACTTGAAGCTAAAGCCGTTCCATTAACTCAAGTTAGCTGCATCTTGCCCTCGTTTATTCAAACGAGGCTAAAATCAGCTTCATGTCTGCTCGTGCACGAGGTAGAAAAGTAGACCAAAACCATAGATTGACGAAAAGACGATACATGTCGTAAAATTAAGGCAAACTAGAAGATTTCAGTTCGATTTACAAGCGCCATCTACAGGATTTTCATCGGAAGTAATCAAATTGAACACGAGAGAAAAAAAATAGATACAGTAGTTGCCTAAAAAGGAGAATAACGAAATCGTAGGCCTAGGCCTACTGTAAATCGCTAAACAGTAATTATGATGGTTTGAATTGGGACTTTGATTGTCTTCACTCTGAACAAAACGAGTGAATAAGTAGCCTAGGCTATTTAAACTCAAAACAACTTTGGCAGCTATTCAACATTTAAGATAATTAAATATTCTTTCGGTGGTCATAAAATAAATTAGTATTGTCCTGGGAGTATTGGGAGAAAACCTATTGTCTCCCATAAGCATTAGTTCTGCCAAAGTGTTTGTGAAATATCTGAAATGCAATATTGGCTTTCAATATGTCATTTCATATTTAATTTGTGTAATACAGTTGGTTTGATATCTGAACTATAGGCCTAATCAATAGACTATATGAAGCGGTTTTAATTAAATAGCCTTTACAGAATTAGGCAGGCTGCTTGCCTCATCACTGACAGCCTGCCTACTGTCACTGAACAAGCTACTGCATGACCCTTCATCAATAGTGATGCCTTTCATTAAAGAGTATAACTAAACATGGCAATATTAATGTGTTAACATAGCCTATGTAAATTCATCGCATGGGAACCGAACCCGAGAACACGCAAAACAGATCTCGGCTGATATCCTGTCACGCTGCGCATGACACCACGAAAGTTGTACTTGGAGCAGAGCCGCAAGATTCCTTGGACCACACACAGATCAAGTTCAAACAATGTAAGTTGCATAATTTTCAGAAATTCTTTGAAACTAGCGAATAGGTAGCCTTAATCAATGATTGCAACACTTTCGGAAAAAAGTTTCTCCTTCTATTTTTTAAGTTGTAGGCTACAGGTGACGAAAGCACAGGTTGACGGAACCAATGGTTTGGGACTCGTTTTCCGACTGGTGTTTTTTTTTGCAATACAGATTAATTTAGCTCGGCAGTTAGCCTGCCACCGACCAGGTTAGTTCAGAAGCATATGTTACCCCAGCAACTCAGCTGAGATTCCTGTTAGCGGGAGTAATGGAACCGAACTCTCTCTAAAATTAGCGAGGCTTATCAAAGTTAGCCGCGATTACGGTTAGCTCGCTTGATGGAATACCCCCCAATGCAATTTTCAATATGTGTTGTTATTCCTAAAAACCCTTTCAAAGTTTTCATGTCACGTGACACAAAAGCGAACCACCTTACGGCCATAGACCTAAAAGAAGGTTCAGCTTCACGACGGTCGTCGTAATCGGTCGCGATTTCTCGCTGACCAATCAGCATCCATGAGCTAAATGCTAGCATGTTACACGGAAAGCGGCCCATCCTATGAAAAGCAGAAAGGACATGAGTGACTTTTTATTTCATTTCCAGTGGAAAACCTATACTCAGGTAGCTACTACGACAATGTACATTTAGAAATGAAGTTGTCAACTGTGAAAAAAACGAGTTTTAGCCGCTTAGCTCCATAGACCACAATTCATTTATCACTTGCTCGGCAGCGCCCCTAGCGGAATTTCAACAGATTGCAGGAACAATCCGGTACAATGGAGTTAATAGGAAGTGGACCGGCTCTCCCTAAAGGGGCTCTGGGCCATGGAGGTATTAGGTGCGTTTGACTTGACGAAAATCTGCGCAGATCTGACTTGATGTGATGCATGCTGGGTTAAACAGAGTGCATACTGGGACAGACGAAATGCAAACTGGTTAGAAATCATGTCCGACTTCTTGCAGTCGCGGTGGGAGTTACCCCCGTGACATCATGTCACATGTCCTTACAAGATCTCGGGAGACTGCGTCTTAGCTCAGCCAGTGCAGTTCAGCGCAGTTGGTTTTTAAGCAACTGCGCTGGCCAAAACCCACCCCAATGACGTCAGTTCAAAGTTGTGATAGGGCCGTTTGGAAGAATCTCCCCATGACGAGATGTCTCGTTCTGCCTCCTTACCCAAGACACTAGAGCGGACCAAGACGAATCAGTTCAACTGCACTAAAACCAGCGTCTGGGATGGCGCTGGAGCTTGTCCCTGTGATCCATCTTGCTCTGTTCTAGAATCTTTGCTCCTTATGTTAGAATCTGCTAAAATGAACAGAAATCGAACGGATACCTTCTTATTTGTGATTTCTGGAACAACGGTAGGCCAAAGCCATCGATATCTCAAAGTTGCGACAGCCGTTGACTTCCATGTTAAAGCCAGATTAGAGCGGTCACGTGGTTAGTGGGTAGACTCAGTAGTTCCCTCGGTCCCTGGTTTACTACGGGATTGACAGCAGCGATCGCATTAATATTTACGGTGAATACTCGATGAAAATTACTATAAACTGCATTTCCACATACATATACATTACTCAATGAAAATGCATTATTATGCACACGACTATAAGTCATGTAGAAAAGTCGTATTATATTCATTCATTCTCAATGGAATAGTTCCCGGAAGTGCCGCCATTGTTTGTTCACGAGAGTCAATAGGTGCGTTTGACTTGACGAAAATCTGCGCAGATCTGACTTGATGTCAGTTCAAAGTTGTGATAGGGCCGTTTCGAAGAATCTCCCCATGACGAGTATGACAGGTGTCTTGTTCTGCCTCCTTACCCAAGACACTAGAGCGGACCAAGACGGATCAGTTCAACTGCACTAAAACCAACGTCTGGGATGACGCTGGAGCTTATCCCTGTGATCCATCTTGCTCTGTTCTAGAATCTTTGCTCCTTACGTTAGAATCTGCTAAAATGAACAGAAATCGAACGGATACCTTCTTATTTGTGATTTCTGGAACAGCGGTAGGCTAGCCTACTGAAAACGTAAGGATACTCTGCTATTTTATGCTGTTGGTTAAATATACACACGGAAAACACTTGATATTTAATTAATGTGCTGCAATGCAGGCCTGTTTAACTGTATGACAACCGTGGTTTATTTAAACACATCATATCAATTTATTTCGTCAGTCACCATGCTCATTTTAATGAGTAAGAATAAAAGTTGTACTGTATTTAATACAAAATCCCGCGATATCTACCGCGATATCTACCGCGAAGTCTCCAGCGAGGTCTCTCGCGAGTAACTTCAGGTACGTAAGCTCAGCTCAATTTTCAATATGTGTTGTTATTCCTAAAAACCCTTTCAAAGTTTTCATGTCACGTGACACAAAAGCGAACCACCTTACGGCCATAGACCTAAAAGAAGGTTCAGCTTCACGACGGTCGTCGTAATCGGTCGCGATTTCTCGCTGACCAATCAGCATCCATGAGCTAAATGCTAGCATGTTACACGGAAAGCGGCCCATCCTATGAAAAGCAGAAAGGACATGAGTGACTTTTTATTTCATTTCCAGTGGAAAACCTATACTCAGGTAGCTACTACGACAATGTACATTTAGAAATGAAGTTGTCAACTGTGAAAAAAACGAGTTTTAGCCGCTTAGCTCCATAGACCACAATTCATTTATCACTTGCTCGGCAGCGCCCCTAGCGGAATTTCAACAGATTGCAGGAACAATCCGGTACAATGGAGTTAATAGGAAGTGGACCGGCTCTCCCTAAAGGGGCTCTGGGCCATGGAGGTATTAGGTGCGTTTGACTTGACGAAAATCTGCGCAGATCTGACTTGATGTGATGCATGCTGGGTTAAACAGAGTGCATACTGGGACAGACGAAATGCAAACTGGTTAGAAATCATGTCCGACTTCTTGCAGTCGCGGTGGGAGTTACCCCCGTGACATCATGTCACATGTCCTTACAAGATCTCGGGAGACTGCGTCTTAGCTCAGCCAGTGCAGTTCAGCGCAGTTGGTTTTTAAGCAACTGCGCTGGCCAAAACCCACCCCAATGACGTCAGTTCAAAGTTGTGATAGGGCCGTTTGGAAGAATCTCCCCATGACGAGATGTCTCGTTCTGCCTCCTTACCCAAGACACTAGAGCGGACCAAGACGAATCAGTTCAACTGCACTAAAACCAGCGTCTGGGATGGCGCTGGAGCTTGTCCCTGTGATCCATCTTGCTCTGTTCTAGAATCTTTGCTCCTTATGTTAGAATCTGCTAAAATGAACAGAAATCGAACGGATACCTTCTTATTTGTGATTTCTGGAACAACGGTAGGCCAAAGCCATCGATATCTCAAAGTTGCGACAGCCGTTGACTTCCATGTTAAAGCCAGATTAGAGCGGTCACGTGGTTAGTGGGTAGACTCAGTAGTTCCCTCGGTCCCTGGTTTACTACGGGATTGACAGCAGCGATCGCATTAATATTTACGGTGAATACTCGATGAAAATTACTATAAACTGCATTTCCACATACATATACATTACTCAATGAAAATGCATTATTATGCACACGACTATAAGTCATGTAGAAAAGTCGTATTATATTCATTCATTCTCAATGGAATAGTTCCCGGAAGTGCCGCCATTGTTTGTTCACGAGAGTCAATAGGTGCGTTTGACTTGACGAAAATCTGCGCAGATCTGACTTGATGTGATGCATGCTGGGTTAAACAGAGTGCATACTGGGACAGACGAAATGCAAACTGGTTAGAAATCATGTCCGACTTCTTGCAGTCGCGGTGGGAGTTACCCCCGTGACATCATGTCACATGTCCTTACAAGATCTCGGGAGACTGCGTCTTAGCTCAGCCAGCGCAGTTCAGCGCAGTTCGTTTTTAAGCAACTGCGCTGGCCAAAACCCACCCCAATGACGTCAGTTCAAAGTTGTGATAGGGCCGTTTCGAAGAATCTCCCCATGACGAGTATGACAGGTGTCTTGTTCTGCCTCCTTACCCAAGACACTAGAGCGGACCAAGACGGATCAGTTCAACTGCACTAAAACCAACGTCTGGGATGACGCTGGAGCTTATCCCTGTGATCCATCTTGCTCTGTTCTAGAATCTTTGCTCCTTACGTTAGAATCTGCTAAAATGAACAGAAATCGAACGGATACCTTCTTATTTGTGATTTCTGGAACAGCGGTAGGCTAGCCTACTGAAAACGTAAGGATACTCTGCTATTTTATGCTGTTGGTTAAATATACACACGGAAAACACTTGATATTTAATTAATGTGCTGCAATGCAGGCCTGTTTAACTGTATGACAACCGTGGTTTATTTAAACACATCATATCAATTTATTTCGTCAGTCACCATGCTCATTTTAATGAGTAAGAATAAAAGTTGTACTGTATTTAATACAAAATCCCGCGATATCTACCGCGATATCTACCGCGAAGTCTCCAGCGAGGTCTCTCGCGAGTAACTTCAGGTACGTAAGCTCAGTCAGACTGTCCGGGATGAGCTGCGTGTGCTAGTCGCCCCTCCTTTTTTTTTTTTTTTTTTTTTTTTTTGCTAGTCGCCCCTCCTGCTAAGACTCTGCAGCTCTCGTTGACGTATGAAGCCAGCCTAAGTCAGCCTAAGTCAGCCGCAGTTCATCGCAAACGCACCTAATAGGTGCGTTTGACTTGACGAAAATCTGCGCAGATCTGACTTGATGTGATGCATGCTGGGTTAAACAGAGTGCATACTGGGACAGACGAAATGCAAACTGGTTAGAAATCATGTCCGACTTCTTGCAGTCGCGGTGGGAGTTACCCCCGTGACATCATGTCACATGTCCTTACAAGATCTCAGGAGACTGCGTCTTAGCTCAGCCAGCGCAGTTCAGCGCAGTTCGTTTTTAAGCAACTGCGCTGGCCAAAACCCACCCCAATGACGTCAGTTCAAAGTTGTGATAGGGCCGTTTGGAAGAATCTCCCCATGACGAGTATGACAGGTGTCTCGTTCTGCCTCCTTACCCAAGACACTAGAGCGGACCAAGACGGATCAGTTCAACTGCACTAAAACCAACGTCTGGGATGACGCTGGAGCTTATCCCTGTGATCCATCTTGCTCTGTTCTAGAATCTTTGCTCCTTACGTTAGAATCTGCTAAAATGAACAGAAATCGAACGGATACCTTCTTATTTGTGATTTCTGGAACAGCGGTAGGCTAGCCTACTGAAAACGTGAGGATACTCTGCTATTTTATGCTGTTGGTTAAATATATACACACGGGAAACACTTGATATTTAATTAATGTGCTGCAATGCAGGCCTGTTAACTGTATGACAACAGTGGTTTATTTAAACACATCATATCAATTTATTTCGTCAGTCACCATGCTCATTTTAATGAGCAAGAATAAAAGTTTTACTGTATTTAATACAAAATCCCGCGATATCTACCGCGAGGTCTCCAGCCAGGTCTCTCGCGAGTAACTTCAGGTACGTAAGCTCAGTCAGACTGTCCGGGATGAGCTGCGTGTGCTAGTTGCCCCTCCTGCTAAGACTCTGCAGCTCTCGTTGACGTATGAAGCCAGCCTAAGTCAGCCTAAGTCAGCCGCAGCTCATCGCAAACGCACCTAGTGGTAGTGTCGCAACTTTGAGATATCGATGGCTTTGCGGTAGGCTAGCCTACTGAAAACGTGAGGATACTCTGCTATTTTATGCTGTTGGTTAAATATATACACACGGAAAACACTTGATATTAAATGAATGTGCTGCAATGCAGGCCTGTTAACTGTATGACAACAGTGGTTTATTTAAACACACATATCAATTTATATCGTCAGTCACCATGCTCATTTTAATGAGTAAGAATAAAAGTTTTACTGTATTTAATACAAAATCCCGCGATATCTACCGCGATATCTACCGCGAGGTCTCCAGCGAGGTCTCTCGCGAGTAACTTCAGGTACGTAAGCTCAGTCAGACTGTCCGGGATGAGCTGCGTGTGCTAGTTGCCCCTCCTGCTAAGACTCTGCAGCTCTCGTTGACGTATGAAGCCAGCCTAAGTCAGCCTAAGTCAGCCGCAGTTCATCGCAAACGCACCTATTCAGTCAAATCCTGACCCCCTGCTCTGGGCACAGCTAGTTCAGGCAGGTCACGGAGTCTCGCTTCCCTGGTTGGCCCAGCTGACTGTCAATCTAACAGCTCAGCTGATTGCCAGCTGATTGGCCAGGCCCTGCTTTCATTGGCCGAGATCATTCAGAGCGGTTATTTAGGTGCTGTGTCCACCAAACGCGTTTTTTACAGCAAGAGCGCCCACAACCTCCTCTTCTCGGCGCTTCGATAAGTGTTTATTGTTGCTAAGTTACCAAAACCAGAGACGGTTTATAACGAGAAGTGCCATTGACGAGCCCGGCGCTGTTCTAAAAGTTGAACAGATTTCAACTTTGAGCGCTCTGAGCGCTGCGACAAAAAAGGTCGGCGCCGACCGTTTTTTTTCGCCGAGGGCGCTCAGCGCTGTGAGCGCTGAGCTACATAGACTTTACATAGAAAATTGTCGCCGTCGGCGCAAAAAACGTGTTTGGCGGACTACCTTTACAAATTTGCTTCCAGTGGCTTTTTCTGCAATTTTGCCACCCACCACCTCCCCTTAACCCCCTACTTCTGACATACTGTCTTGTCATTGATGTTTGTTCTGTTCTGTACCCCATCGGGGGTTTATTGCTGCTCTCCCTGCCTTGGGCTTTCCATGTTTGAACATGGAAGGGCAGAGGGCCCCCAGAACAGAGCATATACCGCCAAAATGAATATCATGCAATAGTATAATGCTATCTTAGAGACATAGTGGTCCTGACTGAATTGAGTTAATTAAATAAGAAATAAATATACTTTTATATTTGCATATTTCAGATGGATACAACGATTCTTTTTGTTTCTCTTCTGCTAATGATCTTACAATGCTCTGGAAATGATCAAGAAAATCCACTGCCAAAAGGCATGCAAAGTCTCAAAGGTATGTAATTAAATATAGACAAACAAGTAAAAATTGAGAATGTTGAAAGAAAGTGTGTATACCTCTAATGCTTCAGGAGATGTTAACACTTTCAACATGAAACAAATGCCTCCTGGAAAATAATCCATAAAGGTCTGCGGATCCCAATAAACATCACCACCTGTTTCCTGATGCTGCAATAGTGTTCTGGGTGCACACTGTCTTAGATTTCATTTTACACTTTCCAGTTCAGTTTATAGTCCTATATATTACCTTTTGGAATGGGACAACTAGTACAACACTTTTGCACATTGACTGACTTGATGAAATAAGGCCTATTTGTTTCATGAGGACTGTTCAACACACAGAACAGTGCATTTTGACCAACATGACAGTAGTAACTGAAAATGTAAAATGTAGGCTACAATTGAACGATATTGAGTCTGAACAAGTAGTTTTGAGGATTTCTGATCTGAGAAATGCATCAAAGTGACTGTAATAATAAAAACTGTAATTCCTTTAAGTCTGACGTAGGGCCAGAGCACCTTTGGTTCCATGCCTTGTTACTTTTGTCATCCAATGCACTCAGTTGTGATATGTGCATCAAATGCGCATGTTTGATGTGTGTTCAAGATTTCACAAGTGAGTACATTGGAAGTAGAAGGCTACTTTATAGGTTCATGATGGTGCAGGTGCATATACTGCTGACAACATAAACATTATGACATTACATTAAAGAAAATACATACTTCAGCTTCAGGCCCTAACGGTGCTTCAGTTGGATAAGGGGCTGGGAATGCTGTCACAACAAACTGATGCATTCCAGTTCCAGTCAAAAGAACAATGTAACGCTTGTTAGCAGTTGTCTGTTGTTGCCGATTGTTATCAAATACCAATACCAGTTTATAACCTACCACACAGTATTATATGCTAGCAAACTTCTTAGCAACATAGCAACAGATAGAAGTTGAGCACTACTGTTTCTACAACTGATTTCATGAGATACAGATCGGACAGATCTGCTAAAACAAGTGCATATCAGTGGCTCACATTTACTGTTAATGGGCGCAGGCATCTTTCAAATTTCGCAAACATAGGCAAACGTTTGCAAACAGTTTTCTGTCATGAACATATTGATTGCTTCCTTCCCTTCCTCCCTGTTTTTTTTTCCATAACACTCTCCCTCTCTTGATAGAGCTTTCTATTGGACCACACGGGGAAAAGGAGTCTTCTCAAGTGAACTCCGAAACATCAAACCTCATCTGGGTCCCAATTAAGGGCACCCAAATTCCAAACAACACGGTCAGCATATACAACGACTACTCCTCCCGACTAGAGTATGTCTGCAGAGCTAAGGACTACTGCACATTTGGCTTCCTCACCTTAGCAAAAGGATTTTTCTGTTATTTCCCATTCCTTGAGCAAGTAGCCTACACAAATGATTTTGATGTTCTAGTGAACAAGCATAACTTTGAGCTTCTGGAGTGGAAGTCTGGCTCAGTTTCTAACCCCGGCATAACTTTGTCAGGATAACTTTGTGGGAAAAAATAAATATGGCTTAGGGGACATTTATAAAGGCCACTTTTATCTTCCCTGGAAGTGGGAATTGTACAGGTATTCACATTATGATGTGCTGACAGTGAACCGTGAACCTTTCAAAATGCAATACTCAGATGTGACATATTTCATCGATCAGGCAAACAGAACAAATAGCCCCCCATATGCAATGAAGATGTCTAAGGTCATAAATGAAGGTACTGAGGAAGTGATGGAGAATGTACGCATAGAGGTAATGACAGAGAAATCTAGCCAATGGGAGTGTGGGCTTGACCTGTCTCTCAGCACCTCGACCTCTATCACAGCAGGCATTCCAGATATCTTCAGCGACAAGATCACTGTCTGCGTGGACGTGACTGTTTCCCTGGCTTACGGTCGCTCCAAAAGCCAGGCTGTCACACAGTCTCAGGAGGTCAGTGTCCGAGTGCCCCCGGGTCACTCTTGTGTTGTGAAGATGATAGGAAGGAAGATGGAGGTAGAAATTCCCTTCCAAGCTAGCGTCACCAAGACTTATCAAGATGGCACGGTACAACAGAGCACCGTTTCTGGTGTGTACACTGGTGTTCAAGTAGGGGAGGTAATCGTGGAAGTGGATGCCTGTGATCCTCTGGGAACCACAACTCAGAAGGCATAAGGACATAACATTGCCCCCTAGTGGTAGTATGCCATCCTTCTTCTCTTGGCTTTTGCATTTTGGTGTTGCGTTATGTCATTCACTCAATTCCCTGCCATTTATTATGTATGGAAAATTCATGATTTGTGTAACATTCCCTGTTGGAGAAATTATTGAAACATGTATTCTCATTTATATTGATAATCTGAAAAAGCATATTACAAGTGTGATTGGGTACAATTGTTGATCGGGTATTTATGTTCCCCTACAGTGATTGATGGTATGTGTGTTCCTTTCCATTGGATGGGGGAATTGTTGGCCATCGTGAGTGGGGAAGAGTGTAGTTGCATGTGTAGACTGTGTTCTGTGTGGTCGTGCTTTGTGGCCGAGGGTTCATCTTTTTCATGGAGATGTCTGTTCATTTGTATCTTAATGTGCCAATCAGATGTTTTTGTAATCTTTGTACTTTTGTGCACAAGATAAGGTTTCAACACTGTTGTGTAGTCCCTTTTACCTGATTTATCTAAGGGAACCGAAAGTTTCCCTAGGCCCAAGTTCTTGACCACAAGTTCTGTATTTGTTGTTGATTCAGAAGTAATGCTCTGTTTGAAAGGTTCTCTCGGACACATGTTTGGTGGGACAAAGGCCAGGGCTTATTGTCCAAGTTTTAGCCATGTGATCATGTCAAAGGGCAAACTAGAGACCCTAGATACGTAAACTCTTGTATAGATAGTACGTCAACCCTGGTATAAAAGGAGGCCCCAGACTAAAATGATCAGAGTCTGGTATGAACCATTTTGTGTTGTATCATTCTCTCTCTTTGCAAAGATAATACAATTGTGTTGTCCTTGGAATTCACTGGTCCTTGTCTTTATTTGCGCACAAACATACAAAATTATTTATCAGACATAGTAAAATTATCTATCATTCCCTCAATAGCCATGTCACTCTTCAGGGAATGTATTTTTAAGGCCAATAACCTGCTTTCTTTAGTTAATTAGATGGACATTAGTGTACACTGCCATGAAGTTGAGGACACAGCTTAAGACTCAGCTTACACCTGTTTTTTTAAGTGTTTCCTTAAGGGGGCTACGTGCGTGATTCAAGTCGTCTTAAATGCATTCCTCGCACTGACTTCATTTATAAGAGTAATTCCAAAGTTATTTCTTGTAAACAAAGTTTTTAATTATATTAAGATTGGTTTAAGGATCACCGCTGTAATTCAGCCTACTTATCTATCCTCAGACAGTTGATGCCTACCTTTCTGCACACTTAACAGTTACATGATCACACGAATCTTTGCTTCTCAACAATCAAGGTCTTGTCTTTATAGAATTTTGATTTTGATATGTATAGTAGCCTACATTGATTAATTATTAATGTTGAGTAATTATAATTTGAATTAATTAATTAATCAATTAGGTAATTTAATGTATTCCTAACATGATTCTTGTTTTGTGTGCTGCCTGTTTACGGGTCTGTTTCCTGCATGCTATGAACAATAAACAGCTAGGTCTGCATGTGCAGATAGCACCTGTCTTTCATCATTGCTATGACTTGATCAGTAGCTGTCACAGACTGCAAAACTAGAGGGTTTAAATACACAGGGATTTAACAAGGATAACAGGGCACAGGTTAATAATGAGGACTAATAATGAGGAATACAGTAGGTGTGGGGTGGAGACAGGGAACAGAGATATATACAGTATTAGGCTATGTTCACACATACTGTACACAGATATTTTGATAAACAAATATTTCCTTCCCTCCGTTTTCACAAATAACATCTACTTGTCAGTTTTCAGAAAAGTTAGTAAGTAAGTAAAATGTATTTATAAAGCACATTTAAACACAGCTTTCACTGACCAAAGTGCTGTACAGAGTAAAATAAAGAAATAAAGCAAAAAAAAAAACAACAACAAAAAACGGTCAAGAGCACAGCCATGTTGGAACAGGAAGGGGGCCATCTCCAAACTTTCCACAAAGTTGGGAGCATGGAATTGTCTAAAATCTCTTGGTTAATGCTGAAGCATTCAGAGTTCCTTTCAATGGAACTAGGGACCAAGCCCAGCTCGGGGATAGCCCCTTCCTGTTCCAACATGACACCAGTGCACAAAGAAAGGTCCATAAAGGCATAGATGACAGAGTTTGATGTGGATGAACTTGACTAGGCTGCACAGAGTCAAATACTGAGAGCCTGTCTCCTCTTCCAACATCAGTGTGTGACCTCACAAATGTGCTTCTGAAAGAATGGCCAAAATATCCCATAAATCCCATAAACACACTCCTAAACCTTGTGGGTCTTCCCAGAAGAGTTGAAGCTGTTATAGCTGCAAAGGGTGGACCGACGTCATAATAAACCCTATGGATTAAGGACGGGATGTGACTGAAGTTCATATGTGAGTCAAGGCAGGTGAGCGAATAGGCTACTTTTGGCAATATAGTGTATCTACTTATGGCAAGTTGCATTTAGCTCTAGGGTAGTAAAATCAAAGTTTGCTGTCTTAACGTATCGAAAAATCCTCTGCAGAGGATTGTGAGGACGACTGAAAAGATCACAGGTACCTCTCTTCCCTTGCTCTCCGACATCCACAACACCCACTGTCTGCACAAAGCCACGAGCATTGTTAAAGACGCAACATACCCGTCCCATGGACTGTTCTCTCTATGCCATCAGGGAACAGGTACCTCACACAAAAGATGGATGTGAGAATAGATTTAGTATGACTTTTTCAAGGAAATATCAACATGTAAAAGAAGCTATCCAGTGTTTGACTGCTTTGCATATAACTATGTGTGTAACACTTAAAAGTTCAGATTCTTGTTTTTGTTTTTCATGGCATCACCGCTTGAGAGCTCAATGGAATGAGTCTGTTGGAAAAAATGACTTGCAATGGCCTTTCCTGTGAACATTGGGGAGGACGCTGTCATTGTGCGATTTCGACCACTGAGTGAATGTTTATGCATTTGCGCAAACTCCTAAGAGGGGCCGTCTGGAGAGACTGCCACCCAATGTGTGGACCTGAAGTGACTACATCCTCCACTCTGAGGGGAGCTTTGCCATGATATTGTCTACTGTTGGCTCTCAATCTGGAAAACTTGTGTAATCATGGCTTGATATCCTTCCTGTGCTATTCAACCTCAGAAGGGCTGGGAGTTTCCTGCTCGAGCTCCTTGATGCCGAGGGTACAATCAGCATTCGCCTCGAATGATCCGCTAGTACGGTAGGAAAAGCATGTTTACTGTAATGATAATGAGAATCCTTGTTGTAGCGTTTCCTGCATTAATGTCATTTTCTCACCAGTCACTGCTGCTGCTGGTAGAGTTGTGCTGTGTGTGGCAGCATTTAGTTGGCACTCATACAGAGTCTGCCTAGGCTGGGCGAGTCAGCCTGTGTTTAACCATAAACATCTGTTTTAGATGGAGCTGGTGGACGTTATGATACTGTCTCTTCTGCTGCTCTGGGCACACCGTGCAAATTCACAGGAGAATGCCACCACTGAATTGGAACTTGATCGTAAGTTACGACTAAACATTGAAATGGAAGAGACTTGAAGTATGCTTGAATGTACTGTATAGTGAGAGGAGAATGTTAAAGCTGCCCAGGTCATAAATCATCAAGTACTGATGATGATGATGATTAGCCATGATTTAACTAAGTAAATGTAATCTGTGGTCAACAAGCAGAGAACTAATGGAGATTATTGTACTCACTTGTATATATTGATAGTCTTCCCAATGACTTGAATAATGATTGGCTGTCCATGTTGTGTGGCTTATGAGAGAATCGGTTAAAGACCAGTTCCTCTCGCAAACCATAATGACATGCCTTTGGTTGTACTTTCAGATGCCTGCAGCGTGGCAAGTTCCTTACTTATAGCTCCATTAGTGCTCCCAACCTCTTGCTAGCTACTAATATTTCATTGAGTTATATCTTTATAAATGCTCAACCAAAGAATTTTGACCAAGTATAAGGAAATAGACCTGTCATTGTCAGTGTAGTCTATGTAGCCTGATATAGTCTCATCATCCCAGGGCTTCTTTAAATATTGTAAGGATTTTAAAAAGATATTTTGTAGCCTCAGCTTTCACTGTCCGTCTGGACGCATACCATGTACTAGAGGAGTGTTTAAAAGATCCAAATGGAAAAACTCTCATAGAATGCTCCAGTGGCTAGGGGCTAATTTTAGATCCCGGACATGCTCTGTACTGCTGTGGGTAAAAGACTTGGTGTATCTCACGGCAGTTAGACAGACACATCCATTACATATTCCAACCATTCTTCTATTTTGCTCCATAACTATGTAAACACCATCTGCTGTAAAAGCTTTCTATACAGTAAGTGGACATGTTACATATACAAGGTTTGTTAGAATGGTGATGATGATGATGATGAAGTCAGAATAAAGCGAAATGAGGCTTATTGTTGTGTAGTACATGAATGAATTACTGTTATAGTAACTGTACCAATATACTGTATGATGATATAACAATTTAATAAGAACACATATACTTTTTTGTGAGAGTGTCTATGTGGGTGTGTGTGTGGTGTGTGTGTGTGTGTGTGTGTGTGTGTGTGTGTGTGTGTGTGTGTGTGTGTGTGTGTGTGTGTGTGTGGGCGCGTGCGCTTAGATAGGAGGATGCTATAACACGTTACAACATGTCAGCAACAATGATAAAGTTATCCTGTCTTCCCTCTCAAACTTACTTCTCTAGGCGGTGACTTGGATCCCAAACTGATGGAGGTCAAACCTTCTCCGGCAGTCCCTATACATCCAGCGGCTGAAACTGTGGACCTCTCCACCCCAGGTGAGACAACCAACTTGCGTTGGATCTCACCAGAAAGAAAGAATAGTCTTACAGTTCCCCCCAACGCATTCGGCATCTACAACAACTACACTGCTCGAGAGGAGTTTGTCTGCAGACCCAGGGGCATCTGTGCTTTGGGCTTCATGACTGTGGCAAAAGGCTTCTACTGCTACTATTCCATGCGAGGCCACCAGCTTCTGACTAATGATTTTCAGTTTTTGCAAAACAGGAAGAACTATGAGTTGCTGGAGTGGAAATCAGGCCAAAATGGGAGTGTTCCTAATCACAGCATTAAAAACTGTGGCCATAACTTTGTTGCGAGGAACCAATATGGCCTGGGAAGTGTCCACTCTGTGATGAAAGTGTTCTTTCTCCCCTGGGAAGGAAAGGAGTACTGGTATCGTGATTATGAAGTGTTGACTGTCAATCGCGAGAAGTACGACCTACTTGTTTTCAAAATGAACTACGACACCAAAAAGATGAACGTCACCTATCATCGATTAGAGGAGTTGATGGAGTCAATTTGCATGCCCAACAACAACAGCAAGGAGGTAGTTAAGGAGGTTTACATGCAGACGAAGCACGAGAAGCTCAACACTTGGGAGTCCAGTCTCAGTATGCCACACGTGCTGACGACTAACTTCTCCGTCAAAATTCCAGAAATCATCCAGATGAGGGAAAACCGCTCCAGGATGGGAGCGAATGTTTCCGCTTGGAGCGGTTACAAGTATCGCGAGAACGTGTCTCTCACGTTGGACCACTCTGTTGTCATCAAACCTGGCTACTGCTGCCGGGTCAAGATGGTGGGCAAGAAGACGGAGGTCACCATGCCCTTCTGGGCTGAGGTCATCAAGAGGTACAACGGGACTACGCACAAGGCGTCGGTCGTCGGCCGCTACATGAGCCAGGAAATGGGAGGGATCAGAGGAGTGCTTGGCAACTGTGAGCCCATCAAGATCAAGAATATCACCTTAGAGCGCAGCATGCCAAGCCCAACTCAAGGACCATCAGGGAAGGGTGCCTCTAGTGCCTTATCTCCTTGGCTGGGCTCCTACGTCATCCTCGCACTGAGCTTGGCAGCTTTTGGTGGAGCGCTGTAGTATTGGCCTGCTTGTTATGGTGGCTGGTAAAAGTGTCGGCGGTGACATTCTCTTGTAACTTTGTGGAGAGATGCCATTCACCAGCCGGAGAGAGATACCAGGGAGCTTCCACTGCCACATTTCGTCTTGTATTCTGGGCACACACACGCACAAACACACAACTGCGTTATATGGAATTGAATCGTAAATGCTGACACGGCACGCTTGCAAGTGCAGTTGCTGGAGTGTAAATGTTGTCACTGTAAATGTGATTGCTGTTCTCAGTGTGTTGCGTCTACCTGCTGAAAGCGCACCTGCTGTTTTTTGTTTACTTGCTTAACACGAAGATGACAATTGTTCTGTTTTAATGGTGATACGTCTCCATCAGGCTTTCCTTTACACTTGTTCCCTCGCTTCTTCTTCTCTATCTCCTCGTCCTCCTCCTGCTCTCTCTTCCTCCTCATCCTCCTCTCTCTCTCCTCCTCCGCCTCCGGGTTCTCAATGAGGGCCTTTCCTGTAATTCTACCTCTCTCAGTCACTGACCAATCGTATGCGACTAGCTTCCCCTTGAAGTCAGGCTCGGATCATGGGGTCTCACTGTTGTTTAGAGGGAGTTTTCCCTTGCCATTGTTAAAGAGGAGGGGGGTCTATTTTGTTTTTAATGCCTACATCCACAACAAAGTTCACTGAAATTAATCACATCAGTACACCATCTGCTTCTTTCTCATTTTCCAATGATTTTGCAATATACACATCTTGTTGTTTTTAAAGGTTCTTAAGAGTCTTTATGCGCATGTCATCACAATTCTACAGTTTATCATCAACATGTCATAATATAGTATATTACTGAGATGGCATAATGCAGTGTATTGTCGATACATTAAAAAGCCACACATTGTCACTCATATCATTGAAACAGTTTATTGATTCTCTCATCCATTGTATCCACAGGAAGTTATGTTAGTGGCAGGTATGTAAAGGGCTAGAACCACACAGACACCAGGGGCCAGCAATGGAGGACACTCTGAGAGACACACAAGTGAACGTTGACAGTAATGACAGTGTGAAGAAACACTGAAGTACTGGCCTCTTGATACTCCCCACTGCCCCCAAAAATAATCTAATCACACTAGAACCAAAAAAGGGGGTTGGTTGGACAGAAAGAAAAATAAAATATTAAGATTTTAAAGACAAAAAAATGAGTTAGCGGCTAAATGGCTGCATTCGACATTGCTCAGTCCTGATATAGTCACAATTCTTCACAATCACTGAAATAGCTTAGGACTGCCGGAGATTACAATATGCCATAAGACAGTCTGTTCGGCTAAGACACATCACGGCACTGATAAACTGCTTTGAACAAGCTTCCTATGTACCACTCGAGCTGCACTTTACAACTTAGAATGTATTTTACCTCACATACAGCTTGCATATCTTTTACATGATAAGCTAATTAACTGAGTAATTAACTGAATCACATTAAAATTTCTATGGGCCTTAGTTTGAATAATGGGCAAAGTGAAAGTCTAACTAAAACTATTTTAATCAGGCCACATCAATAATTTGCTAACCATGGTAAGGACTGTAAATAGTCCATGCATGAGAATGTTGCTTGATGACAGACGGTTACACTTTTACCTATCATTTAAATTAGGACCCTGTATCTCCCTCTCTCTTCTTGGTTGTTTAAACTTTATTATAAACCCCTCCTCAATTGTTTCTTCAAAGTCATAGTTTTTTTCCATATTGGACACAGTGAAGCCAACATATCCCAATAAATTGCATCTGATTTGCTACAATTCAGCACATAGCCTACAGCGTAGAGCACGGCCTGCATTCAATCAGCAGAGCTTCTTAGCACCAAGACACAAGCACAGTGGATAATTCTAATTCACAAGGAGACACACATACTGCATATCCCAGCACACAGAGAACAAAGATAATGACAAAAAAATAACACATTTATTCATCTTGAGAAACACTAGCCAGGCTATGAAAATACTGAGTCATACTGAGTTCTGTACTCCTGTATTCTGGCTTGCTTTGTTTTCTACAAAATAGTCTCTGCACAAAAATAGCTTCCAAATCTGACATGACAATATGACAATCTACTGAACATTGTCTCGTTTGTTATCACAATTAGAAAAATATAAATTTCAATATTTAGGAAGTGATCCATAGATTAGAACGATGCATGTACTTGAGTGTATGTTTATGTGAGTGCATGTGAAAAGTGTATGTGTGAGCAAGTACAGTGTGTGACTGTGTGTGTGTGTGTGTGTGTGTGTGTGTGTGCGTGCGTGCGTGCGTGTGTGTGTGTGTGTGTGTGTGTGTGTGTGTGTGTGTGTGTGTGTGTGTGTGTGTGTGTGTGTGTGTGTGTGTGTGTGTGTGTGTGTGTGTGTGTAAATGAGTATTGCATATGAGTTGTGGTTTCAGGGAGGGGAAACACCCGGTCTTTCCGAGTCAGATCCGAAGAGCTCTTTGTATAGGGGTGGGAAGCTGGAGTGGACGGTCAGCGGGTAGAGCTGCTGGAACCAGCGCAGCTTCTCAATGTGCAGCGAGCACAGGGCCTTCAGCATCGCCACCTTCTGGGACAGCTGAGAATTACCACACAAAAACAAACGGGGTGGTCAGTGCAGGGGCCATGGCAGGCTAAAATAGCTATGCTATAAATTATGAAACCGTGTCATCTGTGATTCAAATTCTTGATGCTTTACTTTGTGAGAATTTGTTGGCTCTCCTCCAAGTTTCTATTTCTCTTCTTGAAATATTCTCTTTTTCGCTTTCTTATTATGGTATTAATAAACAACCAGAGGTGGAAAACTCCAGCTTCAGAGAGTAAAAGTCTGATCGTGTATTGGTTCTACCTCATCAATTAGCTGCTCTCCCTATAGCTGAAGAGTTGTGCTAATTAGAATCAGCTGGTTTAAATGAATGGTTGGCACAGATATGTGGTGGGATTTTTACTTTCCGAAACTGGATTTTTCCACCTCTGTAAACAACCATACTGGGTGCCTCTCAACATCTCTCCTTGATCCTCGATGCTCGGTCCTTCAGGCTCGTTCCCACTGATCTATAACTAACACTGGATAGACTATCCCACTGATGCCGCCCCATCATTCTTTATGTAGATCATTGAGGACGAGGACCGAGGAAGGAAGGGAGGATGTATAAATGACGAATGAGAGGCACCCACTGTCCCTCTCCCAGTCTGCGGACCTCTCCCTGGGTCTCTTACCCTGTGCAGCAGACTCTCCTGGTTGTCTCTGTGGAGGATGTGACGCAGTGCCAGCTCAATGTCCTTCCTCATCCTCTGCACTCGGCCTCTGTCCTCAAGACCAGGGCGGTCTACGCACACACACACACACACAAGTAGACACAGACAGGCACACGCGCACACCACACACACACACACACACACACACACACACACACACACAGGCACACACAGGACAAAACATATCAACAATAAAGAATGAAAGGAGGCCAAAAGTTGAGCCAGCAAAATGTCAACATTTGGCACTCTTGCCAAACACAGACAGGAAATGTGTACCCCTATAAACCTCAGATCGTAAAAAAACAAGGAGGGAACTTCCTTCTGGAGTACACAAACAACAGTTTAAAAATTCCATTCAGGGCGAAACTTTGCTCAGAGTTGGACAGATTCTTACCAGGGTTAATGAGCACCAGCGCGCTGAAGATCGCCACCTGCTGTTCAGTCAGCCTCAGTTCACACATGCTATGAGCGAAGTCGAACACAGCGCTTATCAGGTCTCCGCACACTAGGCCACACAGAGAAAGAAAACAGTTAGCATCCCGCATGTAGCAATAGCACAGTCACAGTACTCGGTTTGGCTGTGCACTTATCTGAACAGGTAAAAGCAGAATATCACAGATATTTTGTGTGAAATCCATTAATTCATCAATTTGTTTATTAAATTGGTCCTACACCTAACCTTCTTGCCAAACTTGTATTTACCCACATATTTTGAGAGTTCGGAGGAATGAGTAACTTACTGAGAGGTTTGAAAACTTCAGTCCCAGCGAATTTTCCATCAAAATAAACAGTGCTGTTCTCCGTGTTGAACAGCCTGCTCATCCTGACGAGAACTACCTCCATTGAGCCTGAGAAAGAGAGGCACAGACAAACAGAGAGAGTGAGGAGAGATGACACAGAGAGCAAACGAAGAGTGGGATTCAACACACAAAACAATTCTGGGATGCCTCTGCCTGTTCATCCAACTGTACAGCTTTTTTATGCTGGGCCTGCTCAGAAAGCTCTAGCCAGATGCGCTGTATCTTCTCCCTCAATATCTTTTGACCAATCAGCTGTACTCTTCTGCTTGACTAACATGCCAGAGACTCAATCTCTTCCTCTGGGAGTCTGCGCCAGAGCGGTAGATAAAACAGAGTGGCGACACTCCCATAGACATCCGTAGGAATACATGGCAGCACTTTGTCCAGGCTATTTCCTCGTTATGGGACTTTTGGAACTATTTACAGCCAATCTCTTATACAGTAGTCAATGAGTTAATTGATTAGCCATTCAGCACATGTTTTTTGGAACTTTTGATTGTGTGGCGACAACATCAAAGAGTGTCGCAACTCTCTCTTTCTATGGCTTTGGTCTGTGCTATTGGAGGCAAAGTTCTTGAGCACATTGGAAAAGAACAGGAGGCATTGGTACTAAGTCTTGGGTCACTGGGGGACTAACTGGTTACACACCACTCTTAAGCAGATTGATCTGGTCGTCCTGACGAATCTGGCGAAACCCTGGCAACCTTTTGGCAAACTCGACTACAAACTGCACAGCGTCACTCAGCTTATCAGCACACAGTTGCCACATCTCATCCACCGTCTGAGGAGAGAGAAAGAGAGAGAGAGAGAGAATAAAAAAGAAAGAAAGAGAGAGGGACAAAAGTAGGGAGAAAGTGAAAGTAGTTAGAGAGAGAGAAAGTGTGCCTGTGAACATTTCAAATGCCTCTCTTGATTTAACCACTGAAAAAACACGAGGGGAGGGGCTGAATCTGTGGCCAAGCGACAAAACAAAATAAAACAAAACAAAAGATAGCGTGTGATTGTGTGCAGAGCGGAGAGTGCTTTATGGACTAGTGCGGTGTGGCTGGACGTGGCTGGACGGTTGTGGTACCTTGCTGTGGTATATCTGGACCTCCTCTCTGGTGAAGATCTTCCACCGCAGAGCCTGCAGCTCCTCCACAGGGTACTGAGAGGTCTCTCGGTGAGAACGCACGATGCTGTCACACAACTCCTCTGTACTCACACACACACATACATGTACACATGCACATGCACGTACACACACACACGCACACACGCACACACATACAAACACACACACACACACACACACACACACACACACACACACACACACACACACACACACACACACACACACACACACACACACACACACACACACACACACACACACACACACACACACACACACACACACAGACACAGACAAACACACCAGACCATAATAGTTAGACAAGTTACTTTAAACCTGATCAAAGGAAATATAGATAGATAGATGAACAGATAGATAGATAGATAGATGGATAGATAGATAGATAGATACTTTAATGATCCCCAAGGGGGAATTCAAGGAATATGACAATAAATGTATTCTGATGTTGTTGCAGGTTTGTTATAGATTGAATATGCTCATTTACCTATGTGTATGTGCAGCAGTGAGGTAGAATAGTGGCAGTAGGGGTCCTCTGGATCAAACGGATGCAAGTCCGAGTCAGTCCCAGGCATTCGCAGAATTCCCTGGTTGGGAGAGGACTGCCTAGAATCAACTAGTTGGACAGAGAGAGAAAGAGGACAAACTCTTATTCTTCAAAAACGCACACAGACCAGGACATTCTGCAAAACAAAAACAACAACAACAAAAAAAAGCTGCTGACCATTAAGTATAAAGAATTCATCGTCAGTATGTGGACCCTGTAGTCCGTAATTAATGTAGGAGTAGAGTCTCTGTGTCCTGCAAGGCTCACCCCTGCTGTCTCCCAGCACTCTCCGCTGGGCACTGCCCGGGGGACACAACAGGAACGGGTGCACCTCCGGGCCACAGCGCTGCAGCTCCGGGTCCATAGGGAAGGGGTAGGGCAGGGTCTGGAGCAGGCTAGCGGAGCCGCCGCAGGGATCTTTGCCCGAGTAGGCGGAGCCCAGGGCCTGGACGCTGGCCGCGCACACCTGGAACCGCTGCTGCTGATGCTGCTGTTGCTGCTGCTGCTGCTGCTGCTGCTGCCTGTGCCGCTCCACCTCGGCGATCAGAGAGTCCCGCTGCCGCTTGGACATTCGGCCGAACTTCACAGCTGAAACAAGGGAACACGCGGAGTAAGTAAGCATTTACTGTATTTATAGAGCGCGTTTTTCACGCACAGAGCGCAACGCTAACCGCTCCACACACGCAGTTTGTCAGATGGAGTGGCGAGAGATGCCGGTGTACCCGTTACTGGGCAACCAGTGTGGTAGGCCTATTTAAAACAGACATACGCATGTGCACGCACACACACACAGGATTTTCAACATTTGATGTGCAGAGTTATTTGCAGTGCTCAAACTGGCCAGTAAAATCTACCACCCTACTGGGTTACATAACTGCAACTGCAAGAGAGGGCGTATACAGGGGCCATTTTCCCCGGAACTTCTTAATTTAGATATTCAGCGACTGTTTGGCTTCTGTTTAGCACTTCAGTGCTATCAGTGGAGATGGGATGGGTCATTACTCTAACAGTGCAGAGGCAGTGGACCGTAAATATCATCAGGTTCCCAAGGAGGCATGGGCACATAGGATAAGAACTCTACACAAACAATGCAACGAATGGGAAAATACTGCACATGACCAATCATAACACTTAACACGTAACACTGTTTTGATCCAGCCAGGTTTGACCTGCTTTGATCTCCATTCTCATTCTCTCTCTCTCTCTCTCTCTCTCTCTCTCTAAATATCTCTCTCTCGCTCTCTCACTCTCTCTCAATCTCTCTCTCTCTCTCTCTCTCTGTGTTCTCACCATCTCGGCTCATGCCCTGAGCCACGCATTTCTTGAGGCGACAGCTCTGGCAGCGGGTGCGGCTGGCGCGGTCGATGGGGCAGTTGCTCTGCCGTGAGCACGAGTACGACACGCTGGACTGCTGGCTGCGCCGGAAAAAGCCCTGACGAAAACGAAGAGAGAGACAGACAGAGGGACAAAAATGGAGAGAGATTAGAGTAGAATATTGTTGACTTCATTTAATCTTAGCCTATGTTTTTCATTTATTCCATTGTTTCTTTGGGGAAATTGACTTTTATAGCATTCATATGATCGAATATATAAAGGTAAATTAAAAAAAAAGATTGAGGTTGAGGAAGGGCAGTTAGCCCGTGAAGAAAAGAGAAAACAAGGAAAGAGAGAAAACAAGAGAAAGAGAAAGAGTGATGAGACAGATAAAACCAAGAGGCGGCACTCACCTTACACCCCTCACACGTGATGACTCCATAGTGAACCCCTGAGGATTTATCTCCGCAGATCTTACAGGGGATCACCTCAATCTGAGCTG
>NC_084999.1:23994712-24004712 GCF_963854185.1 Sardina pilchardus
TGACCGGGATGTCAGCTCATCGAAATAAATTGGTTGATGCGTTTAATAAGCAGCGGTGAACTTTTCTTTTTCTTGCTCCACGGTTGTACTTTGCAAAATAGCTGCACTTGCAGTAGCCTATAACTTGTTAATGTATGCATGTCTCTCTATATCCTCTGTTGGCTAGCGTGGAGGAAACTAGCAACTGCCTTCTATCCTTCTGTTATTGTTATGCTTTATCTTTGTATGCATTACACTTTCTGTGTCTTTGCTCACATAAATGACGGAAAACCATAATATAAACGAGACAACCATTTATAGTGTACAGTATGTTGTGTCCTCGGAATGCTGTGTCTTTGCCATGCATTGTGGTTTTTTTTTTTTTTTTGTATATATTTTTTGAGCTTTTTATGCCTTTAATTGGATAGGACAGTAGAGATAGAGACAGGAAGTGAGTGGGAGAGAGAGAGTTGGGGTGGGATCCGGAAAGGACCACGGGGCGGGAATCGAACCCGGGTCGCCGGCGTGTGGTGTAGGTGCCCCAGCCAGTCGCGCCACGGCTGGGGCCAATGCATTATGGTTTCTGTATGATTCCTCGGCCTAGTGAACATTGGTGAGCGGGTTCTTTAGCAGTGCAAGCAATAGATGTGGTAAAGAGAGTTATCAAAGACTGATTAGAATACCACTTCAGTTTTTTGTGTGTGGTCACTTAGAATTCAGGCTATAGCATGTTGTTGCGAATGTGGCAGAGCTCCATACGCGCTGCATATTATGAGTGATTGATTATAAGCCTGGTTGTGTGTGCAGTACTGTATGTGAATTTCTGTGTGAGAGGGTGAGATGAGGGGATAGCCTGTTGCAGGCTGTGTGAGAACATAAGATAGATAGTGTGTGAAAGTATAAGTTTGTGAGAATGTGGAAGTGCCTGTGAGTAGATGAGAGAGTGTGTCTGTGGCCTAGGTTGGTTTCCTGTTGTTTGAGGTTGTTAATCAGAACTGACAGAGTGAGAGGTCACTGACCATATTTTTCATTTCCTAGTCTCCTTTTCTCTCTCCCTCTTCCTCTCTCTCTTTCTCTCTTTCCACCCCCCTCTGTCTATTCTCAGACCTCTATCTCCTCTTACACATATGGAAACACACACACACACTCACTCACACACACACACACACACATAGGGAGAGAGACAGAGAGAGAGAAAGAGAGAGTTAAAGTTAAAGTAACTGCTAACAGCAACATAGAAAGCAAAAGTGCACGAATGCATATTCATCGGTAGCACTGTCTCTCCCCAGTCTGCCTATCTGTCTGTCTATCTCAATTCACCTCTCTCTCTCTCTCTCTCTCTCTCTCTCACACACACACACACACACACACACACACACACACACACACACACACTCCCTGTGTCTGTTTCCATCTGCCTCTACCAGTCCATCTGACCATTAATCTCCCTGTCTCATCTCCCTCTCTCTCTCTCTCTGTCTCTCACCTCAACTCTTTCTATCAGTGTAGGAGAAAAACCACATGCTGATACAGGAAAATAATCAGCACTTTTCTTCCCTGGGCCCTCTTGCTTTATCTGCCTCCTCCACCTAATCAGCTCCTCCATCCAAAACCACACACACACACACCAAGAGAATAGAAAGACGTAGCAGTAAAGAAAATAAGCAAGTGAAACTATACTGGTGGATACTGATGGTCCGATTTAGACCGCACTAATGATGCACTACGATGAGAACTTTATTGGCAAACACACACATACACACACACACACACACACTCACACACGCGCACACACACACGCTCACACACTCACACACACACACGCGCGCACACACACACACACACACACACACACACACACACACACACAAATGCAAGCAATAATGCAAGCTGTTGACATAATAGTAATTTGACTTCCACTACAGGATGATGTTGGTACATTGCTATAACAGGTGAGTTTTGTCTAGCATACATACGCTACAATGGCCGTGAGTGACTTGATATGTCAATTGATATGATATGACTTTTCTTACATAGAATGAAATGGTGTCCATTTCTGCTGAAGGGCGAGATGTTATCAGACGAGAGAAGCATTCTCTATACCACAGGTGTCAAACTCAAGGCCCGCGGGCCAAATGCGGCCCGCCACATCATTTCATATGGCCCGCGAGAGCTTACAGGGTCTGATACAGTATGTGGCCCGCGAGAGCTTTAAAGGTCTGATGATACAGTTTTTGCGTGCATGCACGTGAGACTGACAGGGAGGCAACAACATCAACCACCTTCCTCTATGATCAGTGTAACTGGCTACATCAGATGTGATAGCAACGCGAACGTGTGAAAACAAAATAGACCAGTATTCTAAACTATTTTAGCGAACGGAGTGCCTAAATTACAGTACGCGCTCGGTTTAGCCTGCCTGTGAAACATGATTGTTTGAAGTGCGTGTGGTTCTTTGAGAGGGGAATCGATGTAAATTACTTTGATTTCAATTGGTAGTTGTAAACTACGTGATACGTTTACGTCTACGATTAAAAAGCATACATAATTGTGTGTAGTCCTATCCAAAAAATTCAGCTTCAAAACCATGCTAATCGAGCAAATGATTGTTTGGCCAAAAGTGAGCCTATTCCGACCGAGAAAAGGTGCATTCAGATCAGGCAAGCATAGGTAGGCTAGAAGTTTGTTGTAATCCTGTTGCTTTGCATTTTCATTTCGGTTCAAAACGAGCAACGTAGAATCCACACACCTTTCAACTTCAAAGAAAAAGTCCACCGGGACCGTTCGCTTCTACTGTATGTGTATAGAACGGTGTAGTGATGCACTTTTTGACATGTCAGTTTGTTTGCATCACTGGCTAGATGTAAAACTGCATTTCGTTACTGGTATTTCGCTTGTGCAATGACAGTTAAGTTGAATATACTCGAATCTAAAAAAAAAAAAAATCCATGGCATGACCTCTTCCTGACTGACCAGTGACCCTCATTGAAAAGTCAAACTGTATGGAACTGACAGAGGTTTTTGTTTTGTTTTTACAAACATAATAATAAAAAGAACATGTCATGCTGATACCTTTTGCTCTTCTCGATTTTAGGGAAGTTTTATACCGATGCTAAAGATTTTGTGGCTGGTGCTACAAATCTTATAGTTACATCTGGCCCTTTGAGGGCAACCATTGTGCTGATGTGGCCCTCGGTGAAAATGAGTTTGACACCCCTGCTCTATACAGTAAAGTAAGCAAGGCCTGTCTGATTCTAGCCATGATAACGTGCTATCAGTGCAGTAAATCAGTCCACCTTATACGTAAAAGTTTCGTAAAGTGACGTGAAAAACACAACTCAACGGATGTAACCAACAGTATCACTATTGCAATGGCCGATGTCTTTGAAAGATAAAGTATTTTGGTTTGAGCTACGCCATCAAATTGAAACGATGTTAAATGTTGACATTGGCATTAGTTACTCTCTCAATCTCCCCATTGTCATCATGTAATAACACAATTGTGTGATAAAAGCAGAGAGAAAGAGTGACAGAAAGAGGGATGCGGATCCGAAATGGAGATGAGTGCTTCTGTTACGCAACATCTCTCTCTAGGTAGATTATCTCTATCCCTTCATCTTATAGATGATAGATAGAGAGATAGAGAGATAGATAGATAGATAGACAGATATTGACTGATTAGATAGATAGATAGATAAAAATTGACTTGATTGATTGACAGGAAGAGAGAAGGAGAAAGAATCAATTTGAAAGATAAGGAATGTGCACCATAAAATATTAAGACAACACGCACAAACACACGCACAAACACACACTCGCACGCACACAGGGACACATTTGTCTCTGTTACATCAAACGCTGAATGTTCCTATGTCTCCTTCAGCATCTACTACCGGGTTCAGTCTCATATGTTGACATCCCCCCTTCTAGCCTTTTTTTTTTTTTATTTTACTGCCCATGTCACTGGATATGTGGTCGCTGCAGTCTTCTCAGAATTCAGCATCTTTCCATTGTGCTTTGTGCACAAAGTTGTCTTTCCCTTCGTCAGCAATTTGCAGAGTAACCGGGTAAAAAACCTCAAGCTTCCATCACAGGAAGAAAAAAACGAACACCACAAGCACAAAAGAGCACCCAGGTATTATAATAGCTTTTTAGTCATAAAAAAGCACCCTTTATGCCGACTGTGTCACTATAGTTTAATATACCATCAGTATAATCCAGTTTACGTTCTGGATCATGTTACTATATATAAGATGAATGAACTTTCTTCCATTGACACTGAATTTAAATGTCACGTTTTACGCAGAACAACAAGCGATATATGCACTGCGATACATAACGAAATCACTTTATCATCTAATGGAGTGACAGAGAATTACGGACACAAAGCGTAGCCTCTGGCTATTAATTTAGTACGTGTGTGAGTACTCAGAAAAATGAAAATGCTTGCCGAAATGCCAGCGACAATTTTACGTATTTAATGAATTCAAACAAACAAACAAACAAACAAACTAAATTCTTGAGTTTCATCAAAGTTATTCAACTTAGAATATTTAGTGTGTGTCATAGATTAGTTTTTTTTTTAATTTTATGGTTGATTTCTTTTATTTCAAATGTTTTAAATGTCAAATTTTGACTAATCAGTGTTGATTTAAACTTGCATAGACTTGGCCCCCATGAGATGAACTCATCAGTGTCTCTAGAAAGACAATGGATTCATACTGACCGTTTTGCCTTTTGAAATTTATTTCCTAAAAATACTATACTTCTGGTAGACCTACACGTAAGTGAAATCAAAGTCTGACAGAAAGCATGATACATAAGGCCTGATTCTAACCTTGTCAACATTAGAGAGTAAACTTATTGAGTCTATATTACAAAGGAAGTGATACACATCAGCTCCATGGTCTAGCTTTCCCGCAATGAAAGATGAAGATGATATGCATTAGACTGCATAAAGAATCTGTGTACAGTGATCTATTGGGACAAAATAACAAACATGGGGGAAAACATAATTTTTTTTGTCTTTTAATTGCATACGTTTTAATATCTTTGCAACAATGCAGCATGGTCAAAATCTAAATTGAAATTAATGTACCCAATAAAACAGTAACAGTTTTATTTAAAAAAAAAGAGAGAGAAATAGAATAGAATAAGAAAACACTATCACGAAAAACTATGACCCTTACCGTCTGCATGGAGTGTATTGATAGAGGACATTATGTGCCACAGTCAAATTAGTCACACGTTTGTCTGACTCTTGGTTTTGTGTTTTGTTACGTTTGTTGACGAATGTGTCATTTCTGTTTCCAGTTTTGCCACGGTGTAGGTTAAAAGGGGATATTTCACCCCTTTGATGTAAGACACTAAACCCACACATTGAGAGACCCCAAAAGAATGCCTACATATCCCTAACAACACACAGCTATGAGTATGCGTATATGTACTGTGTATACGCATTTGTGGGTTCATATCATTTGATGAGAAGAGTTCAAAAAGGAAGTTCAGAAGCAGTCTAGCCATCTGAATATTAATACTGAAATATGAGGGTTAAGCATATGTAGTTGGTCTTTCTCTCAGATGTATAATATATCTTACGTATCAAATGTTCTTCAGACCTTGCTGATTTGTGTAAACCTTTTTTGCAGAACTTTTGCAGTGAAACAAACAGATAACCACGTACGCTACAACACCTGCAAACACCACTTGTCACAAAAATAAACATGCACAAACAGACAACTCCATCTGCACACACACACACACACACACACACACACACACACACACACACACACACACACACACACACACACACACACACACACACACACACACACACACACACACACACACACACACACACACACACACACACACCCTGACAGACATACAGGCAGGCAGGTAGACAGACAGACACACAAGTACACAATAATACACACTTCATCTGTACACTCACACACACACACACACACACACAAACACACACACACACACACACACACACACACACACACACACACGCAAACACACGCAAACTACATAGCATCGAATACAGACCACAGATCAGTATGAGTCTGCAGCTGGCAGCCTGTGAAACTGGTGCATCTCTCCTCTCCACTCGTCCTCCTCTTCCTCCTCTCCACATCTCTCTCTTCCTCTCTGGCTTCATCTCTCCATCCCCTGTCTACGCCCCTCTCTCTCCTGTCCTCTCTCTCATCAGCTTCATGGTAACTACTACCTCTCCAAATCGAATCCCACTGTGTTGTCAGACCTTCTCTCCATGATTTTTTCCCCCTTCGTATTTCGTATTTCGTATTTTCGGTACATTTAGTTTATTACTGCCATACTTAGTTGAAATTTCATTACAGTCATTTTTAAGGTTTAGTTTGGGATTTACACGATTTCGAGCCTATAACAGTTTTTGTCACATCCAGCAATCATCTCCTCACGACCGCTAGATGCCCATTCTGTGATGCACTGTAAATAAAATTGGTTTCCGTAAGCAGCCCAGGCTCCGAAAAATGGAAACAAATGTCCCCAAAACAAAACTGAAACCCCTCTGGGAATACTGAGGCAGGGATGAGCTACCTCTCTGGTGGGCTTCATTTGGTCCTTGGTTAAAATATAACGTAACTTTTTTTTGCATCTGCTAATAAATGTAAATATACCGTAATTTCCCGACTATTAGCCGCGGCTTATACATTGATTTAGCAAAATGTCTTCAGCTATGAGGTTAATACACGAGAACAGTTAATATGGTATCAATATGGTTTTGTTTCTTTTAACGTGCATAAAACACTGTCCTGAAGCTTATACACAATGCGGCTTATATGTGGGAAATTACTGTAAACATAAGCACAAAGAAGCGCGACATCCTGCGCAATCCCCGACAGCACCTTTGAATGTGCAACTAAACAAATAAGATTGTTCATGATTTTTAAATGAATCTAATCAAAAATAATAAACGGTATTAACAAATCACAATATCACAGTGTAAAAATGTACACAGTCACACAATATTTCCTGCTATAAATGCATTATGTAGGCTCTTGAATTATCGCTCTCTATCTCCCCCCATCTCTTTCACTCTCTCTTTCTTTCAGTACAGTAGTCTGCTATCGTCTGAGCCCACTTCCTGTTCAGACGTGCCATCCACCTCCTGTGCGCTCTCTGGCCGTTTGAATGCCACTGATTGAACACTTTGATCGCCGCATACATGCCTTCTTGCAGCAGACACACACAAGCAAAACACATACACACACAAGCGCGCTAACACACACGCCAACACCCATGCACACACTCACATATGCACAAAGTGCAGCTCCCTGTCTTCTGAGTTATCTGTTATGAGGTGCTGTCAATGGCTTGACGTTCGCAGAAGAATGTATGACTCCAAAAACTTCAGTGAGACTTCACCACTGAGGCTGAGCCACCACAAGCCTAATGATGTAAGCCTCTGCATTACTATATGTGCCAAACAAAACACTGCACTCTAATGTTCCGATGGCTTCAAGAGCCATTTAGCCAAAGGCTAAGAGGTCACGCTTAACGCAGAGAACAATATCAATGGAAAAGAAATCAGCTGGACTAATAACTCAGTAGTCGTTTTAAAAATCACACCAATGGCTGGTGTGTGTCAAAAATAATCTCCTTGGTGTCAGCATTTGAATAACAAAAGCTATTTGAAATCTCAAGGGGTATTGATTTATGAAGCACGTAGCAATATCAAGTATGTCGCACTCTATGCAACTTTGTTGTTCCGTGCAGGAACATTCATTCCTTTTCGATTGGTATTGCCTCGGGGGTATATGGGCATGCATTGAAAATCAATGACGAGAGCTAAACAAATACCAATTCTTACAATGTGTTGCTTTACTATGAGGCTGAAGAGTTCTTCACAAATACAGTCGGTGACACAGTGAAGTAACAGGCCTCAATTTGCTCTCTATCACAAGAGATGACAAACTGATTGACAAATTGGTATTAGCGAGTACTCTGATAGGCTGCGTATTAAAAGTAGAAGGGTGCATACCTGCGTGTGTGAGTAGGTGTGTGTGTGTGTGTGTGTGTGTGTGTGTGTGTGTGTGTGTGTGTGTGTGTGTGTATGTGTGCGTGCATATGTGTGTGTGTGTGTGTGTGTTCGGAAAGTTATGCTTCGATGGGACTACAATTCTGCAGCTAGAGTCATCTCCGAAGCACCTCCACGGCCACAGAGACTGACTCATCTCCTGGTGTCGCCAGATGAAAACCCAACGGTACAACACAACACAACCCCTGAAATCCCTGAGGTTAAATTCACATCACAAACACAAAAGTCACCATTTGAGATTTCCTCTCTCTTCTTGTGACACCTACCGAAGACTAAAACAACTCAGTATGTACGTGTGGCTGTGTTAATCAACCAGCCTTCTGAAAGAAAGATGACTGTTGTTGAATCACTATGTGTATCTCTAAGGTTTCAGAGAGAGAACAAAGAGGAGACTCAGAGACAAAAATTGCTGAATACACTCTAATTTTTAATGTTTGCATAGCTGAATTGATGTATCTGGATAAGAAATAAGATAACATATGGAATGATCTGGACAACATTTTAACATCAGATGCTATGTTCATATTCTGTTACGTATAACGTGCAAAATCATTTCAGCTTGCGACTAAACCTGTGTTTTAAATTTGGTAGCTTCTGACTCACAAACAAACACACACTACAGACAGATACACCCTAATAAAACCGTAAAAAACTTTTTTTATTATTATTATTACGTGGTGAAAATCTGAAAATGCTTTGCAACCTTAAACAAGACAGTGTCCATTTTCAACGGGCGGAGGAAAGGCTCAGGCCTGCCCTGAATATTTGGTTCGGCTCCTCATTTCCTGCTGAACTGCCCTTTGACTTTTGCTCGCAAAATGTCCGCTGTCTTTCCGCAGAACAATCATCTCAATCCAAATCCAAGTCCGACCCAACGGTATTCGCGATAGATTATTGGTAGTCATATTAATCATCATTGAATTCAAATTAAGTTTCTGATGCCATCATCAGAATCACATTCTTCATAAAATAAAATAATCACGACTGCACTAATTTATGCAAGCACATAACCTAAACTTTCGAACAGTTAAGCAACATCACAACGCTCACAGACCTTCTTCAGTTCTCTTCCACGTACATTTTGACAAGTCTTTCTTCAGTTCTTGATTCAAATCTTGATATAGTGAAATCAAAACAGCTTCTAACCTCACTTCACGTAGCCAACTCAAAATCCAAACTCCATCTTACTCTGTTGTTACTCACAAGGTGCTCACAACAGACCAAACAGACAATTGCACTGGTGATACTGATAAAAGAGAGTTTCAACCTGCCAATGCCCTCGAGATGTTCCAGTCAGACACAGGTAGCCGTTGACTAGGCAGCAACTCAATAAACCATGAAAGCTAGAAAATACGACAGGACTGAACAATCCACACAGAACGGAAGAATTCACTTTTTGACTCAACCACAGTTTGGGTTCGCCAGTGCCTTCGCTGCAAATGCACATCTGGGGTATCTGACTTTCAATGCTAAACTGAAAGACATTTATGAGGGCATCATGAATGAAACTGTAGAAAGTGGGACAACTGATCAAAGTGGACTCGCATTTGTACACACACACACATGTACACACACATACACACACACACACACACAAACACACATACACACACATACTTAAATGCACGAACAAATACAAAAACAGTAGCGTTTGCATCTATTGAAGACCGTGGACTATGAACTGAAACGTAGTGGCAAAGATTGCTGTGTCAACTTTACGTGCTTTAGATATGCCTATCAATAGAAATGATAGCCTAATGCCAGATTTTTCACAAACTACTTTGTGAACAGAACAGTGTGATATCTCGATGTCACAACACAGTTGAACGACACAGTTGTGAAATGACAAAGGCGCAAAGCACACTTTTTGTGACCAGCGACTACAGACACAGACATACAAACTTCCCAAACACATACATGGACACAAATAAT
>NC_084999.1:24009712-24217212 GCF_963854185.1 Sardina pilchardus
ACCACAATCTCTACCACAAACACTTCATACAATACTGTGCAATATGTACAGTCTGCAACTGTGATAGGCAAGGAGTTGTATTTCACTTCAGTCAAGACAGTGCCTTAACTGACCTAGGACAGTGTTTTCAGGGTGACATGCTTTATTTAAAATGTTCTTATTTTATTTTCAGTTCAGTCTTTTTCGTTTGTTTGTTTGTATAGCTTTAAATGTCCTCCTCTTTTTTCTATAAGACATTGTGTGCATGTGCATGTGCGTGTGTGTGTGTGTGTGTGTGTGTGTGTGTGTGTGTGTGTGTGTGTGTGTGTGGAGTTTAGAGTATATCTTTAACTGTAAATGCCCCAAACTGCCCCTCAGTGTATGTGAGATAGTGATAAAGGATGAGCATATGTCAGTTTAGTTTATCAGCATGCATATGCATGCATGTGTCTGAGTTCTGTGTATCTCACTGTGTGTGTGGCAGCAGCTGTGCTGAATGATTGTTATATAATCCGTAATTCTTGGTGTTTTAAGCCCCTAACGTTGTCTTGAAGGCAGCACTGCCTGGAAGGCGCAAGGGTTAGGCATGGGTTAGGGTTAGGGTTAGTCGTAAGGTGCCTTTAAGTCGACGGTGGCAGCGCTGCCTCCAAGATGAAGTTGGGGGCTTAAAACACCATTGAGTTTAATCCGTAGGACCCCTGCTATTGGTATTCTAAGCATCTCATCTGATTGCCTGCCTTTAAATCCGGTTGAGGTCGGCCAACTGTCAGTGACCACTGTTCTCTAGGTGCAGATGCATTCTAGTACACAAACTTAGGCCAGCACGTGCACATTCGGGCATGCACACACAGACACAGTGGGACATCCAAACACTCAAACGCACACAAATGATACACAGGCATCGATTTTAGACGATGCTGACTATTTTATGGTCTTCCACTAATTGAAATGCCCAGAATGCTGCAGGGAAATTGTTTCACTCAATTAGACTGATTGGAGAAAAACGTTTCACTGATCCACTTTTGAGAGACAGGTGTGTCAGCAAGAACCATAACCACGGCTTCCCCCGGTCTCTTTCTCTCTCTCTCTCTCTTTATCTCTCTCTCTCTCTCTCTCTCTCATCTTTCTCTCTCTCTCTAAAGAGTAAAGAGTGAAGAAAGGGCTCATTTTTAAAAGACAGGAAAACCATGAGACAGAAAGAATAGGAGAAAAAAGATATGAAGAAGCACGAGAGAGAGAGCAGGAGAGAGAGAGCGTGGAAGAGCCTTGACTGCTGAAAGAAGATTAGAAGTTCTGGTCACGTGTGGAACTTCTGAAAAGAACCAAGTGCTCTCTTGCTTTTTCCATCTTTTACTCTGGCTTCCCACGGCTTCCCTCGGTCTCTCGGTCTCTCTGTCTCTCTCTCTCTCTCTCTCTCTCTCTCTCTCTCTCTCTCTCTCTCTCTCTCTCTCTCTCTTCAAGTGTAAACTTGTCCAACTCACATGTTGAACATTTCCATACATTTCACACAGTTAGACATGAAAAGGATGCCCTCTTCTCACAGTAAATTCTTAAATGAAGTCAATTCATACAGCTTTTATTAAATGTGTCATCCAGACAACCTTTCATGCACTCAGCAATACAAAAAACAAAACTAGTCAAGTGACTGCAGACTTTGGCCACATCAAAGAGCAGAGCGAAATCAAATGATAGCATTTGCATTTTGAGCCCGATCTGGATGCTCATGCAGGAGGCCCGAGCTATGGTGACCCTTTGCCTTGTATAAAACCCTGACTTTTTTAACTAGTTCACATTGTTAAAGATGAACTATGCAGGTTTGCCGATTTCTTCGCTGTTTTCTCGTTTTACGCTTGCCGGTTTCTCTGTAGAGCTTCCCTACAGCTTTAGTGTGTACATTTTAACACTCCTCAATCAGTCGGTCTGCCTTTTCATGAGCATGATAGCGAGACTTTCTGTTTGTCAGTGCACCGACCCGGTGGCACAAACTTGCAAGTGTGTTTTTTCTGCTCACAGGCCCTACAGGGGAAGCGAGACAGCCATCATTCAACCTGGAATAAGTCAAATATCCATTCCAATGACTCCGAAGCTGATCAGTTATGGTAAATTAAAAGCTAAAAAACTTTAAACACCTTTAAGTTATGTGAGAGGACACACAGGCTGATGGGTGGACTCAATTACGATACGGATGTGAAGATGTATGGTGGAAACAAATAGCCTGATATTTACTCAACTTAAGATGACAAAAATCATGTATTTCAGCATTAATAAATAATATCAATATTAAGAGGTGGTGCATACATTTTATGCATTAACTACAGGCCTCTGTTGCACTTTGTATTTAGAATCGCTTGACTTTCCTCTTCAAAAGTAAATGTATACAGTATACTGCATATATATATTTAATGATTTTCTACTCCTCTGAGCACTCAAAGTGCTTTCGAGAGTAAAGTAAAGAGTCATGCCCTATATTCACCCATTCTCACACACACAGACACACACACACACACACAGACACACGCACGCACGCACACACACACACACACACACACACACACACACACACACACACACACACACACACACACACACACACACACACACACACACACACACACACACACACACACACACACACAGAGAGATGACAGAGGCTGCACATCAGGAGCAGTTTGAGGTTCAGTGTCTAGCTCTGGAGGACACTTTGACATGGTCAGGAGGATTTATGACAAACAAACAAATGCACCTGTATGCTAAAGGAGTGGTTTGGGAAAGTTCACTGCATATTAAGGCAGTAACTAACAATTACTTTATTTAGTCAAATTATAGTTGACTAATCTGCTGATTATTTTCTCGATTAATCAATTTGTTGTTTGATTGATAAAATGTCAGGAAAAGGTGAAAAATGGTTGATTAGGGATCCTTGACATCCTTGTTCTGTCCAGATGCAAATTTGGTTTACTGTTGTTGAGGAGTTGCGAGTTCAAATTATCAAAGTTTAAGAAACTGCAATCTGAGAATTTGAAGGTACGGTCTCCTATTTTCCTGAAAAAATTACACAACATTGTTTGCAAATAGTTCAGTGGTTGACAACTGAACGATTAATGGACTAATCGTTGCAGCCCTCCTGCGTATTGAAGTAATTTGAGCAGTAGGTCGAAAGGGGTCAAGCAGTAGATCTGAAATTAGCCAATCAGCTTCTAGAAATAGAGGTGAAGTCCAAACAGACACACTAACCCCTAATCCCAACTCTAATCCAGATTACAGCACTCTTACAACACACAGCGCCATTCAGAGGTGAAGAGAGAGAGAGAGAGAGAGAGAGAGAGAGAGAATAGACAGATCAGATAAAACAAATTTATCTATGTGAGGAGATGGAGGAGAGACAATCACATTTGTAAAATGTGTTCTCTCTCTCTCTCTCTGTGCATGCTCAATCATTTTTAAAAGAAAAAAGATTGAGCAGTGTGTTATGCAACTGGGAATATTTGGTGCTAAGGGGCATACCTTAGATTTGTGGCAAACTGTCAGCTCTATCCAATGATTTTGTGACTTTGTCAATGCTCATTGAACAATGACTTGTCTCATTTACAGATAGCACAAAACTCTCTCTCTTTTCGCATGTCTCTGTACTGTATGTGTGACTGTGTTAAAGAACAGGGATAAATAAAGTGTATACGAAAGTGTATTACTTTGGATTTTGTACAAGTGATTATCTATTAATATGTCACAATTCCAACCCCTAACTGACTGACACGCACGCACACATACGCTCTCTCACACACACACACACACACACACACACACACACACACACACCCACACACACACACTCACTCACTCACTCACTCACTCACTCACTCACTCACTCACTCACTCACTCACTCACTCACTCACACACACACACACACACACACACACACACACACACACACACACACACACACACACACACACACACACACACACACACACACACACACACACACACACACACACACAAACAAACCTTGCTCCATGAGTAGAATAGAATAGAATAGAATAGATAGAATAGCCTTTATTGTCATTGTATGTTGTACAACGAGTGAGAGGACACAGAGAGACCTACTCTAGTCTGTTGCGCAATATTCAAACTCCTAAATCTTCAATTGAGTAGAATTAACCTCATGATGTTGAGCGCTATTAAATATTTGGTCCTTACCAGATTTGATTTGTGCGTCGTTGCTATATCCATCCGGCGAATCAGGATAATCATTTTCCATAACTTTTTAATCAACTCGTTCCCAGGTCCACCACTGCTTCGCCAAACTGTTCACTAAGAAAGGTTTCTTTCTACAATTGTCAGGAAAAAGTATTTCCTTCCTCGTGAATGTTATATAATTTAAAAAGAACTGCTGATTGCATGGCAGTCTAAACCCTATAAACACCTGCTGCGCTAGCGCCCCGGGCGACGCAAGCGTTTAAGCAGACACATCGCCATGCCCAAGTAGGCTACGCTAATATTCCTTAGAGTTCGGCTACTACAACAAAGTTAAAAGTTCTAGTTTCTTGCAATCCCGGAGCTAAAGCAAAATGTTGTTCCTTGACAAGGTTGTTTTGCCGCTACCGATAGCTCTGTGGTTGGACAAGCACCCCACTGTTGTCATTTCGAAGAGGGAAAAGCAGCTGATTGCCGAGTGACCGGGACAGAGCACCGCTGACAGTGCGCTTGGAAAATCACCGCTCGCGCGCTGTTGTCCCGTTTGCGGCGTTCTCGCGCCGTCCCCAGCTCACTCGGTTATGTCACCGGCGATTATGTAACGGCCTCTGAGTCGCGCAGGCATGGTTTACTGCATAACTGACAAACACACTATCTGTGCATTAATCAAATTAGGCCTTGATTAGGCCTACCGTTTAAATCAGTACAAAAACCGGATCCATGTGATCAGGTTCCCTATTCATATCGTTGTAGCCTACTAAGAACGGGCTAGCGTTGTCCTGGGAAATTACATTTGTATTTGTCTAAGGCAATATTGAAAGGTATATCACACATTTCCATTGTTGTTTTCTGGAACTGAACAAAACTCCGTCTTCGAATGTTTATTGCAACCTGAAAGATAGTGAGGTGTATTGATCTCTGTTTGGCCTGGACTCGAATGCGCTGTTACATAACGCGCCTTTAACTCGACTGGTACAACACGGACTCAAATTCTGCATTCAGCCTGTATTTGGAAAAATATGAAGGTCTTTAAAAAGCCAACTTGCATGCATACAAAAGATGTATGAAATGAAATACTCAGCTGCGCGCAGATGGGAATCTCTCCCAAGTATCATGGGGTAGGAAGCCTCTAAAACATATATACATACAGTGAGGAGCACATGTATTTGATACCCTGCTAAAACAGGAATATAAAATCATCATTTGACAATTGATCTTAATGCCTTAACTCAAAAAATTAGTACAAATCAAACCGCCAAGGACACCAATTTTCTTTGTGATTGAAGAATGTATCGTAAATAGATAAATGTTTTCCTTAAATGCTAGGGGAAGGAAGTATTTGACCCCCTATGTAACCCTATGGGAATTTAACACATAGGGTTAACATAGGGGCAGGCAGATTTTTATTTTTAAAGGCCAGCTATTTCATGGATCTAGGATATTATGCATCCCGATAAATTTCCCTTGGCCTTTGAAATTAAAATAGCCCCACATCATCACATACCCTTCACCATAGCTAGAGATTGGCATGGTGCTTTTTCCAGTAGGCCTATTAGCCTGTTTGATTTGCATTGAGCTCAATGAGCATCAAACAGGCTAATAGGCCTACTGGAAAAAGCACCATGCCAATCTCTAGCTATGGTAAAGGGTATGTAATGATGTGGGGCTATCTTAATTCCAACGGCCAAGGGAACTTTATCAGGATGCATAATATCCTGAATCCATAAAATAGCTGGCCTTAAAAAATAAAAATCTGCCCGCCCCTATGTTAACCCTATGTGTTGAATTCCCATAGGGTTACATTGGGGGTCAAATACTTACTTCCCCCTAGCATTTAGGAAGAACATTTATTTATTTACGAAACATTCTTCCATCACAAAGAAAATTGGCGTACTTAGCGGTTTTATTTTTACTCAATTTTTGAAATTAAGACATTAAGATCAATTGTCAAATGACGATTTTATATTCCTCTTTTTAGGCAACTTTAGCATGGTATCAAATACATTTTCTCCTCACTGTATATGTTATGATATAACATTTTGCTGTGTGGAGAAGTCTCACAGTTTTACTAAAACGTTACCGATGCCAGATAAGATACATGTAGCCTATAATTACAGAAATGAAAAGTATTTAACTTATTTTGCCACCATTTTAGACAAGAATTTAGGGTAGAATATGCCTCTATCTGGAACGATAATTAAATTAGGATGCTTAGCCCGTAATCACCCATTGGACAATTGCGCGCATCTGCCAGGGAGCTGAACAGGCTTAGTTTGATTATTTCTCTTCCATATAGACCTTACAATATTTCACTGTTTACATTTATGAACCGTATTAATGAAAATGCATGAGGTATTTCACTTCGTCGTGAAAACAGGCCATTGCATGCAAGAGACAACGAAAGAGATGAGTTGGGCGGTTTTCATCATCACTTGCAGCTCTTGGAAAAGTGTCAAAACCAATTTTAAGTTGGTCCCCTTCCACAGAAACCAATCTCTTCTACCCGTTTGACCATGGCCCTCTCCAGCCCCAACCCACTGAGGTGCGGTCTCTGCTTTGCGACCTATTTTGGCCAGCGTTTCACCCGCACTGCGAACCTCTGGAGAGCTAGGACGCGCGCACACAGACACCAAAGCAGCCTGTGAACGCTGCGCCAATTGAATCGTATGCGATACAATTCATTTGGAAGACGTAAAAGTCGATAGTTTCCTAAATAACATGAAGAAAAGGGAGAATTAATCTTTGATAATAATAATGTGGGATAAGTCAAGATCTCGCTATTTTCGATGAGCATCTTTTGGACTCCTTCAGTCCGTCATGATCACATATCCAAAAAGAATACAAACTATTGGCAACTGTAAATTACAGTAGCAAACACATTATGTATTCAGGACTTCAATTCCAATTCTCATTGTTTCCAAGCTAATGGAAAAAAGTATAACAATTGAATAGGCTTTCCATCACCTACACCCCTTACATAAAAAGGCCAGATATGGAGACCAGAGGTTTCACTACTGAGATCTAAATGCATCTCAGTTTACCACACTGAATAAACACACAAGGTAATGAATAGCTTCCAAATCCCTCTTTCTTGAGTTAAGCAGCCTAAATCGGGCAAAAACATAGATAAATTCATTAAAATAATAATAACAATAATAATTTTAAAAAGTCACTGGTCTGTAGAATATAGCCTCATTTTGGTAAAAAAAACAAATGCTCCAGAGGCCGAAAAAAAACAATAAAGGGAAGACGCAGAAATGATCAAAACAGCCTTGTTTGTTTCCGTGAATTAAACATTTTATTTAGTAAAAGTCAGTTGCACTTGTGAAATACCAGGTGAAAAGGTCAGCGAAACCCCAGCAAGACCCCCACTCATGTCCGATACACTGGTGTGGATCTAGGACACACCTGCGTAGTGTCATCACTCCTAGTCTAGCATATCTGACCTTATGACATGTTAGAGTCAAATGTTCAGATGCATGTGTTGCCATGAGCGCTTTCAACAAGTGTCTGCAATTTACAAGATCAAGACCAACACAGTTTGCTCCCTCTAATCACTCACTGCTAAATATTGGTCCATAGTACATTAACAAATGTTGTTTCAAGTCACAAAATGTTATCTAAAACTGACAAATTGCAGTCACAGAAATCTCTTGCAAAGATATCATTTTTCAGAAAGATTTATTGACTCCCCAGTAATGCATTGAACATTGTCTGAAAACACTGTCAGCTATGGATCATCATCAGAAGGCCACACCATAAATACTGTATCATATTCAAAATAAAATAAGTTTTAAAAATCTATGATGAAATAATAACTGTTACTTGAGAATAAATAGTTTGCTCATAAATATCCAGACGTACAGATTAAAAAACTAAATAGAGAGCAGCCTTGTACGTCCCTTGTAACATCAGAGGTAGGATGAACAACAAACATAGGGGCTATGGAGGATGCAGGATGGAGATTTTAAAAACGTAAATGCAAAAATGGAAGGAGTGAAGGAGGACAAGGACATTGAGAGAGAATGAGAGCCTGAAAGACAAAATGCTGAGAAACTGAGCTGAGTATAGTGTGCTGCATGACCGTACTACAAAAGCACACGTGTTAGTCAAGCATATGGACAATTTGGGGGTAGAACGTCAGGCATGTCTCGACTATTCAAAGAGGTAAAATGTTAGTTGGACTGGTCAATCTTTCCCTTCCTCGTAAACAAATTAAATTAAATTAAATTAAACTAAATTCACATACTCGCATATACTGCACAGAGCGACATAATAACTTTGCTCTCATACAAACACACCAACACTCATACTGTCTGGGAAGGCCTCGGCTTCGGCTGCAAGGTGAGTTTCCACGTTTTTTTTTTCCGTTTCTTTTTTTTTTGTGGCAGAGGTTGTTCGGTTCGCACATCACGCTCCAAATAAGTGGCCCACATTGATTGCCACAAATAACCCTGTGAAAAGAACACACACACACACACACACACACACACACACACACACACACACACACACACACACACACACACACACACACACACACACACACACACACACACACAGTCAAGTCAAGATGTGGTGTTTATCTGGAAAAGCTTGAAAATGGAGCAAAAAGTACACAAATAAATAAAATGGCAACGGAAAAACCACACTATGCTCAGCACTAGACCACTGGTCCCATATACAGTGGAAGTGCTCAGAGCATGCAACCACAACGCAGGGTGTGTGTATGCATGGGGGCCATTTCAGATAAACACATGAGAGAAACCAGATAAGTCCATACATGTTTAGCATGTAAGGGAGCGCACAAACTTGATAAGTATAGGTGTGTTTGTGTGTGTGTGTGTGTGTGTGTGTGTGTGTATGTATATGAGTGAGTGAGTGAGTGAGTGAGTGAGTGAGTGAGTGAGTGAGTGAGTGCATGCGTGTGCGACGTGCGTGCATGTGTATATGAGTGAGTGTCTGTGGAACATTGTTTGCGTGCATGAATGTGTGCGTGTGTGTGTGTGTGTGTGTGTGTGTTTGAGTGTGTGTTTATGAGTGTCTAAAAGTGCATATGTGTGCGTGCATGTGTGAGTGTGCGATTTTTAGGGGGAATGGGGGGGGGGGATTTCCCTCCTTCTGGTTTTCCTATCCCTACCTCTGCTAAATCATCTGTATCTCCAGTGGGGACAAGGACTGGTCATGGGTGTGTGTTGATAAGTGTGTATAAGTGCATATGTGTGTGTGTGCGTGTCATCATCATAGAGATAAGCAGGACTGCGTGCTCCATACCTGTGGCCTCTGTGTGCAGCCTGGTTCCATCTGCGCTGGTAACCCGACAGGAAATGAGGGTTTTGCGGCCCTCGGTCTTCTCCAACGCACTGTGCACCAACACCACGCTGCCCAGAGGGATGGGGCTGAGAAAGCAAAGGTCAACATCAGAGAAACCCGCCACACAAGCAACCTACTGATGAGTTGTGAAAGGGAGAGAAGGCCATCATCATAGCAGAATATATTCACAACACAAGAGCTCAAGGGCTTGTGTCCACCAATCACGTTTTTTGAGCCGAAAGTGGTTATTGTCAATACTAATTCTATGAAGTTCAGCGTTCACGGCACTCAACACGCTCAGAACGCTGACAGTTGAAATCTGTACAACTTTTAGAACACAAGCTGGGCAATAAGGGGATTCGACTTGATGTAGCCGCCTACGGCCGTCTTAAGCTTCTTGAGATTCTGATACGTTTTCAAACTGGAATTATGCATACATCATGGTTGAAAACGCATCAGAATCTCAGAAATAATCACGTTATGCAGTCATCTTAAGACAGCTGCAGGCCGCTATCTTAAGTCGAATCCCCCAATGTCATTTTTCTTTCAACGACCAATCAAAATTAAAGAGGGGGAAATGTCTTAACCTCGCAACAAGCACTGAGAGCGCTGACCGAAGCGCTAAGAAAAGGAAGTTGAGTGCAAAAAACACGATTGGATGACACCGGGCCAAATGATACTGTCGCAAAGTGGTTGCTTTATAGAGGATGCCTGTGTGGACCAATTTTGAAATGTTCTTTAAGGAAAGGGTGGCACTGCAGCGGCAGCCTATATTATGGTGTATTATTCACAACTTGAAGCGATGGTCCAGTGTAAACACTACTTAGTCTTAGGGTCTATTAATGGATGTTCATCAAACTACAAATGAACTGATGATGAACAAATGAATGTCTATATTATAGAAAACTATTTCTTTAGGTTTAAGATGAAATAACTGTCTAAATGATAACCTCTTCTTATATAACTCTTTTGTTAAAAGTGAAAGAGTTGAAATTGTATTTCAACTTCGAAAAAAAAATCTTAATAGCCTAGAATGGCCCTTAAGGACATAAACCTTCACCAAGGCCCAATAATGCCCTTCAATTAAATGTCAACACCCTATGCCAGATTTTAACCACCACAATGGCCTACCCATCTCTGTGTTTTTTGGCTTATTGGTTAGTACTGTTTGTGTGTGATCATTTCTATGCTTGCATCACTCCCTGGGAAATGAATGACAGATTGACGTTAATGACGTTAGAATTGCCCTGCGCCGGCATGGGTTGAAAACAACCCCCTTGGTGGGGGTAATCATCAGTTCAGCTGAGCTCACAATTCTCATAATACAAGAGAGACGGTTATCCACAACATTATTTCCTTCCCATAGGTTATTTACTTGTGCTACCACATTTGTAAACCACTTTGAAGAGGAACATCAAACGACTAAGTGCAATGTACGAATAAAGAGAAGCATCATGCATATTAGGATTTCCGGAGGCCATAGTAAAGGTGGAACTAAAATACCTCCATTCTCCTGTAAGTTACCTGCGATAATTAATGTTGAGGTTAGCAGTCATGACAGGCCCCGCCAGGTAGGTGGCGATTGTTCCCGTGATAGAGTCGATGATGGTGGCGATCGCTCCACCATGGACATGCCTAGTGGTTGAATCAATAACAGTAGTTACACAATAACATTTACATATCACACAATGGTCATGGCCACTATTGGTCACTAAGGTGCTACACTCCTCTCACAACCTTATACTCCTTTATGTATTTCAAAATACAAATACACATATTTGATATTTAGTACACAAAAATACACACATTTTAAAAATACATATTGTTCAGCTCAAAGTTATCTGCTTAAATGCTACTGTATGTTTAGTAGCTATGTTTGTATTTATGCTTTTTGTTTATTTTTATTATTGATATTTGATAATATATCGATATCTTTGTTATCATTACTAATTTGCTAAAGTAGGCTTACCAACGTTGCTTTAGTTCTTGACCCAATCCTATTCTCTTTGTACATTAATGATTTAGATAAAGGCCTAAGTCCAGCCAAAGTACATCTGTATGCTGATGATACCATCTTATACACTATTGGTTCCTCTATGCAAGATGCTCTGGATTCTTTACAAACTGCCTTCATATCCATTCAGAATGCTTTACTGCAGTTAAAGCTAGCATTAAACACAAAGAAAACAAAGTATATGATATTCACTCGCTCAAGATCATGTCCTGATGGTAATTTAACAACACTTGATGGTGCCTCCTTGGAGAGGGTTACGTCGTATAAATATCTTGGCATTTGGCTGGACCAAAAACTCACATTTGAAGTACACATAAACAATCTTTTAAGAAAGCTAAGACCTAAGGTCGGTTTTTATTTTCGTTTAAAAAGATGCTTTTAATTTCTAACAAGAAAAAGACTGGTCCAGAGTACTTTTCTCTCAGTGTTGGATTATGGTGACACAATTTATATGCATGCACCTTTATATCTCCTCCAAAAGCTGGATGCAGTCTATCACTCTGCATTGCGGTTTGTAACAGGGGCCCCCGCAAGAACTCACCACTGTGAGCTGTACTCTAAAGTTCAATGGCCATCTTTGTATCTAAGGCGGAAATTGCACATGTTACTTTTCATTGCTAAAGCATTGTTGGGCAAACTCCCCCGCTATATCTGTGATCTTCTAACTTTTTGCACTCCATCATATAGCACACGTTCCTCACACAAGTTATTACTGCAGTCTGTCACCCCTCGTACTGAATTAGGGAAAACAAGTTTTTCTTTTTTTGCTCCACATCTGTGGAATGAGTTGCAGAATACATGGAGTATGGACTCTTTGCCTTCATTGGATACTTTTAAGAGAAAAATTAATACTGTGTGCACTGAGGAATGTCATTGCTTTTAGAGGTATTTCACAAAACTCTTAGCTGCTACTGTGTTTTATGTAAATGTGTTTTATGTGTTTGTCTGTGTCTGGAACTATTTGTTTGGCTGCCATTTTGACCAGGACTCCCTGGCAGAAGAGACGCTCAGTCTCAATGGGACAATTCCTGGCTAAATAAAGGTTAAATAAATAAAAATGTATCTAAAACTGCTTACTGTTCATTTTAACTATTGTAATGACCATATTCTGAAAGCCGCTTTGGACAAAAGCATCAGCTAAGTACCATAAATCCCACTAAACCCATAAAAGTGTAGCCATGTACCCCTCTCATTCCTTACAAAAGCTCAGTCCTTACCCCGGGGGTCCCTCCAGAAGATGTCCAGCTTGGAAGACGCACACACAGGTCTTCTCTTGTTTGTTCAGGAAGACCACATACTCAAAGCTTGCTCCCGGCTCTTCAATGTTCCGAGTGAAGAGCCTGGCTTTGGCCTGTAGGACCTTACTGAGGCATCGGCCACCTGAAGGGGAGAGGAAGGATAAAGAGGTGACTGGAGGACTTGAGTGTGTCGTGTGTCATGGTCATGGTATTGAGTGGTTCTTCTGTACGCTTCCCATCTTCACGAATGAACTGTGGATCTCACTCATAGTGACCACAGGGTCCTTGGTTCCCTGTCTGACCAAGGCCCTGATTATTGTCTCTCAGTTTGGCTGGGAGGCCAGAGAAAGACTATTGGTTGTTCCAAATCTTTTCCATTTAAGAATGGTGGAGGCTACCGTGCTCTTGGGCACTTTTGGACTCCATATCTGCATCTTCACACAACCCTGTCTCGCAGCTCTACGGACATTTCTCTTGACCTCGTGGCTTGTTTTTTTTTTCACTTTCATTCTGACATAGGGCATCAACTGTGAGACCTTATATAGACAGATGTGTGCCACTCTTAATAATGTCCACTGAATTCATTTAGGCAAAGGTGGACCTCAATTCTAGAAGCATCTCAAGGACCATTGATAGAAGTAGGATGCACCAGAGCTCAATTGCCACTTGCCAGACCTTATTACAAAGGTTCTGAATACTTATGTAAATGGAGTATTACAGTCATTTATATATAAAAAAATGTGTATATTTACAAAACATTCCAAACACCTGTTTGTGCCATATTGGAAGCAGTGTGTGTAAATGTTGAGAAAAAGATAATTTAATCAAATGAGTCTGAAACATAACTTGAAAAGGTCTGGAAATGTGCACTGTAGGATACATTGTGTGTGTGTGTGTGTGTGTGTGTGTGTGTGTGTGTGTGTGTGTGTGACTGCTTACCAGTGGCATATTTAAGAGTGCGATTGTAACTGGGTAACCTCCTCCATGGTCCCCTCTTCTTTTCTCCTTCCTCCTCAACTTCGCACAGTGCGTTGTAGTGGTCATATAGGCTTTGCATCTCTGTACTCCAAGAATCATTGGGCAGACTGTAATCCCTCGGTGGCGAAGAGAAAGGCCATGACGACATCTGCTGGTCAAGAAGGTACATCAATGTTGCTAAATAATAGGCCTTTTTACATCATGTGTTTTACAACAGACTTCAGTAGACAGTATTCTCTAATATACCACATACACAATCTAGGGTACTATCATAACTATTTATGACACATTTTTGGGCGTCACAACGCTAAGGCCACGTGTATGTGAACAGCAATGACTAAAGGTCAGGTTGAGGTTGAACATCTGTCTCAATCCCCTCGTGTGTGTCATGTTATCAATGACAAATTAATGGGCGAAACCCGTAGCATAAATGCCTTACCGTCAGAGCACGAACACCCATAGACTGGGAGACAGGCACCCGGTTGATGGACTGCCGACCGGCGAGTACACTCCATTTCATTCCATTTCGATAAAGTCCTCGTACAACTTGTAAACCTTGTCGCATCATCATGCCGACAGGCACCTTTTGCTAAAGATCCTTCGAGGGGATTGGGTCTAGAAAAAGAGAGGCTCTTTCAGCCTGTGATCAGTTTAAGATCAGACAAACGACACCCAGCACACAATCTAAATAGCAAGACTAGTTACCTATGCTAGTTACCGGTTATCTCATCATAAAAATGACACAGCTGAAAACTCTTGGATGTTGGTTTGCCGGTGAAGGTTGGCTAGAAGACTGGCATAGAGCTGTTGGCCATGCTATAAGAAAGAAAACGTTTTACTCCAAACTGTTATTTCAAAGGTACGTGTAAACATTTTGACACGTTTTCAACGCCCGTGTGTTGAAAAAGATAACATGACATTCAATGGTAAAATGACATGAGGAGGTGCCAAGCTTCCGGGTTGCCAAACAAAAACATGCGTAACGAAGTCACATGGCTTAAATTCACTACTCTGATTGGTCCTATAGTGAATTGATTTGCTGACAATTTCCGGTAGGCTGTAGTAACCGTTGTTATGCCAACATCATGATTAATTTACAATGATAAAACCATTTTTGAGTGTATACGACTAAAACGGAAATTGAAATAAGGATGTTTGGAACAGAGCGTCGTTCTAAAAACAAACTTGTGCAAGGAGAGAGGGACAGAATTAAGGTAATAGGTTCTAGCAAAGATCCTTCATTACTATCGGTTCTAGTGTAGATCTAATGTCGAAATCGGGAAGCTTGCCTGAGCTGATATTGATGTCACAAATTAGTGATTAGTGAATAGTGATTAGTTTTTTTAACAACCTTGTTTTGGTTGTAATTCTCATAGAAAGATGAGGAAATGACCGACAGAATCGCAGAACTGGAGAGGTGAGTCTACTTTGAGTAGTTCAGGATGAAGAATGATCATATTGCCTTTGGATGTAGAACTAGCATATGAAAATAAAATTCCTATAGCTTACTGTATGTACTGTGTGAAATCTTTGCGTACCTATATTGCTTCTAAGTTCTCTGTCAATCTTTTGTGCTCCCAGTATCAGGAAAGTTGTGCTGAGGGCTGAGTTTGAATGTGCCACCCAGTCTTCTTCAGCCAAAGGCATGAAGCTACGTGAGCTGAGGCAGCTCAGAGAGAACCAGTTGGCTCTTCAAGCGCTCACACTGGTGAGAAGGCCCTGTGGGTGTGACTCCCCTCTTTCTCAGGGGTGTAAAAGTTCTGCCACATTGTTCCAACCATTCACTTAATCCGCTGATTTTAATGACCACAGCTCTTAAGCCAGGTAGATGAGATAATTAGTGAAATAACCTGTGTTAAGCGCACAGGTAGAACCAATACATGGCAGAACTTTTACTTTCTGAAGCAAGACTTTTACATCTCTGCTCTTTCCAATAGGTGACACTGGCTCAATCCCAAAGTCCAGACTCAGACTCATGGACTTTGCTGCGAGGTCTCGCAAAATTCGTAAGGGCTTAGGCCTGTCCCAATGTCACATTTCAAAGGGTGTGAGTACAAACTTACTGAGCCCTTTCCGTGAGTCTGCATAGGTGCAGACTTCACCAAAGGGAATTACCCACAGTTCAAAGCATTGTGACGTTTACCGCAGAGACAGACCAAAAATTACAAAGGCAAACAGCTGCATGACACATGACCAGCTGAGCTTGTAAAACATGAGTTTGAAAGAATGTGTTTTCTGGCAGCCCTCTCCTGTACCTTGGCTGTGTGAAAAGCAACAAACGTTCAACAAACTAACATGTGATCTTGTGAAATGCTATCCCAAACCCATTTATACCTATCTGAGCCTGTGGCCTCACACGCTCACCTACTTAACATCTGAGATCAATTAAGTCTGTGAGTCCTCAAGGCTCACTTTGGGATTCAGCCTGTGAGTCTTTAGTCCTTAGTTCCCAAGGGCAAGGCGCACTTTGGGATTCAACCCCTGTAATTTGTACATCTGTGTAGAGTTTGGGCTTGAGCTCATCCATATGAAAATCTTACCTCACCGTGAGCATAAGGTCTTATTAGGATATATCCATGCTGACTCAGTATCCTTATTCAACAAATCACACACAATAGCTGGGTGCCAATTGGGTGCCGGTTATTTTAGATATTTTTTTAAAAGTCCTGCTTTGTGTTTTTCAAAAAAATATTTAAGTCCATATGGCTCGTAGACATTCGATACCTGAGGTAGTCATTGACAAATTCAGACCTTCAACAAAAAAGGTTGATGAGCTCTGCTATGAGTCAGCTAGCCTTTACTATACTTGTTTTGTTACCCACTGATGTTACTGAGCTGATTTTCGCTGTACCTTCTAGATGTTTCTCATCTAAACCATGCTGTGCACCCCCCCCCCTTGCTCTGTGTGTGTGTGTGTGTGTGTGTGTGTGTGCACGCGCGCTCTGTACAGACATGAATACAGAGGTGTGTATGATGGGAGTGAGTGAATACACAGGCATAGGGACCATGCTGACTCATCTCCCCTGTTCAGCAGTCCAATACAATGGACAAAAGCACACAGACCACCACCACCATGCAGGCCATTTTAATCAGAATCACCATTCCACTTTCATCTGAACTGCACACTCACAATCGATAGTTTAAAAGCGGGACAGCACCACAGTTTTGGCTTAGGGATCACCAGCCAGGGATTTGACTTGGCAGTGGGTATGGAGATGTTGGTAGATATTTTGCATGATTGTGATGGGTTTCAAGCAGAGAAGCATCAGCCTACACGCAATAGCAAACTGTGCTGGAAAGTACTTCAATACGACCACCAGTTGGCAGCAAGGAGACAATGAGCTGTAGTTGTTAGAGTGATATTACCGTCTCTGACTTTCTGTCTTCTGTCTCTCTACTAATTACAGTGCATGCAAATGCACTGTTCTGTTCTTCCTGGGCATCTTCTTATTATTATTACAGTGCATGAAAATGCACTGTACTGTTCTTCCTAGGCTTCTTCTTCTTATTCCGCTTACCAAATTATTTTTTTCTATTCAGCTTGAACCGTTTAACCTAGAAACTTCATTCAAACGTTGCAACGTAGGTCTTCAATAGGGGAATGCTGCTATGTATTTTTCAACGTTGTAACTGTTACACTTTTTAAACTATAAATTAAAAACTATTAAAAATTTCCCCATAGACTTAACATTGGCCTCTATGACATCACAATCGGGTCGTTAAGCAATTAGAATCTTATGCCAGGTGGCCAGCCCCACCTGCAGCAACCCTCTCTCTCTCAGGCTTCAAGCATACAATCTCTCTGTGAAGATTACATATCCTATTAAACTGTTTCCTCTTTCCACAACTGTTTCAAAATAAAAGTCCTCACTGCAATAATACACTATTAAATAATTTAACCATTGAAACTACTCAACTATTTAACTGTTCAACCATTCCAACTGTCAGTTATCATCAACTATGCCTCCAGTCAACTACATGAGACCTCTATGTACCTAGCAACCAACATAGCAACCATTAAAATTAAGCATTTATGACCGTTTCCATAGCAACCAACATGATTTTACTACAGTAACTTCTTTATTCCTGATAGTGGCAGCCATGGATACCCTATCAATAAATGTTTCAAAATAGAAGTCCTCAGTAGCAAGTTAGCTAGTTAGCATGGTTAGCATAGTTAGCATTGTTAGCATAGTTAGCATAGCTGCTAGAAATGATTAGCTAAGTTAGCTAATCAACCTGATTAGCATAGTTAGCATTGTTAGCATTTTTAGCATAACTGATAGGAATCATTAGCTAGGTTAGCTAATCAACCCGGTTAACATTGCTAGCATAGTTAGCATTGTTAGTATTTTTACCATAACTGTTAGAAATCATTAGCTAAGTAAACCAATCAACCTGGTTATCATTGTTAACATAGTTAACATTTTAACATACCTTTTTAGAAATCATTAGTTAAGTTACAACTGGAATGTTTAAGCTTTAAACTGTCTACCTTCACACATCAACTCTCTTTAAACTATGCAACCACCATGTTTACCCTAGCTACACCTTATTAACCATATCTACGTTATCTCTCTATACATTTTTGCATTTTCATGCACTGGTAATTCCGTGGAATTGCATTTCTAGTTATTATTATTCTCCTAACCAGGTCCTAATTAGCTTCAACCGTTTAACGTAGAAACTTGGTTCAAACTTTGTTACGTAGGTCTTGAAAATAAGACTAAGTCTATGTATATTTCAGTTCTGTAAACTTAAAGATATTAGCAAAATATGTTTCCCCATTGACTTTTCATAGACCTCTGAAGCTGCTATCCTTGCCCATATAAGGAGATCCGGGAGTTAATTGAAGCCAACTGCCCATATATGGCAAGCTTTTTTGTAGGCAAACTTCAGAGGTCTATCGCACTGCACTGCTGATTAAGCTGATTTGCACCTGTGTCAAGAGCCAGGTGCTCAAGGCCCTATCAAGTTTAATTGACAGCCAGTTAAATTGAACCTGCATTATCAGCTCTCTCTGTCTACCCATTCACTCATACACACACACACACACCTGACTGCAGCACTTCATATACCACACTTCTCCATGCACTCCACAACATTCTAACCTAACTCCCCCATTTCACTGCATCATAGAAAGCCATGCTCCTTACATCCACTTACATCCACTCACACACACACACACACACGCACGCACACTCACACGCACTCACACTCAGAGGTGGAAAAGTCAAGCTTCAGAGAGTAAAAGTCCAATCACGTATTGGTTCGGTTTGTAAATTTAAGTTTGTTTCACATTTTATCTTATGTCTTGCTTTTGCATGCACTGGTAATTTCCTCGAAATTACGTTTTCTAGTTATGTTTAATCTCATCACCTCAGTGCAATGTCCACTGTCCTTTCCTCTTTAAAAGCTGTTTTAGCAGCGAAATTAAGCTTTAAATTATAACATGATTTCAGCCACAGTGGACATATGCTGTTTTAAACCTTTTGATGGTCTAGAATTTAAACATGTTTTGATCTAACTCTCAAGATACACAAGCAAAAAGATGCACCTAATAGGCCAATCTATCCACCATATTCCTGAAACCTGTTTCGGTATTGGTTTACATCTTCCATTCATTCTGTTTACATAATAACAGTCTCGTTAGGCTAACTTGAATATTCTTCAACTTATATTATACTCCACTATTTCTGACAGCGTTTTTTCTGAGACCTGACTTCACTTTTTCTAAGGTCTTCCTACACTCTCTTTTTAGGAGTTTAACCGCTGGATTTTGCTTCCATGGTGCTTTCTGTTTGTCCTTAACTTTCTTGAATTTTAAGGGAGCAATGTCATCCGCCATTTTTGCATTAAAGTGATCCAATAAGTCTTCCACTGAGTCTGACAAATTACTTGACGTCTGTGAGAGTGCTTGCTCAAAAAGAACACTGATCATTTATGATTCTCCTTTTTACCAACATAGATCTGTTCTGACTTTGTGGGGACATAGACACATCAAAGAACACACAGAAATGGTCAGATAGTGTCAGGTCTTTAACAGCTGTAGAGACATTGAGACCCTTTGTAATAACAAGGTCGAGGGTATGGCCTTGAGAGTGTGTTGGGCCCTGTATATGCTGTAGTGTTAGGGAGAAAGTGTCGATTAGTGCAATTAATTCCTTGGCATAATTGTTTTCAGGATTATCCACATGATATAATAAGACAGTCAAACTCTATGCAAATGACTGATGGCAGTTCACCGAACTCTTCAAGAAAGACTTTAGCTTAATGTTTTGGAGGCCTGTAAATAGTCAGTAATAAAATCTGAGGAGAGGACTTAATGCTTGCACACAGATGTTCAAATGAAGTAAAGTCACCAAATGACGACTGATTGCACTGAAAGGATGCCTTGAAAATTTTAGCTATCCCGGTCCGTGTAACGCTTATCAGTTCAATTTTCTATCCAAAACTTAAAAATCGGAAATTGGAAAATGTATTTCAACTTCCTAATATTGTGTTTTTTTTCGCCAGGTAAAAACGTCAGTAAGATTTTGGAGTCGTGTTTTTTTATTTTGCATATGTGTTGAGCTTGATAGAAAATTGGATAATTGAAAACGTAGAAAATCGGAAAGGTTTGTTGTTTGATCCTCTAGGCTGCTGGGGAAGCCACCTCGCGCTATTCCCTGATCAGTGGCTGCGCGTAGAAAGCGCAGGCGACTCGTTGCGTTTCCGTGGGCTTTACACGGACGAATGTTTAGTATATCAGCTCATGTATGTACATTTTGGCTGGTAGTTGTAAAATGTAGTATGTGTGTGAGGGGGGGGGGGGGGGGGGGGGGCGGTGTAGGCCTACCGCTGCATTAAACATAAAAGTCCCCAATTCTAAGTGACGTAGCTGGTCCCTACTTTGCGTCAAAAGAAATGCGTGATGCTGAACCTTGGGGGCTATTTAAGCCCTCCCTGCTCAATATGCTCCAGTATATGTGTGAGTCAAGCAATATTAAGTCAATTCATGATTGTCTCTCACTTGTCACTCTGCTCTGCTTGTGAAGCTAACCCCAGGAGGATTCCCCTCAGCAACATCATTAGTTCTGCATTACAATTGTCTTTACAACAGGCAGAGGGGCATGCCCACTGTAATTGCAGAATTAATGTTACTATTGATGTTGAGAAATATCCACATTTTGTATTGTTACTCTCAAGTGAACCCTCCCTGTCTTCATGGCCTTGTGCCCAGTTTAACTTCATCATTAAACTGTTGATGATCAAGCAGTTTTATGTACATGACAATCAATGTGAAATTTGCACCAACCCAGGACCTAGTGAATTAGAGGTTGATGTTTGAAATTACTTACAAGACAAATAATATCTTCCATAATAATGTGTGTTAGAGCAAGGAAACAAAGCTGTGGAAAATTAAAGGGACTGTATACAACATTGTGTGCAACATTACTTGATGCTCTGTTTGCGAACAACCTGCGAACACCCAGAGTACCTCTGGACCTACTTCCACCTGCAGAAGTTGTGGCAGCACATGACATCCCTGAAGGCAGGTACCTGACCCAACCCATGGACATTGGGCCTGACCCCCTGTATGGGAGCGCAGACCTACAGGAGCTGTGGGACATTCGCTTTTCAACAGTTTATCCCAGCTTTGAAGACATCTTTTACAGCACAGTCATGTGGGACAATGTTTTTTTCACACCAGCCCTGCTTTCATACATTAACATTACAAACAGACAGTGGGAATTACTTTTAATCTTTCCATGAACTATGTCACATCTGTTGAATTAGCTGGTGGTATTGATGTGGCCTGATCTAGTGTGTGTGTTGAGGAGGGGAGAGAGGGGGGGGGGTGAAACTTCAATGTTGGTGTGACAGCCTGTGGGCCTCTGAGCCTGTGGGCCTTTGGTGTTGGAGTTGGAGTTTGGGTGCCAACCCTTTAACTGAGTAATATCACCCAGCTACCTGACATAACCATGAGCTGCCTTAACCTTTTCCTTAGTTCTTCATTTAGGCCGGCGGATAGTTGGGTGGTAAGCATGCACCCTATTGCTAAGCCTTGGAAGTTTTTGCTGTCTTTCCCCTTATTTTCCATTACAACTATTGACTACCGACCTTTATACTGATCTGATTGATGCAGATGGTACATGATATAATGTAATGATGTATATTTAAGCTCAATAATAAAATAAATAAAATGTGAAGGCAGCTCCTGCCTCCGTTTTTCCATTGTGATGACCATAGCTCAAAAGCTTGACCACAGTCCCCCACAGCATCCACCGCCAGCTAATTCTCTTGCAACAGATGTGACATATTTCATGGAAAGTTTAAAGGTCATTCCTACTGAGTCTGTTTGTAATGTTACAGTAATGTATGAAAGCAGGGCTGGTGTGAAAAAAACATTGTCCCACATGACTGTGCTGTAAAAGATGTCTATAAAGCTGGGATAAACTGTTGAAAAGCAAATGTCCCACAGCTCCTGTAAGTCTGCACTCCCATACAGAGGGTCATGCCTGTGGGTTGGGTCAGGTACCTGCCTTCAGGGATGTAATGTGCTGCCACAACTTCAGCAGGAGGAGATAGCTCCAGAGGTACTCTGGATGTTTGCAGGTTGTTAGCAAACAGGACATCAGGTAATGACAGATTTGGATCATCAGTAATAAATCATGCAAAAGTCACACAGGTGACTGCAAAGCATGCAAGATTTGATTCAAAATGTGGCTGCAGAAGCCACTGTCACCAAATGCCAAAGCAGACGTACATAAAAACAAATGATGATTGTCTTTTGTGCGAGTCAACAATGTTTGGCACCTTATTAGTTTTGTTAAGAGGCGTGAGTGAGATTCTTATCAAACTGTCTATGCACAAACATTACACATGATGTTTGGCCCATTAAAAACACCTAGTTCGACCTGTCCCTATTGTCTGTTGGTATTTATTTACATTTGCGATGACTTATTGTTGTATGTACTCTAACACACATTATTATGGAAGATATTATTTGTATATTCTTGTAAATAATCTCTAACATCAACCTCTAATAGGTCCCGTGTTGGTGCAAATATCACATTGATTGTCATGTAGGGCCTACACAAAACTGCTTGATCATAAACTGGGCCAGAAGACAGGGAGGGTTCACTTGAGTGTAACAATACAAAGTGTGGACATTTCTCAACATCAATAGTAACATTAATTCTGCAATTACAGTGGTCATGCCCCTCTGCCTGTTGTAAAGACAATTGCAATGCAGAATTAATGTTGCAACTGTTGCCGAGTCCATGCTATTGAATCCCCCTGGGGTCAGCTTGAGCTTCACAAGCAGAGCAGAGTGACAACATCAGCAGCCAGTGTAGCATACAGGATGAACGGCCTAAGTGAGAGACATGAATTAACTTACTACTGCTTGACTCACACATACTGGAGCATATTGAGCTCGGAGGGCTTAAACAGCCCCCAAGGTTCAGCATCACGCATTTCTTTTGACGCAAAGGGACCAGCTACGTCACTTAGAAGTGGGGGACCCCTCCCCCCCCACACACACATACTACATTTTACAACTACCAGCCAAAATGTATATACAGTACATGAGCTGATATAGGCCTACTAAACATTCGCCCGTGTAAAGCCATAGGAAACGCAACAAGTCGCCTGCGCTTTCTACGCGCAGCCATTGATCAGGGAATAGCGCGAGGTTGGCTTCCCCAGCAGCCTAGAGGCGCAAACAACAAACCTTTCCGATTTTCTATGTTTTCAATTTTCCAATTTTCTACCAAGCTCAACACATATGCAAAATACAAAACACGACTCCAAAATCTTACTGACGTTTTTACCTGGCGAAAAAAAACACAATATTAGGAAATTGAAATACATTTTCCAATTTCTGATTTTTAAGTTTTGGAAAGAAAATTGAACTGATAAGCGTTACACGGACCTATCCCCCTCCTCTTTTATTTGCTCTGGTAGCACTCAAAAAAACTGAAATTTGGGGGAGCTGATTCGATGAGGGTATAGTAGCACTGTTTGCTTGGTCTAACCATGTCTCAGTTAAGAGTAAAAAATCAAGGTTATGTGTGCAAGATCATTAATTAAGAATGATTTGTTTGAAAGAGATCTGATGTTTAGGAGCGTTAGTTTTGCTGTAAGAGTTGGGGAGCTATGATCCACGGGGGAAATTTGAGGCTGTAGTGGTACAGGTAGGAGATTTGACTGGTTTACCCTGTAGGCTTGATGTGCTTGTCTTCTACTTGTCAGAGCAGGAATAGAAAATGACATAGGCTTACTGGGTCCCGGCATGTTCTCAAAACTACTGTCACTACCATTTCTATTGCAGAGACCCACAGAATATCACACAATATTCTCATGAGGTTGTTGCTGCTCAGGTAATCCTTTTGCATGTGGAGGGGGAGGGCTTGGAGGTGCACTGCGTTTCAGGAGTTTGTTTGGGTGATGGGATGATGAGATGGGGATGGGAGATTAGGTGGGTTTGGGTGGCCTGGGGAGTTTGATTGGGTTTGGTGGTTATTGGGTGTGTGTGTGGTGATGGGAAATCAAGGAAGTCGGGGTTGAATAAAAGTCCAGAGTCTCCATCTGCCTGATGAGGTCCTGGGGGGTTTGTTGATTCACTTTTAGCAAGTATTCCAGTAGTGTATTCCATGTTGTTGTGGCTTTGTGGTGGCAAGGAGTCAGCGGAGGTGGGGAGGGGCACTAGTACAGGATCCTTCCTTTCTGATAGCCTCCCAGCAGCTTTGATAGGTGCTATCTCCTCCTGCTCATGATATCCATTTGTTTGTTGAGATTTCGCAGAGTTTGACGTCAGTGATTTACTATGAATCATTTCAGCTGTAACCATCTTATCATGTCCAGTGGACGTGGCTGGGCATTGTTGCTCTGGTTGTTTATGTTTCTCCAAGGTCTGCATGTTGATGTCCTTAGCTTGTACCGTCTGTGTAGCTATGAGCGCTTATCAGAGGCTTGGCTCTGAAAATGTTGGGTGCAGGAGAGAGAGGTGATAGTTTTGACTTAAGATCTTGGCTCCATCAGATCAGATAATTATGTCATATATAATATATGTATAATATATGTATCATATATAATATATTATGTAATATTATTGGGGAAATGTTATACAACTATAGTTGAATGGGGGGGGGGGGGGGGTTGTGATTTCAGCCTTGATTTGATTGATTTATGGTAAAATATGTAACTGTATTAGTTGTTAGTTTCTGTTTTCTGTCCACGTCTTTTTCCACCTAATAAAAGCAGGGGCCAAATCTGAGGTGCCTAAGGTTCTAAATTTGATCAGATCCCCTTTGTGAGTTTTTATTACTTTTATCAAGAAATTATCAATTGTTATGAATTTTGCCCCTTCCTGTCACTATTAGCATGGGCCACAACTAAAAAGACTTGCAATAATGTTTGATATTGTCGTAATGGCAAAACTAGAACAAGACTGACTCCGACTGACTTAATACCGCTTCAGAAAGATTGGCACCTTGCACTAAACAATTTAGATTACGGGAGCGCGCCGCAATCCTAGTACAACTCCCATGATTTCCGTCTGACTTTCGAAATGTAGTCGCCGACTGTGAAAACAGACCAAAATCGTACAATGTAAGCCAGCCTTAAGACAACAGGCCCCAGAAACCGCCTATATTCTGAGAAGGATTAAGGATTACATCTGGCAAGAATGGGGCTGCTGATCATGTGTAACCTGTGGGGATTTCTTTACAAACAACTTCAGGAACATGTTTTGTGCAACCATTAGGTCTATTTTGATTTGTTGAAAAAGAAGTGTAATATGGGACCTTTAAGATGACATGCATGTTTGGCAGTAGATGACTGTAAATAATTGTACAAACTGCTGTTCAACCCAGGAAGTCTTTTGTAGTTTCCAGGCTCATTTATTTGTATGTAAGGAGGAACAGGTGTCCATTGGTGTGGTTGTATAGGCTAGTGCGTAGCCTCTTATCTGTTTTTATCTTTACTCAATTGTCTCCTGAAGGTGCGGCGAGCTGCCCTGTCAACTCTTATGCAGCATGAAGAGGAGCAGTACAGCAGAGAACTCCACCAGAGAGGTCTAGTCATCTACCACCAGAGAGTCTAAACACACACACACACACACACACACACACACACACACACACACACACACGTGTACTTTCCATTAGATCTTAACAATTTACAAATAAAGACTGGTAATCAGTTGGAGTGTTATCTTGATGGTGTGGGTAGACTCTACTATTTGACCCCATGCTAAAATTGGTTAAAAAGAGCATATAAAATCATCTTCTAACAATTGATCTTAATGCCTTAACTCAAAAAATTAGTAAAAATCCAATTTTTAAGGACAACAATTTTCTTTGTGATTGAAGAATATATCGGAAATAAATGTTCTTCCTTAAATACAGTTACAGGGCATTTATTTGACCCCTATGTTAAATTCCCATATAGAGCAGGAGGATTTTTAAAATGTTTTTTAAAGGCCAGCATAGTGGGCTAGATCCAGGATTAGCCTATTAGCCTGTTTGATGCCCATTGAGCTCAATGCAAATCAAACAGGCTAATTGGCTAACTGGAAAAAACACCATGCCAATCTCTAGCTATGGTGAAGGGTATGTGATGATGTGGGGCTATTTTAATTCCAAAGGCCAAGGGAACTTTATACTTTACTCTTGAGACTATTTTACAATTTTTTTCGGTTAAAAGAAGCAGACTTTGGCCTTAAATTATATATTCCAATTTAACAACTGTAACTCCTTCACATAACATTTTTTTTCTTTTTTTTTTGCCGTTGCCGTTGACGGTGCCCTTTGCTCTGTTAACTTGCACAGGTAAACTTGCTCAACACACTGAAATAAATAAACCAGGGGGTTGCTGAGCAGTCAGACAGGTACAATTCGTTTGAACTGTTTTCAATTTTTGGGTTTAATTTTAAATGTCAGTTGGACTGCCTGAGGCCATTTGGATACAGAGTCAAGACTGTCATAAGTCTTTGGAAAAAAAACAAAATACCTGTCACTTAGCTATTCGGTTATTAAGTGATGATGTAATAATGGGATAATAAATAGTTTTCCGGGTCCAACGGCTTTCAAACTCACATGTTATTCTCCATAGACAGTCAAATAAACTATTATTTTCCGCTATTCTGACTAGCCTTTAAGAAAATTTTCATCTTATACGGACTTGTTGCCTCAATCTAATCAAATCTATATTTTTCGCGGAAGCCTGGACGTTACCCATTCATGTATCATCTGGCTGCATAGCTACAGTGATTACTTTGTTAGAGTTTGGCGATTTTGTTTTAAAACCGCTAAAACGAAGGTGGTGATGACAAAGTTTACAAGTAGCAAAACCTGTCTGGCTGCGCTAATAAACGTCTTTTCACAAATTAGCTGCTGGGTCCGTGACGTCGGACTTAACAACCGAATTGCTAAGCACTGTCCATCAAATGCAGATTAGCCAATAACAGCCTCATGCCGCCTTATTTGCCTCATTCACACAGCAGCCACGTGTACACCAAAAGGAGGCTATGGGCATAGTGACTGGCATTACGCATTCTCAGCAGTTACTGGCAGATGCATAGAACACATTGATGAAACAGTTTGCGTATCCCATAGCCTAATTATGGTTTACAATGGCCACCACGTGAATAAGGTGCATAGAGATTATTATAGAGATGTAAATTGAAAACGATAGCAAAACAATATGCATGGGATTAATATAACACTGATACATGGAATGTTTGCTTTCAGTCTTTAAATTAGGCCTATGTTAAATTAAATTCCCTCTTCCTGACTCTCCCCTATCAACTACTCAAAGCGGATTTCTGACTGTATAAAAACATTTACTGACCAAAGAATCACCACAGGTAATCCACTTATCAAATTAAGGGCAACTGTAATATGTGTCTGAGTTCATTACATCAATTGATATTACATAAAAATCCATTTAACCACAGTTTTATAAACTTGTTATCAGTAGGCTATTGCTATGGTGTTACAACATTACATGTCCCATCAAGAATTGATGGAACCGTTAACAGATCCTAATATTATGCAATGGGCTTCTGGCTAATAACGCCTATAGAATTTATTCTAGTTAGTGATTGTAAGCTTATGATTACATCTACAAGTAATTACTTCGGACAGTAGTGGCATACAGATTATTGTAGCTAATAATGTCTTCATATAATTTATGGGGGGTTATGGTGATTACAGCCTTGATTTGATTGATTTATGGTATAATGTGTAACTGTATTAGTTGTGTTAGTTTCTGTTTTCAATCCCTTTCCACCTAATAAAATGAGAGACCAAATTTGAGGTGCCGATACTAAATCTGAGGTGCCGAGAAGTGCACTTAAAGACAAACAAACATTCTGTTTGAGGTAAGCTTAACAGATTCTGTATGACCATACCCTACATTAATAACATTAACCCATTCATCTCTTAGCCTATCTGAGGACTTCTGTAAGTATGCATCATCCATTTAAAGCTATTTATAGACAGTGCGTGAGGTAATGACAGCCTTCCGAGCATACATTGCAGTTGGAAAATGCTGAAATGTATTTACAGCAAAGGTAGACCCATGATTTTTTTCCTAACCTTTGATGCTGTTTATTGCCAGTGTAAGGCCCTGTTTCCACCCATCGCGTTTTTTGCGCCGACGGCGACAATTTTCAATCAAAAGTCTATGTAGCTCAGCGCTCACAGCGCTTAGGGCCCTGGGCGGAAAAAAGCTCTCGGCGCTGACCATTTTCTACCGCAGCGCTCAGAGCGCTCAAAGTTGTTTTTAACGCTCTCAGCGTAAAAAACGCGATTGGTGGACACAGCCCCTAAACACTTCTCGAAGCGCCGAGAAAAGGAGGTTGAGGGCGCTCTCAGAGTAAAAAACGTGCTTGGTGGACACAGCACCTAAGGCCTGTGTCCACCAATTGCGTTTTTTGTGCCGACGCCAATTTTCTATATAACGTCTATATAGCTCAGCGTTCAAAGCACTGAGCACCCTCGGCAGAAAAAAGCTCTCGGCGCTGACCGTTTTTTAGCGCAGCGCTCAGAACACTCAAAGTTTAAGGCCCTGTGTCCACCAATCGCGTTTTTTGCGCAGACGGCAACAATTTTCAATATAAAGTCTATGTAGCCCAGCGTTCACAGCACTGAGCGCCCTCGGCGGAAAAAAGCTCTCGGCGCTGACGTTTTTTACCGCAGCGCTCAGAGTGCTCAAAGTTGAAATCTGTTCAATTTTTAGAACAGTGCCGGGCTCGTCAATGTCACTTCTCGTTATAAACCGTCTCTGGTTTTGGTAACTCTGTTATCACGGAGCTACCTTCAACATATCACCATCAGCTATCAAATCACGTGAGCAGCACCGCGGCAACATTAACCTATAGGTGAAACAAATGTTACATTGCCTTTATCTTATAATTCCGCCATAGCGACGCTATGGTTTTCAAAAGTCGAATGCTCCCTGACAGACAATCGAAAATTAATGACGTTTCTTGATTTGAAAAATAGGCTCTTTAGCCTAGTTGCAAACACTTCATTCAAGCCTTTAGAACATATCGGCTGGTGCGCTAAAATGTAGCCTAAATATTTCTTGTCTTTAATTTTAATTTCTCAGAATCTATAATAGGCTAATGTCAGCACCCAAGACATATTTTACTTCTATTGGTCAACTACAAAGATAGAATAGCTTAGGCATACTAACACTGGGAGTTGGCGATCAGCCCAGTTGTTTAAATCAACCACTTTCTAGCCTACCTCAGGAGTCATGTTGCCCCCTACGACGTTATGACTGTAGATATCCGCATGACGGGTCATTCCGCCGAATGAATGTCATTTCTGTCCCAAGGGGATTATATACATTTTAACACACAATTTTTACCCCAAAGGCACTTTTTATTGTTAACTAGTGCTCACGGCATACTAATAGGTGCAAATTCCAGGTAGGCCTACATGGTTCAGAACATAGGACAAAAACACCCTAAAACACTGAAAATCAGCCTTTTTGTGCCGTCCCCGATGCTACATTCTAAATTTCACCATGAAACATTATTCCTAAAATCACTCCTAAAATCACTCTGAAATCTTCTTTTCGTTTTATTCTTATGTACATCTATGTCCCAACTATGTGTCTAACATGTATTTTTCATCATTGTTATTTAAAATACTAATTATAGGTGCATCCCCAGGTTTTGGCTCATTCCTGTTACCCCATATTTTCCCTCCTAAAAACATTGGAGTATTCATCAAATCACATATTTAGTTGAAAATTAGATTATTAAGACTTCTGAAGGCCGAAGGAAGGCCAAAGGAAGGCCAAAAGTAAGTTCTTTCATTTTTATTTCTTGAATATCTTATGAAATTGGACATCTGACAGACTCAGTCGATCTAAAATGTATTTCCTGTTACCGAAATTAATTAATTGATTAATTAATTAATTAAAGAAACCAATTACATAAACAAAATATTGAGTGATATTAAAGCATTAGTATGTGTTCAATGTCCTCATGAAGTTAGAGTAGACATCAGGTGGCCATACTTAATTTATTTGCATATTTTATGCAAAAAAACTCATAGCTGTTACTTTCAGTGCTGTTACTTTTACTAAGAATAATAGCACTGAAAGCCATAAAAAAAAAAATGAAATAGTCCCTTGAGTTTGACCAAAATGTTTTTTTCAACTAGCAAATGGCACTCATTCGGCGGTTATAGGCTATAGGATAAGTGAGGCAAACACGTGTCAGTGATGCTATTGATCGAATCCAGTTTAAAGCAAAGAATATGTAATCTTTATGTATTTTGTCCAAGTGTAATGTAGCCTAGGCCTAGTGCTTGTGGCGTAGGCCTATAGGCTATGAAAAACGATTTAAAATTAGTCTAAAACGTGTGTGAATTTCTGACAACCCCTGCTGCGGGCTATGCGCATGCACGCGCACGGAAACCTGTAGCCTTGGGTGGACAAACCAGAAAGAACACACTGGCGAGGATATTTCCGTATGAGAAGACACCTGCTCTGCTGTATTGAATAGATAGACGAAACTGTTTCTCGGGGCAAGCGACATCGAGTCCCATTTAGGCTATTCCAAGTTCCTCACAAGTGAAAACGTAGAATCTGAATGGGCTTAAAACCCTTTGATTCAGTGTCATGAACTACCCAGGTACTTGCATTACTTTGCTAATGGCAGTAAGTTTGTGCTTGACTGTCGTTATCATCAACAGAAGAGAGCAAGAGGTACGCCTGACCAACGAGGTATATTCTGAGGAAATCATGCTGACAAATACCAAAGATGTCGTACTTGAAACCTCGATGGCGATGTCCAAGGGCGAAAACAAGTGGGATCAAACGAAGAAACAACTGGAGGAGCTCATAAAAAAACTTGTGACTATGCGGACCGCGGCAAAGAATGTAGAGCTGGAACTGGTGCAGTGCAATGAAGTGGCGGTAAGAGATGCCTATGGGGGGGGGGGGGGGGGGGTAGGTTGGGGTTGCGCCCTAGATATTGGGATGTTCCAATATATAGGGCGCTAAACAAATATTCCCAATATAGGGCGCTACAGGTTGGGGACGAGTGAGGGAGACCTGGAGAGCGCGAGAATAGATCATTGATGATGGGTGAGAAAAGGGATGTATAAACTGGTGGTGGGAATAATGAGAAATTCGTTTTTTTTTTTTTTTTTTTTTTTTTTAATTTAACTATCAATTATTGTAGCCTATACTATTTTATAGTGAAACGAAAGCGAAAGTTACATGGGCCGAAACAAATGTGTCGCACAGTTCTGGTGACAAGTCGGTGAGAAACTGTTTATTTGATCATCATGAGACATCGTTTCAGTAGCGTAGCGTAGTTGCGCAAGGCCCCGGTGCAAGTCTGGCGCTGGACGTAACTTGCACACAGCCTACGATCAAAAACAGAATGCATACAAATTCATTCAACTGAACACACCACGTTCCCTTGCAGCACGACAATGGCCTCATCAAAGAACACACTGAGGACGGCTTGACGCCGAAACGCGTTTGTTTTATAGGCATGGTGCTACAATAAAGTATAAGATAATTAGCTAGTGAGTTCTTTTGCACATTGGAATACGATATTTAACTCGCACCCGAAGAAGGAGATATCTTGGAGTTTGAGCGCGCCTCTCTCTGCAAACTCATCAAAGAACAAACAGACACATAAATTATGGCACAGCGGCCATTTAACTAACCTGTTCGCCGATCAGTTGCCGTATAAGCAAAAACCCTTGGACTCACCCGTCGTCAGAAGTGTAGGCCTACTTTGCGTGTCTTCTGCTCAGCAAACTCGTTCACTATTGTGGTGAAATCCAATTTCCTCGCCCTGTCATTTTCGATGGAGAGTATGGCCAATCCACTCAGTCGCTCCTGACCCATGGCACTCCTCAGATTTGTCTTTATTAATTTGCTGACTTTCCACGACTTTAGTAAGAGTAGTAGCCTATACCTGTTTACATTTGCTAGCATGTGCAGCAGCCTATGATCAGAGATGACGTGAAAATGTTATGACTGGACAAACAGATTTCCCAGCAGGCCATGTTACAACATCTTGTAAGTTGACGATAAAATAATCATTAATGGTATTAGTTTTATTGACTAATTTTGATTCTAACATTGAAATGTCATTAGTAAAATCAAAATGATATGGAAAGTAGGAGAAAATACAAGAATTGGGGAATGGATGTGCCACCATGAGACCAAGTTGTAGCCTAGAAGATAGTGAAGGATTTAAATAGCAATCAGTTCGCCATTTTCAATAAACAGGAAGAGACGGTGTAATTTCTGACAATAATTGACTTTATGTCGTAAAGTTAGGAGGCGCGGGGCTAATTCCGATATGCAAAGGGCCCTGCGAAGCTCAGGGGCCCCGGTGCGTTGCACCGACTGCACCGTCGCACGCTACGCCCCTGCATCGTTTTAGCTGTAAATATGGCAAAACGACCCTGAATGTTTGAAGTATGATTCACTTGTGCATGTTAAGAAACACTGCCATAAAACATCAAGCCAAAGAAGTGGGGTTTTCTTCTCCATAACCCAGACTCGACACTCTGCTCAGATGTGTCTTTATAGGCATATCTGAGAAATTTGAGTTGGTTCGTTCTGAATCTGAAGTAGCCTCAAAAGTGGGTATTTTGAAAAAAGGTTACAGGATTGTAGCAAAATAAAATAGTAACAGGAAGGCCTACTGGAAAAGGTGTTACACCCATACCCAGTCTCTGTTAGTTTTGCAAGATGTAACCTTCGAGGCTGCAAGTTTCACTATAAGATATTACAGGGGCTGGAACAAAGTGTCCTTTAGAGAGTTTGGCATGCACAGTTTCTGGTGAGCACAAGTCTTTGAGAAACTGTTTATTTGACAGGTCATGTTATATACATCATTTAGCTGTGAATATGGCAAAACAACACTGAATGTTTGAAGTATTCACCTGTGCCTGATAAGAAACACTGACTGTTCTAAAATACAGTATCAAGCCATAGAGTGGGGATTTCCTCTCATAACTTTCTGACACAAAGGACACTCTGCTCAGATGTGTCTCTGTTGGCTCTTATATTGATTTGGAATACATTTTAGTGTTTGGTTAGTCTGTTTGGTTGCAGTCTATTTCTTCATCTTCAGTGATAGTGATTTCTCTTTAATCTTTTTTGTTTCAACAGAAGGAAGCAGCTGAAGCAATCGGTAAACTAGAGACAGAAAAATCCAGCGTAAGCAGTAAGTCTGAAGTCATGTTACTGTTTTGATTGTCATAACAAGCTAACTAGTTAGCATAATATCATCTCTTGATGTGATGTAGAAAAGCAATACTGTACCCTCAATAAATAAATGATAAAAAAAACATTAGGCTACTACACTGTTTTCTAGGGCCATTCGAAATGATTATATTTAGATGTGCACTCAATCGCATCCAGGCAAGCAAAACAATATTTGTGACATATTCAGACATGCAAACAAACCCAGATGAAAACATAACCTCCATTGCGGAGGTAAAGACAATGTTTTATTGTGTTCATAGACCTATTTCAATGCCCCAAACATGTTTTTGAAAAATGTTGCATGGTTTAACCTCTCTTTTTCTTTCTTTTGTCTAACTGTAATAACCCCAGCATGTAGCAGATCACACTGTATTTCACATCAAATTGCAGGATCTGTAATTTTCTTGCAGGAATTTGAGTTGGTTCGTTCGGAAGTACACAAAAGTGGGTATTTTGAAAAAAGGTTACAGGATTGTAACAATAAATAAATAAATAAATAAATGAAAAATAGCAGTTACAGGTATAGGCCCCATACTCAGTCTCCCCTAATTTGCAAAATGTTTGTGGAGGCTCACTAAACCAGACATTCTAACAGCTCTGTTAACCAAACAATTTTGCCGGCAAATGAATGGTTAATGAAAGTTAATGACTGAAAGTTAACTTAAATCAGTATCACTACTAAAGTTTAAACTATTACGGAGTTAAAACAAACGTTCTTGTAGACCAGTGGGCCTCAAACGTTTCACAATGAGTACCACCTCAGAGAACAATTGACAAGTACCACCATTATGACCAGCATTTAAATAGAGTAGCCTAGGCCAATTTAAATACGTTTCACATTACACAAACTGTTTTTCATTGTTTTTTATTTTAAGAACGATTAAACGAAGAAAAAAAACTAGTTTAAATGTAACGATTTTTCATCATATGTATTTTTATATCACTTGAAGTGATAATTTTGTCTTTGTGAAATAAAATATCCCAGAGTACCACAACAGAGTCCACGTACCACCAGTGGTACCCATACCACAGTTTGAGAACCACTGATGTAGACTGTACACATAGTAAATAACACTACACATTCAGCAGGGGACAAACAATCAACAACTAAAATAAAACAACAGTAGATAGACAGAGGAGCAAGTGGGATGGAGTACGGGCAGTTATGAGTAGGAAGAAAAAGCAAGAGTGAAACGGTTCAAAGGTGGACTGTAAAGTGCTTTGACATAGTGCAAGTTGGAGGGAGTTCCAGAGTTTGGAGCCAGTCATGCTAAACGGCCTGTCACCCACAGAATGGCGATGTACAGTGGGAGTAGATAAGAGGTGGGCATCAGTGGAGCATAAGGTGCGGGTTGGTTGGTAAGGTGTCAGGAGATTTGAAAGATAGGAGAGTGCAAGATTACGTTGGGCTTTGAAAACAAGAAGGATCATTTTGAATTGAGCACAGTATTACACTAGCCTGGCTAGCGCCTACCACTTCTCAAATGAGACGTGGTCTGGCAACCAGACGTTCATTTTCTCGTATTTGAAAAAATGCCCAGATCCGTTCATTGGGCATTGTCTATCAAATGCGTCTGTGCATAGCTCATCATCGTCTTGCTTTCCCCCCTGTTCTGTGATTGGTTCCCTATCTCAGGCAAACATTAGGGTGGTAGTTACCAGACTGCCTTAGCAGCGTGAATGAAATCACCGCCCAAGGCAGGATGGGAACACCCAGGTGTGTATTACACAGGCAGCCAGTATAGTTGATGGAGGATAGGAGTGTTATGTTGCCCGGGCCTGGTATCGGTGAGAACTTGTGCAGCGGAATTGTATATAGTATGTGTTGTAGTCTGTTTGATCTCTTTGCTGAGACACCAAAGAGCAGGACATTACAGTAGTCAAGTTCTAAGGTTATGAAAGCATGAATGAGAATTTCGGCAAGTAGTTTGGAAATGTTTTTAGATGGAAGAAGGCTGAATGATGTATTTAATGTGAGAGTCAAAGGAGAGGTTTTTGAATTCAGAGTGTGGTAGTGGTGGTGAAATAGCCAGGGATGGACATCTGTGATTGTTTGAGCTTTTTCAATACAGATGGTGGGGCAATGAGTGTGGCTTGTCATGGTTTAATTTGTGAAAATTATTTTGCTTATGGCATTGAGGCAGGTGGCCAGATTGGAGAGTGTGTGGGAGGGCTTAGGTGTCCTCAGAATGGCACTGAAAGTTTACACTACTGACGTAAAATATGACTAAGGGGAAGGATGTAAATCACAAAGAGCAGGGGACCAAGGCCAGAATCCTGGGGAACACCATGTGAGAGGGGTGAACTGGGGGACCTGAAATTACCTAAACCTAGGAGAGTGAAGTTTGCTGTACTGTAACTCTGGCTTACATGTTAAAATTATCAACTGATTCAATGTGATTCATTGCTGTAAGTCACCTAAGTGTCTGGCAAATGAATAAATGTAAATCTGAAATACATTATTGCCATTAAATGATCTTTGCTGTGTCTCATATAACTCCTCACTTATTAGTTCATACACACTCTTTTCACACATGCACTGTTTTTACATACACACATTTTTACACATAGTTAAATGGTTTATTAACCTTGTGTTATTCTTTTCATTCAATCTCAGAGCCGTTTGACAATGAGAGAGCGGAATGGTCCAAAAACATAGCCTCTTTAAAAAAAGAGGTTGGCCAGAGGAGTAAAGTCTGCAGTTACATCATTAAGACCTCTGACGATGCAAAGTAAGTAGGCCTATATTTGCCCATAATACTGTATGACTTACACAGTTTATCAGTTTGGATCTGGATGTATGTTTTTCTCATGTAATCTTATTGGGAAATCGTTAACAGATTGTAGTGAAGGGTGGTCATTTTATTTACCCATGAGGTAACAGTTTTAATAGGCTATAGATTAGTGATATATACAGATGTATACAATACATATTATTTATTTATCAAGAGAGTGACTAGATTAGCGTCAAACTCAGAGAGTAAGTGAGTAAGTAGCTTCAACAGTCTTTCTATAAACACTCTGTAGAACCATTACCCATTATCTTGTTAGTTTGCTAGGTTAGCCCTGTTGACTCTGATGGCTGTAGCTCATCTAAGGTAGCAAACTGGGCAGACTGGTTAAACAAGACACTCTAGTCAGGGGTGTCATACTCAATGCCCGTGGGCCAAATGTGTCCCTCCACACCATTGTATGTGGCTTACGAGAGTTTAAAACGTCTGATACAATTTTGTTTAAGCAATCACGTTAGGGGGAGGAATCTACCTGTCATTCACAGCTTGTGCACACGCTGCTATCCAACCGCTGCTACTCTGCTGCTCACGTACACAACCACATCTCCAGAGGGGGAAGGGTTTTGGGAGCAGTTTGGAGCTTGGTAGAGGTTGGGGAAGGGACCTGAAAGTTGTATCAGTTTGAATTTTCAGACTTAAGACTCGGGATTTTGAAGGCTTGCCGATGGCAGCTTTAAGTTACACGCTCGGTGTAGCCTCCCTGTAAAACGCTTGTTTGTTTGAAATGCGTGTATACTTGTATCTTCCGATCGAGCTGAGGTGCATTCAGATCAGGCAAGCAGAGGAAGGCTAGACGTCTGTGTTAATCGCCTTGTTGTTTTGCATTTTCAGTTCAATTTATATTGATATACTGTATATTGATAACTTTTGCTCTTCTCAACTTCTAGATTTAAGTTTTATACCGATGCTAAACATTCTGTAACCTCACTTTCGCCAGATCCTGTAGTTCGCTGTCTGGTGGAGCATGGCGGAACTACAAGGGTCTGGCGAGAGTCAGGCTAAACATTCTGTGGCTGGTGCTACAAACCTTTAAAGTTACATCTTGCCCTTTGAGGGTAACCATTGTGCTGATGTGGCCTGGCGGTGAAAATGAGTTTGACACCTCTGCTCTAAATGAAATTGACATCAAGGAGCTATCTTATTCCAAGAGACTGTTAGAGTTAGAGCAGTTAGAGTTTAGGGTCATCTTGACTAAGACATGCTCTTCCACAGAAGATTATCCTTTGAGATGAGCTGGATAATCAGTGACTCCTGTAACACTCTTATAGGAAACTCTGTGGGATACCAATTGAGGTAGCCGCTGAACCAAAGAAAGAGGAACCAAAAGTTGGAGACACCGAGAAGTCAGCAGCTGAAGAAGAACCAAAAGTTGAAGACACAGAGAAGGCAGCAGGTGAACCGAAGGAAGAGGGACCAAAAGTTGGAGACACAGAGAAGGCAGCAGCTGAAGAAGAACCAAAAGTTGGAGACACAGAGAAGGCAGCAGCTGAACCGAAGGAAGAGGGACCAAAAGGAAAGAACAAAAAGAAGGCAGCACAAAAAGCACCCATTCGAAGATGAGTAGGTGTATTGCCCCCGTAGCAACAGAGAGAGTCTCGGCCCAGGTGTGTACTGTAGTGGTGGAAGTGTTCATTTGAATAATTGTAATAGGCTATATGTAATGTAGTGTAATTTATTTATTTCGACAGGGACACAGAAAACATGAACAGATGCATTGTGCCAGGTTGTCACATACAGTATATTGTTCATTTCTGCCCATAGTCCCTGCCTGGGCTGGTAGGTGGAACAATAAGATACAAAGACAGATGGAAAATAAATGCAATACGAAGTACAGAAACACCAGGTCATAAACATCTTTAAAACATTATCATCCCCATATCCTACCCCATCTAAAGCTACAACCAGATTGCGCCACCCCAAGCTCTCACAGATATGTGCCGATATGTGCTTCCCACTGAAATACTGGTTGTTGTGCTGTTAATTATCAATGCTTTGTTAACCATGAGACAGGGTGTCCGCGGGGTCTTAAAAAGTCTAAAAAAGTCTAAAATTACACATTTTCAATTTTAGGCCTAAAAAAGTCTAAAATAGAGATATTTTGCACTGTAAGTCTAAAATTGAGTTTGAGTAATTTAAGACCTACGTTTTTTGTTTTGTTTTACGTCGTTTTCCACACCGTTCTGTTTTTTTCTTTTTCTGTTATGGTGGCAGTTATGGTCCGTGTAGTTCTACATGACATGTTGCTGTTAGTGGAATGTAATAATACAACTACAGATGTGAAACGGAAATGTAATGTCGTTACAGGATGCAGTAGCAAGTATTTTGATTCTCTGTGTGCGAGCAAGGCGGGAATAGTTATGAAGTAGGCTAACGTCTGAATGGCAGGAGATGTATACGTGTTTGTTTCATTGACAATAAATGTCAATTGACCGCAATCTGGCTTCGTTATGTCTTTTTTTAATTCTTCGTGAAGGTCTTAAATTTAACCCAGGATGGTCTAAAAAAGGTCTAAAAAAGTCTAAAGTTGCACTTGTTAAAACCTGCAGACACCCTGATGAGAATGAGTATGACGTTTGTGCATGAAACTAGCTCTACAGGGAGAGTATTCCACTGATTTATAGTCATAAAATAAAACATTGTCTTCCCAAATGCAGTTTTATATTGTGGAAGAAGACTACATTTTCCCCTTGTGGCTGATTGAGTTTCCTGTGTTGTTTTTTTCAGAGCAGAGTGTAAAATACTGTGAAGAGAGCAGTATTATGAATGATTTTAAAGAATAAGCAAACATTTCAGTGATTTTTTTTCAAGATGTAAGGTGTATATTTAGAGAGGATATGACAGTGGTGGTAATGACTTGTTTTTTTTTGCCATGGCTCTTGAGGGCACTTACATAATGTATATAATGATGCAAGTGGTTGTAGGGCGGTTTTACATGCCTGAGATCAACTTGAAATGCAATATAATATTTTCAAAATCTTTTTTGAAGCTGATTTACAATACTGTCAAAACACAAATAATTACAACAAATTACCAACCAAGTCACAAATTGCTTACAAAAACATCATCATTCTTGTGAGAATTTCTCTGGGCTTATGAAGCAGGCACGCAAGTAGCAGCAAGTTGCTTCAATTTAATGTCCTAAAACCATGTTGCATAGGATGTAGAAAAGCCTTCAAGTCAAGGTGAACAATTGGTTGTTCTGTCACCTTTTCAATGACCTTAGAATTGGCTGGGAGGATGCTGATAGGCCAATATTTGCTGACCTGCTGTTTGTCGCTGTCGTTTCATGTTGCATTTATATTTTCATATTTATTTTCAGTAATTTTGTGTGAAATATTCCTGGGACTTTGAAAGACCAGGCTGCATTGAACTTGATGGGCATGTAGCCCCACAAGGATGACACAAAACCATTGTTTTTCACTTTGATTTGTCGCACCTGCCACATGCACCCCTAAAGGAGGGGAGGGCGGACACAGTAAACTCTTTGTAAAATATTGTAAAAGTTACAATACCAAGACAAAGACACTGCATTGTCTGATTGTAATTAACCTGTGAAATGAAATGAAAACTAAATAAAAACTACAATGAACAATGCAAAACTAACTCAAACAAAATAGAGGGTAAAATCTGATCAGTTTTTGTTTTCCCCCTCAATTTGCTCTTTGGTTGCTATATAGGTACGGCCTTTGGTGTGTAGACAGAGTGTTTTTTTCCCCTATGGCTGAGAGGATTATTGGAAGTTACAGATCAATTTACTAGAAGTGCACACCTTTAAAACACATTGTACTTCCTTCATGGACATTGGTTGTAGTCACTCCTGAATTGCCTTTGTTCTCTATATCTCGATGCTCCTTTGGTTGATGATTAAATCAAGGAAGCTAACGTCTGAGGCATGAAAGGAACTAACAGTGTGTAGTCCAGAGTCTAGGGCTATGCTACTGTAGATGAGCGATTACCCTATTACAAGTTTGTTTACCATCAAATTGGCTTCGTAGAGGTAAAAATCTTGCATGTACCTTTTAAGACATCGCTGCAAAATGATCAGTTTCTCTGATAACTGATAAATAACTTATTTTAGTTAGCCTGTTAGCGATTTGATTTGCACTGAGCTCACTGAGAATGAAACCAGCTAATAGGCTAACTGAAATAAAAAACCATGCCAATCTCTAGGTATGGTGAAGGGTATGTGATGATGTGGGGCTATTTTAATTCCAAAGGCCAAGGTTATCACGGTACATAGTGTCCCGGATCCATGTTGAAAAACTGCCTGCCTCTATGGGAATTCTAACACATAGGGCTAGGCGTTCCAATACTTATGACCCCTGTATTTAAGGAAAACATTTATTTACGATATATTATTCATTCATAAAGAAAATTGATATCCATAAAGGTTGGATATTTCCCCCTTTTTTTATTTAATTTAAGGCATTACGATCAATTTACGAATTTATTTTTTTGAGGGGACTATGCTGATGACTCTAGGAGACACTAATGATTTTAGGAGAAAAATCCAGACTCAAGAAATCACATCACTCAACTGTTGATTGTGTGCCATCCTATGAAATATCTGGGGACGATTATAGACTCAGAACTCACTTTTGATACAAACCATGAAGCTGTGTGTAGAAGGGGGCATATTGAGTCGCTTTCACATTGACAAATCCATCATGACCCTGTTTTACTGTTTTTATTCATCATTTGCAGTAGCAGCCTGGTTTGGGAACCTCTCTTTGAAAAACAAGAGCTTGCTAAATCGAATAGTTAAGTGGTCTAGCAGGCTGATTGGTGAGCCACAGGTCAACGTAGAGACAAGACTGCTAAAGCGCTTAACCAGTTCCATTTTAAATGAGTTCTCATCCATTGCACACTGAGTTTCAGCTTCCCCCCTCTGGTCGCAGGTTCACAATAGGTGCAGAACAAAATGATACAAAAATAGGTTTGTTCCTGCATGCAGCCACTAAACCAAGAAGTCAGTTATACATTTTATTTATTTATCTGTTTATTTTATCTTTCACTCTTGTATTTTTGTGCACTTCAGTACCTCACAATGATCTGGGCCTGAACTTTATAACTCCCATTGTCATTGTTGGATGATATGTCATTTGTGCCTCTGTTTTTTTTTTTTTTTTTTTCATGTGTGTAGGGGAACTGCACTGCAAACCAAATCTACCTCTGGGCACTACTAACATAACTTGAACTTCACCTTGTAGCACTAAAAAAACCACCTTAGTTAGTTGCACGCTTTCTTTGATTTACACATCCTTACTCACCCTTACATGGGTACGGGCAGAGTACGGGTGATTCATAATGCACTGTACCGGAATGTTCTTCAATACTACCATTAGAGGGCAGCAAGAAGACAGCTGGAGTTGTTAGAGACTAGAGTGAACTCCAGGGGTTCTGTTTAATCTTTCCTTGTGGGTGCAATGGCCATTGGCTTTTCATTGCTCTTTAAAGGAGCTCAACAACATTTTGGGACTTAACCCTATTCACTGTATGAATATAGAGGCTACTTGGTATATGTTCACATTCCGGCAAAGCACTTGGGAAAAGTGATTTGCAGGCATCACCTGAAAAGCTCCGGAGCAGTGATTTCCCTGAACGAAAACATAATGGATATGCTTACAAAAGGCCTGTGTCTCATTTCACATTGTTATTTGTGCACGTCTTAACTACAAGAACACAGCCTGTCAATATAGGAAAATGTTGGAATTATTTTGTCACTATTGGGAGGTGTAGGCTAATGAAGTTGGCCACTGTATAGGCTAGCGGTGGGTGTGTCAGACCAGGTTACAGCATCTTGCCAAACAGCTGCAGTTGTAAATTAGATGTAGACATACAGAAAGATGTACACTGATTTAGTCCCATATCTTTGATATACCAATAATCTCTTATTTATGTATTTATTTGTTTATTTCCTGCTTTTAGCATTGGAGCCCCATACACTAATTCCAAGAAGTTCAGTATCAGATAACACCTTTGATATGAACCACAATGCCTAATGTGAGTGATGCCTGTGTGTGTGTGTGTGTGTGTGTGTGTGTGTGTGTGTGTGTGTGTGTGTGTGTGTGTGTGTGTGTAAGCTCCGGCCCCAACCTCTCAAACAGGATTTGGTTGAGAGACAGAATGACTGTTGACAAATGTCAAGCTTGCCCTTCCAGTCAGTCCTCCATTTTATATTTACATTAGTTCCCATTCTTTGTGAACCTACCACGCCTGTGAACCTGCTGTTCTTCTTATGTAGGTGTATTGTGCATTCCTTTAGAGCTGTGATCCTGTAATGCACATACCAAGCCAAGAGATGGCTGATGAGAAATGACAAACCGGCTTGAAAGCGGAATAATGCTAAGAGGAACTGGTTTTCCTGCTGTTGCATAGTCCATCACCCATAAGTCTTTAGCAGCACTCATATTTTCAAAAGTGCTATAATATGGTAGCCTAAGCAACACTTTTACAAATATACCATAGGCCTATAGGCCATGACCTCCTAAAGTGCACCTATTGTGTACTTGAATCCAGCCTTTAAGTTGTTCACATTATGTTCAAAGACAAAAACATTGTGTAGACATAGACAGACATGTTCGCAGGAATGTGACAGCGCAGTGCGTCAATCACTTGAACTGACGGATCTCGTGTATAACAATGAGACTGAACATATGGTTTCCTGGCATCATGCTGTGTGTTTAAATTCATCAGATGTGTTATTAAGTGGTAGGCTAGCCTATCAAGTAACAACTTTAAAAAATGTCTTATATCTTTGATTAATAATGCTTTGATAGCGAATGGTCTCATCTGTCTTCATGGCGGCCTTCCGGGTAGGCTATAGGACCAGGAGGAAAACCAGTTAGCAGACAGAGACCTTTTTGTTCGGGGAGCGCTCCCGCTGGGAAGCGCTCATTAGCGCAGGCATGTTAGTGGCAGTGTTTAGTGGTTAGTGTTTTTTGTTCGTTAATATTGTTTGGAAGTGCCGTATTGTTATGAAAGCTGCACAAAGGGTTCCAAGGGTGGCTATATTTTTCAAAATGTTGCCTGAATTGTGACCGCGATTTGGTCAGTAGGCTACCAAAGTTATTTAGTGCTTGGGGTTTAGGCTAGGCTATTCTCTTAGGAGAGAGGATGGGAGTAGCCTAAATTTAGTCTGACTTTTTTCCAATTTGTAGTAAAACTACATAACATTTTTTAATGTTCTTTTTACTTATACAGAGCCAACACCGTTGTTTTCAAGGTTCAAACTTCGAAAGTCTTAGCTCGATATATTTATAGTGTGTTTTTTACCTTTGAACTTTGACCTTTGAAAATCGTTTTTTAAATAGGCCTAGTTGTGTTTACACTGAATTATAATAAAAAGTATTTTCATTACATCCACTTTACTCACATATAATTATTGTGGAGGACCTCAAGAATATAACCATATGTACCATTTCTGCATAGATGTTTTTAGTTAGATGAAAAACTTAAAAATCTCAAGGTATAGCTGACTGCCTCAAAGTGCCTGAAAAGGCCCCGGACCTCCAAGTGTTAACTGACCGATCTACGAGTCCACTCGTTCCCTCCGAGGAGATCGAAGACTTGAAGACTGTTTGTTGTTCTAAATATTTTCCATTTGACCCTTACACATTCTTGTCTCGCATGTCTACGGAAAACTCTCTCGGCCTTGTGGCTTGCTTTGCACTGACCATCCACTGTGAGACCATAGAAAGATGTGTGTCATTCCAATCAAGTTGTAGAAGTATCGCAAGTGGCCTACCATTGATTCACCATCATCATCATCAATTCATTTGTCAGACTCAAGGTCCATAGAAGAACACACAAACAGCCCTACATAAAAAAAATTGAAGGGTTATTGAAGGATGCACCAGACCAGACCGCATTTGCAATGTTATATGATATTCCAGTCTTTTATTACAAAACACTCCAAACATCTGCTTTTTTTTGTGGAGTGTTAGCGCATGGTTTGTAGATTGAGAAAAATGCATTAAATCCATTTTTAGATGTGTCTGACACAACAAAATGTGGTAACACTTTACTTGACAGGTTTGTTCATAACACATTCATAACAGCTGTCATGAACTGCACATGAAGAATTCATGACTGTTTCATGAAACATGACTCAACATTCATACCAACCCATTCATGAATATGGAAGACAAAACGTCAAAAACTTGCCAAAATAAAAGTCCAACAATCACAAAGCAGCATTGCTGTCTTTTGTTTTAGCCAACCTGATCATGTCACATCTTAGTCAACGGGGAAGTCCAGTGTCCAGGAGAATTTAGTTTTTTGTTTGTCTGTTTGTTTATTTTATGATAACCTCTGAAGAATGCATAATTGTCTACACCAATGACTGTATATATAGATATATAAAACAGGAATGTCCAACCATTCAGAGGTCCACACAGGTTAGTAGTTCACTTCCCAGAATACTTCACAACTCGTATAGTTAAGTGACATTTGAAGTAGACTTCATAAAATATTCATGAGATGTTTACAAACGCTGGAGAGGATTCATAATACCCTGTATATGGATTACTAGATTGTTGGACTTTTATTTTGACAAGTTTTCGTCGTTTTGTCTTCCACATTCATGAAAGTGTTGGTATGAATGTTGAGTCATGTTTCATGAATCAGTCATGAATGCTTCATGCGCAGTTCATGACAGCTGTTATGAATGTGTTATGAATTAACCCGTCAAGTAAAGTGTTACCCAAAATGTGGACAGCTTCAAAGGGTTTGAAAACTGACTTAGTTGCATGCAAAATGACTGAACAGAAGGAAGGAATGTAAGATGTCTTTGATTCCTGCTTGATACAGTTGTTTTAAACATCCAAGTCTGTGATGCATGAGTGGCTGGATAGTCTTATTGAGTGGTTAAATTAAGGAAATAAAGTCTTTTGAACAGGATGTTTTGTTGCATTCATATTTAATTTCTACCTGCATATTATCTCATCACATGGATTGCTCAGAGTCAGGCACACCTAAACCTGCGCTCTTATTGTCTTCAACTGGCTATGATCATTGACAAGCCAGATATTTCATGTGGATAAGCACATCTCAGAAATGTTTAGACTCACTTTGAACTTGTTTGGGAACATGTTGACATTGGATTAGGATGACCTAAAACAATGGTCAGGGTATCACGTCTAACGGTCCACACAGGAAGACAGGCGCTGATCATTTTTCTCAATTGTCAGTTCCCATTATTTCTACTACCTTGTGTCTTTCTTGAATCTTGAGCGAGAATGTATCATCATTCCCTCCTGCTCTCCCTAAGACTCAGGCAAAGCTTGTCTTCTTACTCATATCACTCTGTAGCTGACAGTAGCGACAGTAGAGACATCACATATGATAATCAAAAGTTCCAGCTATGCATGTGGCTTGCTTTGCACTGACCATCCACTGTGAGACCTTAGAAAGATGTGTGCCATTCCAATCAAGTTGTAGAAGTATAGACCTATTACAAGTGGCCTACCATTGATTGAAGGATGCGCCAGACCAGACCGCATTTGCAATGTTATATGATATTTCAGTCTTTTATTACAAAAAGTAGACAATCCACGCACATCCTATTCAACCTGGGTGCCGGAACTTCAAAAAAGGCCATACAAAAAAGGATAAAAAGTCCGCACACCAGTATAGCTCCCAGTGATAGTTTATTGAAGCAACATTTCGAGCAATACGCTCTTCCTCAGGCTTAAACACAATGCATTTTCGCCATCTTAAAATCCCCACTTTGTTATCACCCACACGTGTGGATACTCAGTGCCACAATCAAAATCATCTGGTCATTCATTACAACATGATTAGGTATAATGATCGGAATACAGCTTTTTTTTAAAAAAACACAATACAAAATTACAGCATTTTACATATTGCATCAAATTCCATTTCAGACACAGATGGCAGTGTAAATATGAAAATATTAACATTAATATTTACGAGAGTATTTACAAATATCTCTAGAAATATATATCAAAGGACATGTTCAACACTTACATATATACATTTTTTAATATTTATTTTGAAACCCCTTTTTTTAAATATAAATTTTAGTATTGTAAATATCTAGAGGATAAAGATAAGTCTAAATATGAGGTGGAGGGCCACGGGAAACTTATCTTGTCAAGGTAGAATAACGGATCAGTGTAGAAACATTTTAAATTTTAAATTTAGAGAAAGACTATCCAAACAACAATCCCACGTAACAACATTGACATCTCAATATGTTCCATATAAACCATTATTCAACAATACATTTACTACAAAAAAGGTCTAATATCGTACTCCTCATTCATGCCTTTAGGGTTCACTGTGTCCAAAGTAAACATCCAGAATAATTCCCTTTTAAGCAACATAGAATTAATATCCCCCCCTCTGTGTGGCTGCTTAATTGTCTCAATGCCCAGGTATCTCAAACTCGCAACATTATGTTTACATTTTGTAAAATGTGCCGCTACTGGGCTAGATGGAATGTTGTTTCTGATTGCACTGCGATGTTCGGAGATCCTTGTTTTTAACGCCCTTCTGGTCTTGCCAATATAGGCAAGACTACAAGGGCACTTCAACATGTAAATTACATTGGTGGTTGTGCATGAAATTATGCCCTTAATCTGATATTTTTTGCCACTATGTGGATGGTTAAAAGTGTTTGTTTTCTTTGTGAAATTACCTTGTTGGCATCTTCCACAAGGATAGTTCCCTGCTGGAATAGAACTAAGAAAATGTGGGGGTGTGGTGGAAGGAAGATCTGATTTCACTAGCATGTTCCTGATGTTAGGAGGTTTTTTGAATACCACACGTGGGGGGGTGGACAGACATGTCCGAAGAGTGGGGTCAGTGTCCAGGATCCAGTCTTTTATTACAAAACAGTCCAAACATCTGCTTTTTTTTGTGGAGTGTTAGCGCATGGTTTGTAGATTGAGAAAAATGCATTAAATCCATTTTTAGATGAGTCTGACACAGCAAAATGTGGACAACTTCAAAGGGTTTGAAAATTGACTTAGTTGCATGCAAAATGACTGAACAGAAGGAAGGAATGTAAGATGTCTTTGATTCCTGCTTGATACATTTGTTTTAAACATCCAAGTCTGTGATGAATGAGTGGCTGGATAGTCTTGTTGAGTGGTTAAATTAAGGAAATAAAGTATTTTGAACAGGACGTTTTGTTGCATTCATATTTAATTTCTACCTGCATATTATCTCATCACATGGATTGGTCAGAGTCAGTCACACCTAAACCTGCGCTCTTATTGTCTTCAACTGGCTATGATCATTGACAAGCCAGATATTTCATGTGGATAAGCACATCTCAGAAATGTTTAGACTCACTTTGAACTTGTTTGGGAACATGTTGACATTGGATTAGGATGACCTAAAACAATGGTCAGGGTATCACGTCTAACTGTCCACACAGGAAGACAGGCGCTGATCATTTTTCGCAATTGTAAGTTATTATTGTAAGAAATTCCATTATTTCTACTAACTTGTGTCTTTCTTGAATCTTGAGTGAGAATGTATCATCATTCCTTCCTGCTCTCCCTAAGACTAAGGCAAAGCTGGTCTTCTTACTCATATCACTCTGTAGCTGACAGTAGCGACAGTAGAGACATCACATATGATAATCAAAAGTTCCAGCTATGCATGTATCGTCGATGTGTTGCAATATTCATCTAGTGTGAAACATGATATTACAAAACATTATAAACAACTTAATGATACAGTATATTCTATGTTTTGCCGCAGTAAGAGTCAGAGTTTCAGAGCATTTGTGAACTCTATACTCTGGCTTATGAAAAAACCGACACAGAGGTGATGAATTTCAGGTGTTTTTTTTTTATTTCATTTTCCTAAAAATAAAAATAGTAGGCTATATAATTGTGTGTGTGTGTGTGTGTGTGTGTGTATGTGTGTGTGTGTGTGTGTGTGTGTGTGTGTATGTGTGTGGTTATGGTGGGTGCATTGAACAGCTTAGAGTGACAGCTACATTCCACACAATTTCCTGAAAAAAGAAACAAAGGTAGACATCTTAGTAAACATTATTATGCACCAAGAAAACACACACACACACACACACACACACACACACACACGAGTGCTATATCTTTACGGATTCATCTGCTACCTTTTTGACTGCTACTGTTATACTGTTAACATAAGGAAGCCACAGCTATAACCCAGTGAAGGGAATGGAGCTTTTGCACAACTAGGTCCTGTCTTTGATATTTACACAGAAAAACTCTGCAAATGCACTTTGGACTCTGGATCTAATGGAGCATCATAAACTCAAATACACACATGCACGTGCACACACACACACACACACACACACACACACACACACACCAGTCAGACTAGACAAAATTGCAGTGCTGCATCCTTACTTTCCCTCTGCATGTGTTGGGTCCAGAAAGGCGCAGACGGCCTTGTCTCTGTCCAGGATCTGCTGTTTCAGCTTCTGCACCTCCTCCTGTGCTTTAGCTTTCTCTGCCTCCTGGGTCTCTACAGAGGACAGCAAAAAAGGATTTGTGTTTGTGTAAAATGCAAAAATAGATAGAAAAACAAACAGACAGGGAGAGACAGAGGGAGACAGACAAACAGACAGAGAGGGCGTGTTCGCTGTGAGGGATTAGAAGAGAAATCTGTTGCATCCAGTTGATGTGAAAGTGAAACTTTAAAGCCTCACAGTAAATTGAGATTTATTATATGAATGGAAAATATTACCTTTCATTTTACTCAAGAGGTCAGTCATTTCTTTCTTCTTGTTCACTTTTTCCTCCTGTAACACAAACAGAAAAAATATATATATATACTTAAGAACAGTTTAAATAGAGATGCATGCCACAAAGGAGAGATTCACAAAGAAATAAACTGATATACCAGAGTATAGGATGGAAGGACAATGTTGACCAAGTTGCAGTGATTAATAACTGCTGATACGCTTGATTGCATGTGCTATTGTGTGCGGAGGACATTCTAGAACACATCTGTCTCTGGGCATGGCCTTCCTTCCTGTGTCCAGGTGAACACCCATACTCTCAAATATAGGTCACGTAAATAACAACTAAATGCACCAGTCAAGTTCAGAATAATATACAGCATGAAGTACATTTAGGCTATGATAGAAGGGTGTTTTATGTTGTAACGAGTTTACAATTTAAAACTCTTTATTATTGCTAATTATTACAATTATTAAACAGGTCAGTATGTTATATTATGTGTGCACAGGTATACATTCATCTGTGGATTGTTCACATACCTTCACTTGCAAGCAGGTCTGCAGCTCTTTTTCGCCATTCTCCTTAGTCTTCTGTGCTTCCTGAAATTGTTTCATCATGTCCTCTCCGTTTCTCTTCAGTGTTTCGAGTTTGTTGTTGAGGCCATCAAGCTTCACCTTGGTGTCCACAATCTCCTTTTCGTTGAACTGCACGATCTTCCTGGCCCTGTTCAGGCGCGTTATGGAGGTGCGGATGGACAGCTCCTGCTTAGCCGCCTGGTACGCCATGACGAGCAGCAGAGCCACAGCAAGAAAAACCAGAGCCGAAATAGCCCTCATCGTCAAAACATACACAAAGCAGTGCCCGCGCAGCAACAGGAGACTGAAGGAAAGAGAGAGAGAGTGGAGCCCTCAGAGAGGCCGGAGATATTGAGTCCAGAATGAGTGAGAAAGTTTGGCTGTGAGATTTGACCGTCAGCTCTCCCTTTCTCTCTCTCTCTTTCTTTCTTTCTCTCTCTCTCTCTCTCTCTCTCACACACACACACACACACACACACAGTCTCTTTCACCGCTGGTTCATAGTAAGACCTCCTCTCTCTGCTAGTGGAGACTGCTGTGATGTTCTCTGCTTTGGCTGGCCTCCTCTCCCTCTCCCTCCCTAAACCCATCTGCTGAGCCTGTTCTACCTGCTGAACAGGTGAGCAAAGCTAAGCATACTTCCTCATTTCTGTGCCAGCTAACACCCAACCCACAGTGGACACAAACACACACACAAGCACACACACAAGCACACACACACACACACACACACACACACACACACACACACACACACACACACACACACACACACACACACACACTGTCCTTGCTAACGTGTCATTGCATTGACTCAGATTTTTACACACAGGCTGCACCTTTAAGGATTTAATGATTAAACTAGCTCTAGGTCAGGGGTATAAAACAGTCAGGTCCTTCAAATTCTTCTGCATCAACAAAATGATGTGTTTAAAGTAGGCTACTAGTTTGGTTACTAGGCTACTAGGCTATTATTCATAAATCAGATCATTAATACTGCCATCAGCGTAGCATCATGTTACTCTGTTGTATCTACTGAAGATGTTTGAAGTTTAGACATTTTTACACAAGGACACCAGATAAAGCTGAGGAGTCATGATATCAGATGTCTCAAGAAAAGAAGAAAATACTCTATGTTCTGATAGGCCTACACTTCTGAAATGTGTGGGAAATGGGGGGAACGTTTGCTATATTATCCATATTGGATTCAATGTTCGTTCCAGTCTGTTGTTTAATGTAATCTGGAACACGCCCTTGGGTAGGCTATGTCTTCCACTGCTGCATGTTGTTCAACAGGACAAACCGGTCGGTCTACGAGATATTCAAATTGTTGTTCGCTGTGCCATGCACCCTCGTTATAATCACCCTGAAACCCTCCCTATAACCAGAAACTCAGCTAAAAGAACATTTGCCTAATCCAAATGACTGAAATTGAGAGTGATGAATGAATAGCCTGTTATACTTGAAAGAGAGAATCCCGCACACTGTCCATTACGCATGCACACATTTATTATTCACATCATTTCGGTCATAGTAGATCTTCCTCAGGTGTGTAAAAAATAATAGGCCTAATCGATCATTCCGAGAGAACAGTTTAAAAACGTGCACTTAATTTTTCCACATCTGACCCTACCAGGGCTCCATATAACAGTGCTCCGTATGGCAACGTTTTTGTATCTAGGCGAACTTCAGATGTCTATTGGTGAAAGGCGCAGACAGGTAGGACCACATAGCATAAAGGTCACACCTCCTGTCAGATGCTGGGTGCGTCACTCCGACGCTCACACACACACTAATCGCGACACGACAAGACGACAGGAACGTGTGGAGCGAGGTCACCGCATAGGACAGAAAGAATATACACGGACACCGGTAGACTAGCATTCAGGTGGCAACGTGGTGATACACCTCGACGTAGATATTGGGACGACACACCTGTCATTGCATAGACCAAACGATTTAGCGTAAGCAAGTTAGCTTTCCTGGTGAATGACGCAAAATAACCTCGGATAGAATTTAAAATCAGCCGCGCGTTCGTCCGAGTTCCACAGGAATCGAAGAGTAGGCTATAGTCTGCAAAGGCTTATAGCCATTTGTGTCAGTGTCAGTGTCATGAACTACACAGGTATTTGCATTGCTCTGCTGGCGGCAGGAAGTTTGAGCTTGGCTGTCATGATAAACAAAAAAAAAAAGCAGGAGTCAAATATTCTCAAAGAGGCCAACTTTGAGGAAATCAAGACAACAGTGACCAAAGACGTCTTAAGAGAAAACTTGCAGGAGATGTCCAACATAGAAAGCAAGGTTGATCTACTGAAGAAAGATCTAGCGAGCCAGAGGGAAAAAGTTCTGCTCCTGCAGACCGAGGACAAAAATCTACAGGTGGACAAAGTGCAGTGCTATGGAGATGCGGTAAGAGACGGGGATAAGATGGGTTGGGTTGTCTTATTTGGGATGCAAAGCGGGTGGAGATAGGTAGTGAGGGGGAGCAAGTAGAGCTGGCGAGAGACACTGAGGGGACCAGTGAACGGAAATGGTCTGTCTGTACAGACCGACAAATGAGTTGGTGATGGGTAGGCTAGGCTACATGATGGGTAAGAGGGACGTTTTAAACTGGTGATTAAAATACAGAGGCGCTATACATATTTGCCTCTACTTCCTATTGATTTTTAAATACAGTTCAATGGTTGTTTGTGCATGGCTTTTTTATTATTATTATTATTATTATTATTATTGATACTGATTCCTTCCTTCATCTTTTGGTTCCAACAGAAGCAAGCATCTGATGCACTTGGTATACAAGAGGCTGAAAAAGGCAGCTTAAGCAGTAAGTCTGAAATCATGTACAAGTTAGATAAGTTAGTGTAATTTCTCTTGATGTGATGTAGAAAAACAGACCTGTACCCTATTAGTTTCAACAGGAGTGAATCGCAGTGTCTTCTCTCCCAGATAATCACTGTTTTCATAGGGTAGTTGTGGGTGACTTGAGAGTGACATCTTGTGGCGGAGCACTGTCATTGTAGATTTAAGTGTATAGTGTTCATAAGAGAAGGTGATGAATGTAATCTAAAATACACATTAAATTATCTTTGCTGTGTCTACTCAGATAAACCACACATGCACTTTTCACATATTCACACTTTTTACACACAGTTAACTCATTTATTAACCACAAGTAATTTCTTCATTCAATCTCAGAGCAGTTTGAGAATGAGAGAGCGGAATTGTCCAAAAACATAGCCTCTTTAACAGAAGAGGTTGGCCAGAAGAGTAAAGTCTGCGATTACATCCTTAGGACCTCTGAAGATGGAAAGTAAGTAGGCCTATATTTGCCCATAATACTGTATGACTTATACAGTTTATCAGTTTGGATCTGGTTGTATGTTTTTCTCATGTAACCTTATGGGGAAATCTTTTACAGATTGGGTTGAAGTATGGTTTCATTTACCCAGGTACCAGTTTTAATAGGCTATAGATAAGGAATTTCTGTAAGAGTGTCTTTAACTGTATTAGCTTCAAGCTCTGTAAAAGTAGTAGTTTCAGTAGTGTGTTTACGACCATGAGCTATTCTTGAAGTATACTTCAGTGTTCCAAACTCCCACTTGTTCAAATCAAATCAGAGGGAAGGGAAGGCAGGGAGACTTTAGAGGGTTTTAGAGGTGTATGCTGTTCACTCTGATGACATTTGTTGGTCTTGTAACTCAACTAGTATAGCAAGGTGCAAACAGGTTAAACAAGACTTGTAATGGACATTTCAAACATTTTCAAACATTCCATTTTGGGGGGGATTGAAATTCTATGTTGAATACATATCATTTAAACACATGTACACAGAATTTTAATGCCTCCCCAGATAGTAGTCACCAGAGAGCGTTTAGAGAGGTTTTCTCTGAAAATCAATTTTTTTTATCAAGGACAGATAGCTTATTCCAAGAGTGTGTTGCTCACAGTAGCAATTTAGGGTCATCATCAGTAAGAAAAACTCTTCCATAGACTTAGATGATCATTTGGGATTAGCTGGATAATCATTGACCCTTGTAACACTGTGACACCCCTGTAGGAAACTCTGTGGGATACCAGCTGACGCTGAACCAAAGAAAGAGGCAGCCGCTGAACCAAAGAAAGAGGAACCAAAAGTTGGAGACACGCAGAAGGCAGCCCCAGAAGCACCCAAGCGAAGATGAGAAGGTGTATTGGCCCCGAAGTGACAGAGAAGTTCATGGCCTAGGTGTGTCCTAAGTGTAGAGGTCTCTACTTGAATAGTTGCCTGCATGGGGATAAATCTACTGTGAAGGCTAACTCGAATATCCAGCTTGTCCGCCTTTAACAGTGTAATGGGCAAGTGTCTACCCACACACACCTCTAATCACACACTGTATCCTGGTCATATTCTCTTGCTGTGTTAATGTACGCAATGGCTTCAAGGTTAAATGCTTGTAAAATGAGGTGCAAATAAGTACTTTATTTTCAAATAACTAATTTAATTACTTCCAATATTTATATTTACTTATTTTATATCTGCTATACCTGTCTATTGTTTTAGCACGTATTTATTCTCTTTTTTCACACATCTGACTTGATGTGATGTGATTTTAAACATTACCACTTGGGAAAATCTGCTCTCTTTATTTAAAGATTCATCTGGCATGAATCACGTTTATGTGCTTGTTTCATGCACTATAAAACAAGAGCTATCTAGGTGGTGTATGTGCAGAAAGTATACAAAAGATAGATTATACATTTGTAACTATTGCCATACTAATTTACACCATCTGCCAAAAGATGACTATTCCAGCCTGGTTTCTCTGTGATTTTGTGCATGCGCAGTCAGCCAATTGTAAACTGCTATCAATTGGAAGTTGGAATGGAATATCAGGAGATCCTAAAGTTAGAACATAAAGTAGGCTATTGTATTTTTTTTCTACAGTAAAAAGTTAAGAGTACACTTTGTAGTAAAAACTATAAAGCCCCACGTAACATTCATAGGCATAGACATTCATGTACACCCTGAGTAACTTCCTGCATGCAGTAATGGTGGCAGAGTAAGTTATGTCAGTTCGGCTACTATGTGTTACTATGTTCCTAATTTTCTTTCATCTCTCTTTCATTGTAGGTGAAGAGCAGGGAAATGGCAGTGAAGGAGGAGCCAAGCTGAAACTGAAGCTAACGAGGATGGATTTAACCATGTAATAGACTTGAAAAGGACTTATTCAGCACCGCTGAATATAAAAGAGAATGTTTTTTTTATTTTATTTTATTTGAATTATTTTGTTTCTTATTTTGTATCTTAGTGGTGCTGAAGCGCCACCGTTTGACTACAATATTAAATGTCACCTTCTGAATGAACATCAATAAATCATCTGCTGTCAGGGTCTCTCCGTCAGGTTTGACAGGTTTGCCGACAGTCAGTGTTAAAAGAGTGGCACTCCGTGGTTTTTTGGTTGCCATTGTTTCAGAAAACAATGGCAACCAGATTATATACTTTTCATAGCCCATTTTGCCTCTGAGATCATATGCTCCCTGGGGAATTTGTGAGATTTTTACCAAATGTATTATTTCACCCTGTTGTTCAGGTTTCTCAATAGCAGGGACATGATAGATTCTGCACTACCTCTACTGTAAGTCTAAAACAGCGGCAAGTGAGTGTTCAGATGGTCGAACATCAAAATGGAATAACACCAAAATACCAGAATCAGAATTGAGGGAAATGCGCAAAAGAAGAGAACTTGATACATGTTTGTGTGTTTAATTGCATGGACGGATCTGAGTGTGACTCAGTCTGTAGGCCTACGTAGTCAGCATAGCCCACTTTTAGTCACTATATCTGTCCCTGTGTCTTTTCCATGCAGTAGCCTATCTCTGTTATGAGGTATCTTGCTTGGGGCAGTCCACTTGACTAAAAGGTAACACTAGATTCTTTTTTTCCATTTTGTGACAGAAAATAGTTTTACTACTCAATGAGGCCTGATTTACAGTGAGGAGAAAATGTATTTGATACTATGCTAAAGTTGCCTAAAAAGAGGATTATAAAATCATAATTTGACAATTGATCTTATTGCCTTAATTAAAAAAATGAGTAAAAATAAAACAGCTAAGGACACCAATTTTCTTTGTGATTGAAGAACGTATCGTAAATAAATAAATGTTCTTCCTAAATGCTAGGGGGAAGGAAGTATTTGACCCCCTATGTAACCCTATGGGAATTTAGCACATAGGGTTAACATAGGGGCAGGCAGTTTTTTATTTTTAAAGGCCAGCTATTTCATGGATCCAGGATATTATGCATCTTGATAAAGATCCCTTGGCCGTTGGAATTAAAATAGCCCCACATCATCACATACCCTTCACCATATCTAGAGATTGGCATGGTGCTTTTTCCAGTAGGCCTATTAGCCTGTTTGATGCTCACTGAGCTCAATGCAAATCAAACAGGCTAATAGGCCTATTGGAAAAAGGACCATGCCAATCTCTAGCTATGGTGAAGGGTATGTGATGATGTGGGGCTATTTTAATTCCAAAGGCCAAAGGAACTTTATCAGGATGCATGATATCCTGGATCCATGAAATAGCTGGCCTTTAAAAATAAAAATCTGCCTGACCCTATGTTAACCCTATGTGCTAAATTCCCATAGGGTTACATAGGGGGTCGAATACTTCCTTCCCTTAGCATTTAAGGAAAACATTTATTTATTTACGATACATTCTTCAATCACAAAGAAAATTGGTGTCCTTGGCGGTTTTATTTTTACTCATTTTTTGAATTAAGGCATTAAGATCAATTGTCAAATGATGATTTTATATTCCTGTTTTAGCATGGTATCAAATACATATGCTCCTCACTGTAAGTGCAGAGTCTAAAGTCTAAAGTGTCCTTAATCACTATGCAATATCTGTTTGCAAATGTAATACTATGAGAAAGATCCTCATCCTAAGCACAGACATTGGTGGGTTACCTAAAGGCTGTCTCATATCACATGATGCTGGAAGTTCAAGCACAAGAACTTTGCTCATAGACTGAGTTTGCACTTTGCCCGTGTGCCAATATTTTATTTCATGTTCAGTAATAAGCAAGCTGAGAAGAGAACATGCCTATTGCAATCCATCTCGTCTTTTGTGACTTGATTATAAATATTATTATTGTCATTACATTTTTCATAGCCAGTAAATTTGTTGTTGTTTTAAATTGGTCATTGACCCTGCCAAAGTCGGTTCATGCCTTTGCCTTGTGTTTCCGATCTTGGAGACTCTTCTGTTCTCTTTTAAGTTACACTCGAGTTCTTAATATTCCTAAATGTCTCCTTTCATAACTTGATGACCTTTAATGGGTGGTTAGGAAGCGGGGTTAGTCTGAATTTAAATTGGATTGTGTTGCTTCACATTGGCAGCATCAGTACCAGCTGCTTGTCTCTCTCTTTCTTCCACACACACACGGTCGCTTTTATTGACAGATCATAGGCCCCGGCCTATCCCGTCATTCCTCATCATCCTCACTCCGTTGCTTCGGTAACCCTGTGGCAGACCAATCAGGGTGCCATTTGAAGACAAAAGCAATTGGGTGTTATTTGCCAAGAAAAGAAGACTCCACCAGACTCTTTTGTTGAAACAAGTGTTACATTTGATGTCGTTTTCACAACATCATGGTCTCACTCTTATTGTGACTGATTTAATTAAATTAAGCATAACTTAATTTAGTCACCCTTTTTACACATTGAAATTAAGATAACATTGATACACCTTCCAGCGGTTGAATTTGAGATATTTAGGTCTGATTATTATTTATTTTATTTATTTTATATTATTGAGTTTTGCTTGTACATACTGTAGCAGGAAAGCATAGAATTATAGACATTTGTAAAGGAATAAAGCACTGCATTTTACATTAGCATTTTAAGAACTATCCAGTTGCAGACCATTTCAACCAAAGTGAAAAGCTAACTTTGCCAAATATAAATGCTAACACTCTACAGTAAGCATCTCATATTCTGTATAATATTTGTCCAAAGATATTGTATATATATGCGAGACTGTGTGTGGTTGCGCTTCTGTATGTGTGTATGAGAGAGAGAGATTGTGTGTGTGTGTTTGTGTGTGTGTGTGCCCTGCACCTCTCCTATCCTTGTTCTCAGTCCACCCCACTCCAATCCCCCCATTTTATTTCTCTCTCTGCAGATGACAACGCTACCCCCAGGCTGGCAATTAGGGCCTAGATCAGAGGCTCTCTCTTCCGCCCCAGCTCACCCAGAAGGTCACCCATATCGAGAGGATTATGGGTTCAGGGCAGAGGGAGAGGGAGAGGGAGGGAGGGGTAGGGGGTTAGAAACAGAAAGTGGTAGGACACAGAAAGTTTAGCTCCACCGCTGTTTTGCTTTCACCTTTATGATGGTGCGGGCGTTTACATAATGCTCAATTGTATATCTGACTGTGATTTCAGCTATGACTGAGAAGCGTATGACAATGATGAGTAATTCAAATAGATGTCCCTGAGGTGAAAGGTGATGCTTATACTCTTTCAAAAGACAAATGGTTATGTGAGTTCTGCCATATCAAAATGCAGCAAAATTGCCTCAGTGGGAAGAAGAGGATGCTGCTGCTCTGTGACCCAGAAAGTGACATTTCAGTTCAAAACACAGATTCATATTGTAAGAGTTTCGTAGGACATTTTTGGCTTCTATCCTAGGCTGTTGTTAATAGCTTATGGTGTCATATTTCTTCTCTTACAGATCCTGAAAGCTCTCTGAGTGTTACTTTATTTTGACAAATATGTGACATGATATGGAACTAATATGCCATTTTTGGACTGAGAGAAAGGATATATAATGTCTGAGGCCCGTTTCAACTTGTGTGCCACGCTTCTTTTATTACCTCTTTGCACACAGTCTTATAAGTCTTGTGGCAGATATCTACCAGATACAGTAACAAGAGACACAGTTTCTGTAAGAATACAGCTTGCTGATTGTATGTGGATGATAAAGCATGCACCCATATCTTCCTGGAATCAGTTGAATCAATTGTTTAAACTGGATGCGGGGGGGGGGGTCCCGACTTTTTGTTGTGTGTGTGTGTGTGTGTGTGTGTGTGTGTGTGTGAGCGCGCGCGCTTGAAGAGATTGCCCTTTTACCCCAAAAGGGAGCTGGACCAGATGTAACTATAAGGGTCACCTTGAGAGTTGCATAGGATGTGTGTGTGTGTGTTTACGTGTACTGTATGTGTGTGTGTGTGTGTGTGTGTGTGTGTGTGACGAGGGTAACAAAAGTCATACAATAACTGTATTTGTTGTAGTTGATTTCAGTTAACAATGTAAATGCACATATAAGGGAATCAAAAAGGCATCACACTGACAGGAAAGAAGAAAGTTGAGCAGAAAAAAATGAATATTGGCAGAAAAAGTGTGGATATACTCATTACACTTTACAATACTTTACCCTTAAACCAATTTCATTTAGCAATCCTGTCAGGACTTTTTTGTACTTGCAAAGTCAACAGACGACATTCCCAGTCACAAACAATACCCTTATATTCCTCCTTTAACCACTACATGTCTTATATTTGTACATATCCTTTTTAGACATTCCTGTTAGATCTCTCTGAAACAAGCTCTGTAAGCAGTTTGCAAGTACATTTTTGTGAGCTTTATGCAGAATTTTAGAACTCATAGAAACTTAAAGACAAGCATTTCAATTTGCATAACCACATTTCCATTGCTCAAAACAATTTCTTCTGCATGCACTTGCTTTAGTTAAATACTGCTTTAATGAACAGTTGTGAATATGAATATGCAGATGAATAGGCTGGGGGAGGACTGACCACTCATACAAGCAAACAGATTAATAAAAGTGAAGTAATAGTCCCTAATAGAAAAGAGTAGATGGAAAGAATAACATTATGCCCTGTGATAACTTCTGCGCAAACAAATAACTGTGCGAGACACACAGCAGTGGTGGCACAGTGTAGCATTGATATGACACGGCAGTGCGTGGACTCGGACATCGATAGGCGAGTTTGGCGAGTGACCGACCCTACAGTGTCCCTCAGAGCAGGGCGAGTGTGAAATCAGTTCTATTGATCTGCCTAATGCGAGAGGAAGAGCTCCGGGCACCGTGATCAATACTTTCTTAATTAGCCCATAAGAGAATGCGAGCGTGTGGATCTGAGTGTGTGGTATGAGAGAGCCAGTGACAGAGGGGTGTATATATACTCTGGCCTCGGATCAAACTCTTCACACACTCACATGCTCAGACTCCACACATACTGACACACCATGGCACATTTACACACACACACACACACACACACACACACACTCACACATACACACACTCACTTACACAGACACACTGCATAGAAGCATACATACACATATTCTTAAAGTGTAGCGATCACAGCCTGGAGTTGTCTTTCTGACTGGCTAAGTCAGGCTCTGCGTATTTCTTTATCACATCATCTGATTTCTAACTCAACTGTAAAGCAGGGGTGATTGAATCATGGTCACATGGAGACCCTGGAGTCAACCGTATGGAGGCCTGGACAAGCTGTAAGTGTTTGCTTTACCGTGTCTACATTTGCTGATTTGTGTGTTGTACCTCAACATGAGGTTGGGCTGTAGTGCTTTTCTGTTGGACTGCAGAGGAGAGTGAGCCTGCAGCCTGTAGTGCTTTTCTGTTGGGTTGCTATAAGGAAAGTGACAGGCTGGATCTTCCAAGCCCGCCAATGTTTCCTCTTCCCTCCATGGCATTATTAAGCAATTTTCGATGGAGAGGAACAGTCCATAAGTACCAGACCATGCCATTACCTTTACGTGAATGCTTCCTGTCTTTTCTCATGACACCTGATTCCACATTTGTTCTGATGGCCTTCCTCTTGTCTTCCAGGTCCAGAAATATACGTCTGTGTGTTGAGGTCCATCAGACTTGCTGGGTGCTGTGTGATATGTTTGATATTCGGTTGTTCTCCTACATATCAAGTCAACTAAATATCAAACATATTCCTACAGAGCCCAGTATCTATCTACAAATCGGACCAAGAAGAGTGGGGTTGAGAGAGACCATGATCATTTTGACTGTTAATCAAATCTCCCAGTCAGTTCTATAGATATCTGTGAAAGTCGTGGAAATATGAACAGTAATCTAACCTCTTGTTGAGGTATTTTGTCTTTGTATATCGTTGGAAGAAGTTCACATTTATTTGAGTGTCACCAAATAGGCAAGACATCATATGATAACTGTCAGCTGAAGTCTGGTGAGCCAAGCAGCCTCTCTCTCTTTCACTTAATGTTTCACTGAGAGTGGCATTTCATTGAGCAGAAAGTCATTTTGTGCACAGCTTTCATTTAGGAGGTAACCTTGTAATGTTCCAGTGGAGAAGGCCTACACATGATGCTGGCCTTATTTGAATATGTGTAATGTGTAAATAAATATTAGAAACAATTAACATGTATGGACACTTTTCATTTCTCAATTTATAGATCATAGATTAAAGTTAATTGTCTGAAATATTCTACTTCAATACAGCATGGAACATACAGGTTTGCAGTCATGGCATGGGAACATGTATTCCAATGACTGTGTTGTATTTGTCTTTTAAAAGACACATACACATACACATACACATGCACACAAACACATGCAAACACACACACACACACACACACACAGACACACACACACACACACACACACACACACACACACACAGACACACACACACACACACACACACACACACACACACACACACACACACACACACACACACACACACACACACACACACACACACACACACACACACACACACACACACACACACACACACACACACACTGACCTTGATGCCACTTGTTTTATTCCCAAGAGGTGGAGCATCTGGTGAGGTCCTGGTAAATAAAACGGGCTTATAAGGATTCTACTAAGTTCAATGACAATACTGATGTGTCTATAGAATAGAAAACATATATGAATTAGCAATGTACCATATTTATTTAGACTATGATCCTTTGGTCTTTGATTATGACGCAACACATACAGCATATATGACATCAGAAATGTGACCTCCAGTGTCCCAGTATACTACAAATAGTAACAGCACATAGACATTTCTAAAAATAATAATAAAATCCTATGACCTTGTTGCCCCTGTCTCTCATTCTTTCCCTTTGCCCCTTCTTTTGCTTTTCAGTCGTCACAGATAAGGTTTGCTGTGATTGGCTGTTTAGTATGGCTATACGTGTTGCAAAGACGCACAGTGCATTCATCATAAATAAGGAGATGCAATCCTAATAGTTAGGACTAGATCTAATAATAGGATGACTATCTACAATGATAACACAGTTTTGCCTGTTTCATCAGAGTTTTTCCCCCTCTGCTTCTTGCTATCTTCAACAACGAAAAAACCCAGAACTGACACACACACACACACACAGATCTCTTCCTCTTCCTCTAAAACAGACAATTATGCCACTGTTACATTTGCCACACAAATGTTCATTATACCCACATAAAAAACCTTAAGGCAGTAATCGCTCTCTTCCTGCATGTCTTCTTATCTTAATGCACATATGATTCAGCTTGGTTGCATGCTCCGAGCTGTGACATAATTGGGTGTGTAATATCTGCGTATGTGTTGCATAAAGGAGAAAAATGTGAATTTACAGTAAGAGGCACTTCATTTAGATGATAATGATGGCAGTGCAGTCAAGTATACAAAGTGGATTAGTTTCTCTGTGTGTGTGTGTGTGTTTGTGTGTGTGTGTGTGTGTGGGGGGAGTAATTCAAGTTTGCATATGCTCCAGTGGTATCTCAATTGGGCAAACTAATAAAACATTTGGGGATCTACACTAGGAACTCATTGTGAAGTTAGTCACTAGTGGGCGCTATAGCAGATGCAAGGACTTGAGCACTCTCCGGCTCGTAACATTACCCAATAGGCAGTTTACATGAAATTCACAGGAAATAACAAGCACACAAACACACACATACAAAGTCTACTCTGCATGGCAGGGCAAACACACAGCTGATTGGAAGATAAACTTTCGCTTTCATGCAAACAGATACACACACACACACACACTCAAACATCACCTGTGACAATGAGCACATTAGAGCCCAGCACACACTCTGCAGATAGTCTGATAAGCACACATTACGCACATTCCACATGGATAAGCTCCTGTCAAACAGATATACAATCATGTGCATACACACACACACACACACACACACACACACAAGATGCAAGATAAAATGGTGCTAATGAAATACAAGCGCTTTAGTGTTAGCAGATTGGAAAATGCAACCATTACTCCGACCATGTATTACTAATATTTCATGCACATGCACATGATTTTAATTTCTATAGCACTGGTTAAAAGGAAATGTTATGTAACAAATTTAGGTCACACAAATCTTTTGGTTCTCTCTGATTTTCTGGATACTTTTCACACCACAGAACACAACAAGACACTTTACATTCATTCACTCACACACACGCGCACACACACACACACACACACACACACACACACACACACACACACACACACACACACACACACACACACACACACACACACACACACACACACACACACACACACACACACACACACACACACACACACACACACACACACACACACAGGAATAAGCAGGTGCAGTAAGGCCATTCATCCATTCAATCCATTCAGCTAATAAGGCCCACATTATCACTCCCAAACACACTGTGTACACACACACACATACACACACAGACGAGACAAGACACCCACACACACTGTGGCTGGAGTAGTAGTCTGTGTGTGTGTGTGTGTGTGTGTGTGTGTGTGTGTGTGTGTGGAAGAGAGGGAGGGGGGCAGAGACAGAGAGGTATAAATATGGAAGCTCCTAGAGGAATTCATCACATCACAGTACGAGAAAGGAAAGAGTAGGAGGGTGCGAGGGTAACAGACGAAGGAAGAGAGTGACCTTTTGAAGGACAAGAGAAGAAGAGTGACCTTTTGAAGTACAGGAGAAGGATAAAGAAAAGAAGAAGACGACACCCGAAGAGAAAGACGCAAAAGAAGCAGAGGGGAAAAGACAGCGGGAGGGGGCATCACGCTGAAATCAAATCCATCTTCAGGTGAGACATGCTCTTAACTCTCATGTGAGCTGAAAAGACAAAAAAATATATTATAATTGATTATATCTAATCAATTAAAAGATGTCTGTCTCTCTCACACCCATGCAGGACAACCTGACATTTTCTCTCTCTTTGTGTTGACAAGCATCCTGCATTCTGCTTTGTTATGGTAGGTAATCATGTTTGGAGCTCACATCCATGTGGCAGAAAGGACCCTCCTACTTTGTGCTTTTCTCGTGAGTGTACTCACGCCATGCTTCTCGGTCTACAGAGGAGGAGAGTGCTACTTCAACACCAAAGGTACGAGCCCTCACACACACTCACAGACAAGCATGTACACATGTATGTACGGATGTGCACATACACCCACACACACACTTACAGTTCATGACTCATACATGTGGCTCTGCAGAACCAACAACATCCTTTCTGTTGACCCTTTCTTAGGGATGATCTTATCTAGATCAGATGCATCCTCTTTCCTCTTCTTTTCCTTTTGTGTGTGTGTGTGTGTGTGTGTGTGTGTGTGAGAGAGAGAGAGAGAGAGAGAGAGAGAGAGAGAGAGAGAGAATTAGTGTGCGAAAGGGAGAGATTTTACAACAGAACAATTTATTTTATTGCATTTGTCCTGCAGGAATCTGTGAGTACCAAGGACAGGCGTATGGTATAGGAGAAAGCTGGGTAACTACAGACTGCTACCAGTGTGTGTGCATGGAACCGTTTGGAGTTGGCTGCTGTGAACAGTGAGTCCTCATCTTATTTGGGCACACAACACACACACTAAACCACCAAAGTATATAATCTTATGAATGTATAAGCTATTTAATTTGATTACACCTGGAGAATTAAGAACAATTGCAAAACTTCAGGAGTCTATTTAAAACATGTCCATTGCTCAATATAACGAAGGAAAATATGTTTATGTCAGTTCTCTGTTAGAAGTGTGAGACTCTCTTTTTCCCACAGCGCCTCTCAACCTGTGGATTACCCTGACTGGTGTGAGGTCATAAAGAAGCCAGACTCCTGCATCAGTGTAGCGGTCATGAGGGCCAATCACAAACTGCCCTGCCTCTATGGAAAGTGGGGTAGGCTGCGAACCGAGTCCTGGAAGTCAGACAACGACCCTATGTTCTGATCTACTGACACCTGACAGCCTGTGATGCAGCCAATACAGCCAAGATTTGTGCAAGAAGTGAAGAGGCGTACAACACAATTCCACAATCTGTTGAAAAACATTTGTACAAACAACTGAAGCTATTTGTAGAATATTTTACTGGTTGTCATATTTTTAGTTTAACATCACTATGAAATCCCATGTGTCTAAACTACTTCTTGGTTAAATAAAAAAAACTGTTTAACTACTGAGGAAATTGTTGTTCATTAACTTCTTCACTTTGCTTATTTTCTAATGAAATAGGCTATTGGCCCACGTTGAGGCATTAATCTGGATAAGTTCATAGGGCTTTGACCTGTTCATTGAAACTGTGTCCTTGATAGGCTACTGTAGCCTACCTCTTCCGGCGAATATCATCCTACCTCGGTTAGATATTGCTTGAAGCAATTGCTTCCAACAAACCACGAATTATGTTTTAGGTCTAATCTATTTTCTAAACCAGAGTTTTAATTATAAGTCTCTCATTCAACACAAAACAGGCTAAATGGCGGCAAATGTGTGAAGGCTTACGCTACCTCATTCAACAGGCAGGAAATAAGAGCAGACGTCTTATGTCAGCAGAATGAACACCTCTGCATTGGTCTCCTCTCGAGACTGAATGGACCGATATCAGGCACCGATATGGTGAACAGGTAGATTAGCGTTGTGCTACTGGTCACATGAACTCTCTCATGTCACGTGTTAATATTCAGGTTTCAGGAAAGTTTTTTTCAGGGGGAAAGTAAAGAACTGCCCCCTTCCCGCCTTCGTTTGGCTATCATTGGAGGCTACTAAGAAAATGTTCATTTGGATAGGACTTACTCTTTGTCACTCCCTTTCCTTGCCATGTTGCCACACCTCCTTCTTTAACCTGGTTTAGAGTAATTGGTAGCTTCTGTGAAGTGGACTTTGCTAAGGGAAATTTTAACTCAACAAACCGAACTTTACAAAACATACGCGATCAAAATAAAGCAACTCAAAGGTGAGTTGACACGTCAAACTAGTTTCAAACTCTAGGAAGTCCCTAGGCTTTCTCGCAAGAAAACTGAGCTTAAGTTGTAACGTAACTGTACAGTCTGTCTCAGGTGTCTGTTAACGTCAGTCAACTGAAGTTATTTCGGTCTCTCCATTTCACTTTTGTAGCTGTTTGCGAGTTGGCTCTTGTTGTTATTGTGCAGATAACGAGGGGAACGCGACTGTCAAAGCTTGTGTTGTTGAAGGAGTGTGTGTAACCTACGCTTGGTTGCCTGCGGCAGTGCCACAGAGGAATTGCTAACACACCCCATATGAATTTAACCAGCAACATGATACGATCAGCAATTGCATTATTTACTAAAGGGGAAACGTACATGGTGTTCAAATGGTCCTTTCCTTGTGGTAGGTTGCTTTGCAAGCACAGCTGTGTACTTTTCGGTAGTCCGATAATCCGGTTTAGCACGGACTTGTTCAACTTCGGTCGTAACATGCTTACTAGCCTACAAACCATGCAATTTCAATTCCAAGATGAAAGCTAAACACTGTCAAGGTCTAGAGTTAGGTAGATGTTGCACACGGGAGCACCTGACCAGTGTTCCGTTGCCGTGAGTTTCTGTGACTCACGAAGAACGGATTAAGAGGAGGTCACATCTGTTGAGCCGTGTGTGCTGCGTGAGTTGATTCTGTGTTGAAAAGAAGCCTGTGGGATTGGGGGAGGTGGGGGTTTTCCTGAGTGAAGAATGTCACGTCAGCCAGAGCCATTTGTTGGATGACTGTTATGGGCCTTTTTGATAGACTGGAACTGTGACCATGAAAATGTGCATCAAATTTCTTAAACTAGCTTGGATTTATGAAGGGTCAACTGGTGGGCTATCTGATCCAACAAGCTATTTAAGATAGACCATGCAAAGCTGTAATAAAACCTAATAAGTGCAACATGTTTTAAAGGTTTTGTATCTGATTTGTTTTTCAGAATGGACAATAAAACACCCCCAGACATCAGATAGATGTCGCTGACAATTTTGTATTATCATTATTTTGCCTGAAGTTGGATGGCTTTGATTCAGTCATGTGAAACACAAAAATGGATGAGCTAGGCAGCCAAGTGCGTGAGGTTGCAGTGCTGCCTGGATAATCATCAAAAAGTTTAGGCCTATTTACAAATACCCCCCAAAACACACACACAACACACACCCATAAACACTGACTATAGACACTTACATACTCCCACACTTGCCTACAATTAAGCTAAACTTTCAGTTTTTAGTGCTGAACAACTGCTGCAGTTTTTGAGGTAGTGACAAGGTAGTGGCAAGGTAAAGAAAGATGGAGTGTGGAGAAAGCGTTCTCTGTGGAGGGGGTGAACTGGAACTTGACCCTGACATCGTAAGCGAAGAGGCGGGCAAACTCTACTCAGAGCTCCAGGTAACCAATCATGATACTTCACCCATTGTGATTAGAATAGTTTTACCAGCCTGTTCCTGCGAATTTGCGTTTGACACTTAGTTGGTGCTCAACTTCCTCATTTTTATAAATAATTATATCTCATTTCCTCATTCACCACTAGTGTATCTGTCTTGCAATTAGGCCAAATGCTCGAAGGCTCTCACTGCTCTGGTGGTCTTTGTAGTAAACACTTAATTTTATAGAACTTTCCAATATGTATTCCAGGCCACTGAAACATGCACAACTATTCTGTATATAAAAGATTGGCTAATGGCTAGGTTGAATGTTTGTGTATGTACGCACTACACATTAGCTTTGTTTACATCAATTCTTTTCCTACAGCTTTCTGTCCCCATCTCGTTGTTTCATACAGTCCCACACTCTTTACCTACTGTATACTTGTTTCTCTAATCCAATCTGCTGTTGAATTTGTTCCACTGTCTCTTATTTCTCCCATCCCATCCTGTCCCCTCAACACCCCCAACCCTCATGCATCTCACCCCATCTCATGCATCTCTCGCCCTCTCCTCTGCTCACTCCCACTCCTGGCAGGCTGTGGTGGAGACCCATGGCTCTGGCGTGGTGGAGTCCCTGGTGCCAGTGATGGTGTGGGTGCTGGAGGGCCTGGCTAGCTGCCGGGCCCAGCTGCGAGAGCGGGAGGAGGAGGCCGAGCGGGAGAAGGTGGACAGAGAGGAGCTGATGGAGAGGTACCAGACCGAGAGAACTCTCAGGAGGGAGAGTCAAGAGGTGAGAGGTCATCATCACCACGGTGATGTTCACTAATAATCGGGGTTTAAAGTTCTGAGGTACGGTGTTGGAATTCATGTGTGACCTGGGCCGTTCCAGATTTGAAAAAAGATCATTTAATCAGCTTATTAAAATATCTGATCACTTCAGACACAGAAAATGGCCTTTCTTTGTGCCCTACTGAAATTAATAGAAAAATGTCTTATCATTTATGACAATTGGACCACAACTCATATTAATCTTCTTTCTATGTGTCTTTTTCTTTGTTATGGTTAATGTGTAGACTTGACACATTTTAGTAAAACAGTTGATGCTTAAATCAACGTGAATCAGTTGGGGTGTCTGAACCCTGGATCAAGTAAACTATTGTGTTATAATGTGTAAATTACAATAGGCGAAGCAAGTTTATTTATAGCGCAAAAAAAAAGCAAAGAATAGTAAACAAACTAGGTGTTTAGGTGTTAAAAACAGGTTTTGTTCTCTTTGAGCATTTAGTGAAAATGCTGAATATTGTTCTAAATATTCTATCAGCACATTAGCTAGAGCGTATTGCGTCACACAGTAGCACAGTAATCCTCCTGCCAGTCTGTGTGGGTGTGTAGTGCTATTAGAAGATAGCCAGTGACATTAATCTTTTACCCTTGGGTTATTTGTGCATTTTCACACCATGAATACGTTAGTGTAATACTCTGATAGTACAGTGCAAGAATCTGGTTGACATACGTACCAAATACTGGAAAAATTGTGTAATTTTGTCGTATCACGTCAGCTTGGATTCGAGTTAGATAAAATGCAACATTGAGTTGTTTATAACTGGGGGAAAAAATCAGAGACAATCTGAAACTTTACAATGATCCTCACTATTTTTCAGCTTTCTGCATTTTATTTACAAGACATTTGGAGTCACGGTGTCACCTTGTGTTAGTTATGCATTGTGTGTGTGCAAATTAGCAGTGAGCAAGTGGGCCACATGAAGTAGCACTTGCACCCAACCTATGCTGCGACGTACTGTATAGATAGATAGATAGATAGATAGATAGATAGATAGATAGATACTTTATTGATTTATTCAAAAATTCTGTATGCACTTGTGTGAACAGCATTGTATGATGTACTGTAATCATAGACCTACTGTAGCTACCTCCCTGTTCCCCAACCACAAAGCAAACAAGATCTGAAGATCAAGTCAAGTCAAGTCAAGTCTAGACACTGTATGAGTGAAGCACATTTAAAACGTCATGAGATGACCCAAAGTGCTTTACAATTTAGGCAGTTAGGAGTTGACAATACAGGAATATATTTGTTAAACAGTTCTACACAGCCTAGCAGAAAAGCTTGAATAAAATAAAATAATGTAATACCTAAAGTATTTGATATAAAGATAAGGAGAAATTGCACATTTTACACTCTGTATAAGCCTCTACGTTGCCCACATTCTAGAAAAGCCTAGAGGCAATTTGGGGCTCAGCTGAATCTGTAATTGAAGGTTGGCCTTGAGTTAGTTACTTTCTGGCTCAGATGGTTGTGTGTTTGGCCTGGAATATTTACGGCTGTAATATGGTTCTAACCAGAAGCCATAAGTGTTTGTGAGTATAATCCTCTCCTCCTCTCCCTCCCTTTTAGAAATATCTGGAGCTGGACGACCAGTTTGAGCAGGAGCGCAGGGCCATGAGAGGGAGAGAGAAAGAGAGGGAGAGGAGAGAAAGAGAGCTGGAGAAGAAAGCAAGGGAGCAAGCTGACCAATGTGAGACTTCAGCCACTTTTAAACTCAAACATAACACAACACAGAAAGAGTGTGTATGTACGTGCATGTGTATGTGTGTGTACGCTTCTTTTTTTCCATCTACATGTTGCTGAAGTGGTTCTGAAGTGTGTGTGTGTGTATGTGCATGCATGTGTGTGTGTTATGTAGTCTGATAGTCATTGTGTGTGTCTATTTGATACAGTGTTGGCCCTGGACGAGCAGAGGACGGGTCTGTCTCGGGAGTTGAATACGCTGAAACATACGCACAACAAGGTCAGCCACTCGAAAGATGTAGGCTAATATGTATCGGGAAAACCAGAGCACTGAAAGTAGTTTACAAGCATTTGGATAGATAGATAGATAGATAGATACTTTATTGATCCCCAAGGGGAAATTCAAATTTGTGGACTGGTTCTACCAAAGATCCATCTTTGTCTGGATATATTTTCACATGTGTGTGTGTGGGTGGGTGGGTGTGTGTGTGTGTGTGTGTGTGTGTGTGAGAGAAAGCATAAACACAGTGACCACTCTTCTGTTTCAGTTGATGCTGACGTATCGGGAACTGCTGGAGAAGAGAAAAGACTCAGAGAGAGAGGGATCTCCTTTTAGGTGACTTGGAAAAAAAATTCCTTCATGTTATGTTTTCATGATTCCTCAGAGTCGAAGTGTTCAAACCTAACCAAGGAAAAAACATATTTAACTGTATACTATCAAACTGTATTCTGACTGTTTAACTCTGCATTTGGATAGTTTTAAGAATGCTGATGTATTTTGTGTTTCACTGTCAGGAATCACATTCGTTTAAAGAGTGTGGAGCCTGCTCATGATCATGCAGAACCCAAACTTAGTGAACAGGTAGGACCCCATTACGTACAAATGAATTACTGTCATCATAGACAGCCCACCTGAACACACACACACACACACACACACACACACAAACACACACTTGCTTTAATTCCTTCTCTCACATGACAGAATGAATCGAAATGCGATGTGCCTTCCATTCCCATCTTGCTGGAGCCGCCAGTGACCAAGGACGACCAGGAGGCCAACAATGTCAAGAGGAAGTCCATCAGCGATCCTTCCTTCATCAACGACATCATTAGTTCCACCCCGGAGTTGAGCCAGCTGGCTCATTTCATGGAGGCGAGGTGAAGTTCTCTTCCACTGCAGTCACCTCTGCTCAAATACGCTCCCTCAAGTCAGTTGCAGTATGCGAAAGTACTTAATTCTGTACTATTAGTTAATTTTGCACAACTGTGCAGAGGTGTTATGTAAACAATGCTGTGTAATGTACAGCAACAATAGTCGCACACGCAGACACTCACACACACACATGCACATACATGTGCAAGTATTTTCTTCACACCAGTCTACCAAGTGTGACTGAGTGTGATAGGCATGCACAGTATGTGTGGTGATTTCAAACAAGACATGCAAATATCATCAAGGGACATGTCTGGGCAAGAACTACCAATCATGAGGAACAGACATTAAATGATATTGTGTAGTGTATAAAATATTATTATGTCACCACCTAAAACCCCAGTATTCCTCAGTGTTGATGTTATTTGGATTTTTTCCCTATTTGGGATTTGGTTGAAACAACTGAGTATCAATGAGTGACATAACCATCAGTGAGTCATATAACCATTGAGAATAGTCAATAGTCATCCTAAAAAATATTCAGTATTGTATGGCAGAGAGGATGGTCTTGTTTTCCATGGCCTACATGGTCTCAGCTCTGTGTGTGTGTGTGTGTGTGTGTGTGTGTGTGTGTGTGTGTGTGTGTGTGTGTGTGTGTGTGTGTGTGTGTGTGTGTGTGTGTGTGTGTGTGTGTGTGTGTGTGTGTGTGTGTGTGTGTGTGTGTGTGTGTGTGTGTGTGTGTGTGTGTGTGTGTGTGTGTGTGTGTGTGTGCAGTACGCCAGTGCCCAGTGCTACAGATAGCAGCACTGAGAACCACAACACCAGCCTGCAGGAAGAGATGAAGGAGCCCACCGTGGAGGAGAGAAGAGAGGAAGATGGAGAGAACAGGGAGGAGAAGAACAAAGAGGAAGCAGTTGAGAAAGAAGACGGAGAAGGAAGAGAAGAGGCAAAGGAGGAGAAAGGGGTGATTGAAGAGGGAGTGGCGGCAGAGGAGGAAGAGGAGGAGGACTTGGAGAGTCTGGAATGGGAGCTAAGGAACACAGACTCCGTCTTCTCGGAGCTGTCTGAGCTCAGCAGAGAATACCTGGAGAGTGTGGACCAGGGGGCCAGCGTCAGAGGTGAGGAGCGCCAGGAGAGGGAGGAGAGGTAGCCAGGAGAGGGAGGGAGGGAGGGAGGAGAGGTAGTCAGGAGAGGGAGGAGAGGTAGCCAGGAGAGGGAGGAGAGGTAGCCAGGAGAGGGAGGAGAGGTAGCCAGGAGAGGTAGTCAGGAGAGGGAGGAGAGATAGCCAGGAGAGGACAGTCAGGAGAGGTAGTCAGGAGCCAGGAGAGGGAGGAGAGGTAGCCAGGAGAGGGAGGAGAGGTAGTCAGGAGAGGTAGTCAGGAGAGGTAGCCAGGAGAGGTAGCCAGGAGAGGTAGTCAGGAGAGGTAGTCAGGAGAGGGAGGAGAGGTAGCCAGGAGAGGTAGTCAGGAGAGGTAGTCAGGAGCCAGGAGAGGGAGGAGAGGTAGCCAGGAGAGGGAGGGAGGGAGGGAGGAGAGGTAGCCAGGAGAGGGAGGAGAGGTAGCCAGGAGATGGAGGAGAGGTAGCCAGGAGAGGGAGGAGGGAGGGAGGAGAGGGAGGAGAGGAGAGCAAGAAGAAGGAAGACTGAAAGTAAGACTAGTGGCAGTGTTTCTGATTATAGGGAAGATGGAAAAGACGTGATAAGAATTTGGAGGCATTACGGAGTTAATGACTTAAACTAGTGAGCTGACTAGCTAACAGTCTGTAGACTTGCCTTGCAGAGACTCCAGACAGAAATGATACAAGCTAGCCAGCAACATCGCGGTTAGTGTAGTACAGGTGGTGATGTATATCATGTATTGCAGTAAAACACATTCATTAGAGTTTCCAACCTGAAGCGCAAAACTAATAATAATGAACAGCAAGTTGGCTCACAAATTGACATGAATAACACTGGCATGAGATATCAGGTTTGGTTGGTTTGTGCATGTTTGTTGGTCTCATGGTCTCTCACTCTCTGGCTGTTTGTGTTTGTTTTTCTTTCCATTGCAGGCAGCACTGACCAGTTGGATGAGATTGTTGCTCAGTATGAGGAACTAAAACGAACCCAGTACGTTTCCACTGATGAAACAGATCTAATACCTTTTACAAATGAGGCCTTAGTGTTGTGACACCCCCATCTCCGTGGGGCTGCATAGATTGGTGGTTAATTATCTGCCTGTGATTGTCTCTTATTTCATTCTTATTTCTATCCACACATCCGTCCGTCCTTTACGTTTACACAATTCTTTTTTTCCTCTCTCTCTCTCGCCCAGCGAAATGGTGGACGCAGCCAGGAAGGCCCTGATCTCTCGTGTGGAGGAGCTGACCAATGAGAGGTCAGCGCTTAGCCTAGAGGTCAGCTCCTCTCAGGAAATCACCGCACGGTTGGAGAGCAGAATGAGGGAGATGGAGGAGGAGACGAAACGGTAAGACCAGGAAGGAAAGCAGGAAGGAAGTGGCATTTGGCAACATGTGCTGAGAAAACGAGATTGTGAGATTGTCAGGTCTTTTTCAATTTCTGACACGTGTTTTGTTTGTGCCGTGGCCAGTTGGTGAAAGACTGAATGAACTGTTTTTGCCAACGATACTGGTCTGCAGTTTTCCAGGTGATCAGTTAAAGAAGCACAGCCACACAATGATCAGAAGATACAGGCATACAGAAGAGTAATAGCTAGCTCTCTTCTGTAGTGAACTTGTCAGGTTCACTGTACGTCACACAGATGTCTCATACACCTCCGTGGTCTCCCGTGGCCTAAAGATGTTCTCATTATCTGTGTCTTGCGTCATGTGCCTATTTCACGTGTTGCCACTCATGGTCTGTCATCTTGGTAACCTCTTGTCCCTTTCATGTCATCCGTATTTTCTTTCTGCCCTGCAGACTTCGAAAGGAGCTGGAAGCCATTCAGTCAGATGACCCTGATGTAAGTGTGTGTGTGTGTGTGTGTGCGTGTGTGTTCCTGTCCATTCTGAGTGGTACAAAAAAATCATAGGTCACTCATGAGTCATGTTTTTATAATAAAATACCTAAATATCAGAAAGTTACCTATTTCCTTTTTCCGTCTTTTTACATGCATGTGTCACTTGATATTAATTTCTATACAAATCAAAACAGTGGATTCGTAAAGATACGCAAGCACCAACCCCATAAGGGTACCTAAATTATCTCTGTTCTAAAAATGACGTTTCAGTGTGACTCAAGAGCTTTAAATAGTGTTGTAAGGCTGTGTGAGCAAAATCACTAGGAAATGGACATTTTGATTTTGCGTCGAGAATTCTCGGTTTAACCGTTGATGTGCCGAGTGAGTGGCTGAAAATAAGGCCCCCACCAGCCCACCACCAGACTTCGAGCAAAAATCTGATATTTTAGGCAGTAAAAGCTGCCGTTAAGAACCAATCCAGATTTTGTTCAAATCTACACACTTAAATATAATGGCTGCTGAAAAATGTAAGGTTCATCGATAAAATATTATTTAGACGAAATTTCGAACGAAAGGGTCTGAAATTGGTACTTCTATGATTCAGTCTATAGATACCTCTTTGATGCTTATCTCTCCTCTGTCTCTCTCTCTCTCTCTCTCTCTCTTCCTCCATGGTGCCCAGGCTGTGCCCATGTCCATGCGGAGGTTCTCGCGGTCAGAGATGGCGCGGGTGGTCATGGAGAAGAACCAGTATAAGGAGCGTCTGTTTGAGCTGCAGGAAGCTGTGAGGCGTGCACAGACTCTCAGGTGACCTGGCCGGACTCTCTTTTCTATCTCTAACTTGCCCTTTGCTTCCTGAACTTACTGTAGCTTAGTATTGTACTACACACACACATTAGTGCAAGTGTGTGAGCCTGAAAAGTTAGGAGTCCGGCCCTGCAATCAGTTGACAATTGTTGAGGTTTTAGTGACGGAGGACGAATTGAAGTGAAGCCATGAACTTACAACAGCATATCGCTCAAAAGTGAAACAGATAAATCACCAAATGGGTTACTTCAAAGAAGACTCCGCCATTGAGCTTTTGGTTGTCAGACACAAATTGCATTTGCTACATAACCTGTTCTCTACACAAAGCCAAATAAGCGGAATTTGATCTAATTAGGGTCAATTAAGGTGCAGTAACGATGCCCTGTTTTCTCTGTCCACCTTTAGAGTCACCAAAGATGAGCAGGCTCCTGTTGAAGACAGGAAAGGCAGTGTCTGGAAAACGTGAGACTTGTTTTTCATTTTAACAGGAAAATTGACTTGACTTATATATCTGCAACTTGCCACACCTGAATTATGTAATGCATTTTAAAGCTTCAAAGATGTTATTTCATTGTGAGTTTGTTGAATATGGTTGACATTGGCTATGGACCATATCCTAAAACAATTTAGCACAAAGTGCTCCTCTTCTGTGGATATGTTTACAGGTTTCTTCGGTCTATTGTAGAATCAGTATTGATATTCCTGAATTAATGTTCTAGGTGTCATACTGATTGCTGAGGTGTCTCGCCATATCCTGCTGTTTCAGGTTTAACCGTTTCTTTGGCCTGGCCAAGAACCCGATGGCTCCGCCTGCTTCTTTAGCGATTGCTGTGCCGATGGTGACACCCACCTACCGGTCGCCCACCTCGTCCCCACAGCGACTGTCCATCAGCAACACCCAAACAGAGTGAGCAACTGACACACACACACACACACACACACACACACACATACAAACTGGAGTTTAGGATATTAAATTAGCATAGCATAGACTTTGCCCTTCATTTGAATTAGGGCCCGTTAAGTTCGGGGCTTACAGACACACATACACAAATCTGCATCTTCATATGCACTTCTGATGCTATATTCTGTAACTGGCATGAATGACAGGATTTTAGCAGGTGCACCTATTGAAAACACTATGCAGATTGAAAGAAAGATTAGCGAACCACAAAACCTACAGTATAACAGCATTGCTCTACCTAGCTAAGGTCACTTTTCTATGTAGTTTGGGGGACGGGACTGGGCGGGGCGCTCTTTTGACTTTAACTCAGACAGGATGGTACAGATTGACAGGAAGAGAGTTTGCGAGAGGTGGTATCAGGAAGGGTTGAGGAAAAGACCACAGATGGGAAATCGAACCCAGGTCGTTGTGGGCACTTGGACCCAAAAGTGGTAAAGATACTGCAGCTTGTGCTACAGTTATGATATCTGGGTTTGTAAAATTGCATTTGCCGTAGACCACATGCGTACACAAGATATGGCGTGCCCATGATCTCTGCGGAGTCTCGGCCTACCTTTGGCCTGCTTGGTACTGGTGCCCTTTTCAGACTGAGAGATTTGAAATGATAGCTGGAAAAGACTCTCAAAATATATCACGCAAGTTCAGATAGGTGACTAACAACTGGACGTGATGACATTTCTGCAGGCTATTATGCCCTTTCATTACATAATGTATCATGGAGTATGCATAATGGACTATGCATCGTCAGAAGTGGACATCCCGGTTCCAGAAAGTGAAAGTCCTGCCATATATTCTTTCTACCTGTGCACTGTAGCTGGTTTACCACATGGTTGGATAAAATACTTGGCAGGACTTTTACTTTCAGAACCTGGGATGTCCGCCTCTGTGCATCGTGTAGTATTATGATATATATTGGAGGGTAGTCCTAATCATGAACCATGAAAGGTGATTTTTCATATAGTAAAAAGGTCAATCTGCTGGTAATGGTACACACTAACCCTTTTCCCTCCTCAACTGCTGCATAGTCAGTATGAGTCTTGTCAACTACATGTACATGTCACCATTTACTATTACTATTATGCTTTAAGTAGCATCAACTTCATTTCAAAACATTATTCTAACTAATGCAGTGTTCATATACTATACTCTCTCTCCCACTCTCTCCCTCTCCCTCCCCCCCCTCTCTCTCTCCCTGCCTCTCTCTTTCTTTCTCTCTCCCCCCCCCTCTTTCTCTCTCTCTCTCTTTCTCTCTGTCTCTCTCTCCTCATCTCTCTCTCCCCATCTCTCTCTCTCTCTGGTCCAGTGGCTCTTTCTCCCCACGTGTGAGGAGGCGGGAGCTGTACAGGGAGATCCGCTCCCATGTGTGGGGAACTCTGGGTAAACGGCAAGTGCATGGGTGGAGCATGCCTCTGTCCCACACCAACGTACAGGTGTGCACACACAGTCACTCATGCACGCATACAATACATGCGTACACCCTGACCCATACCATAAGCTGACTCTCATTTTTGCCAGATGATTTCTGAAGCACACATAGAAACACCCATACATACACTGTCAAGAACAATGTGACAGAAAATGTGGGATTTATGAATAATTGTATAAATAAATACTGTATGTATGTATGTATGTATGTATGCACTGTACACACATACATGTGCGAAATGTAGACCTCACTTGTATCCATTGTTGAAGTGTGTGTGTGTGTGTGTGTGTGTGTGTGTGTGTGTGTGTGTGTGTATGTGTGTGTGTGTGTGTGTGTGTGCACCTAGGACTCTTCTCTGCCCACCCCTGAGCCCAAAGACGTGCCTGTGCTGGTGCAGCTGAGACTGCTTGACCAAAGAGACGCAACAGCCAAGGTAAAGACGGAAACTGGCAACCTTTGCCTCTTATTCACACAGGCTGATGAATGCACAGAAGAGGGTGTGTGTGTGTGTGTGTGTGTTGATTCAGTAATTCAGTTGTGAAGTTGAGTAAGTGTTTTCTTTGTGTTTCAGAGAGAGTGGGTGGAAAGAATGATGACTGTTATTGATGTGTCATATATTGTTGTTATTTCTGCACTATCTAGGGCTGTCAGAATAATGCATTCAAGTAAAGTAATCACAGAAAAGGTACAACGCTGATTAATCGCATTCTGTAGAGACCTTCTAGCCACTGTGTCTAACATTAAGGAGGCAGGCGAGAAAGCGCCGCTTGGCACAGGGAATGGAACATTAAAAATCGACAGGAGCAAGTCTGAAATGTCATTTCTGTGCTAAGTATTTCATTGCTAACGCGGAGATACGAGCTAGCACACCCCCTATGAATAAAGCTAGCCTTGTCAAACCACACTTGGCCAGGCATTTAGACGCAAACTTAGCAAGTTAACCTATGACCGAGTAACTAACTCCCTTGCTAAATGGACTGCATTACCTCGGTGTTACTGCACACATCATGGACAGTGAGTAATTTGCATTAACCGCTCTAAAAACTGACACCAGGCAATGCACTGAAGCCTGTGCCTACTGTAACAATGAAAATTATAATAAAAAGCTCCTCTCTTTCTCTGTAGCTGACGTGTGCTGTTGCTGTCACCCCTGAGGTCTCCAAAGAGCAGACGGTAAGACCCAACTATGCCATTCGCCTGCATCTCTCCAGATCATTCCTGTGTGTGCCGTAAAGTGCCTAGGCCCGTCATGGCAATAGATTGTGACCACTGAGTGTATAGAACCATGGCTTCTATTCTATCGAACACAACTGTTTGGAGCCAAGCTGTTCATCATTGGTCATGATGACCTGTCTGTCACTAACGCAAATATTCCACTCCTGCACTCAGAGTTCTGTCTGGGCGCTCTCCGGGCCTGCGTCCAGTAGTGATGTCACCATCATTGATCCGACTCGGTCCAATACCATCCTGGATCAGTTCAGCCTCCCGCCCACCTCTCCGGCTCTGTGCATCTGTGCAGTGCCCCATACAGGTTGGTGCAGATACCAAAAGTATGTGTTTTTAAAATGAGAACCATACAACAGGAATTGAACGGCAGTTTTTCAGAAACAATATTTTCCACATGACTGTTAATGCTGGACATTTACCAATCAATTTAGAACTCTTACTTCATAACTAAGTTGAACGGAGAAAGGGACAGGTGGGTTTCGTGTCGTGTGTTCTATAACTGTCACATATATTCACATATTATGTTTTTCACGCAATCATCTGTTGGTCACTTGAAGTAGGATGTTTTCAGCATTCATTCCCTTTCACTGACACTTCTGTTTCCTCCACTTCAGGAGAGACTTCTGGAACGGTGTGGATAGGGACTCAGGATGGGGGGTGAGTAGCTAGATTGAAATGAATGACAGATGCTCCGAGATACCAAACAAACCTAACATGCACTTACCATGCACTTCCCTTTCCTGCCTCCTCTACCTCCTCCTTCTACTACACTTTGACTAGTACTCATGTCTGCACTCTCATCCTCTTGCACTGTAGCTTCAATGTTGTTCCTCATTTTGTAAGTCACTTTGGATAGGTAATACAAATGTAAATGTAAGCTACATTCCTACTATCATTCACAATTGTGTGTTTGGACTCCTTCCAGTCTCTTGGTACATCCAGCCTCTACCTCTAGACGGAGGTGTCTACAGTCTGTCACCCTCACAGAGGGGGTGCACTCTCTAACGTGAGTTTTTGTACAATTTTCTCAAATACAACAATTGTGTGCATCTGACATCATTTGACCATAGAAACATGTGTGTGTGTGTGTGCCTGTTTTAATCATGAGATGTATCTCCTTTCTCTAATCAGGTATTCACAGGGTAAAGTAATAGCGGGATTAGCCAATGGCACTCTGGCTTTCTTCAGCCATTGCACAAGTGGCTGGGATCTCCAATCGAAAGAGGAGATGTCTCTAGGTTCACCCCCTGTACAGCCCATTCGCTGTTGCCTAGCAAAAGGGGAGGGATTATGGGTCGGTTACTGGAACAAGATCCACATGATCGATGTAACGAGTCGAAAAGTAGAGGTGAGGCTGAAAACACATAAGTTCACATTACATTCAGGTGTCTGTGCTTCTGTGCAGTTTTGTTTTGCTCTTCTGCTTACACCATTATGTCCTTTCTTCTTACGTACTTTCTCTCTCTCTCTCTCTGTCTCTCCCACTCTCCCAGAAATCGTTTACAGTGTCAGAGCGCAGTGAGCAGCAGGTGCGCTTCCTGTGTGCGGCTGGAAGTGGAGTCTGGGCTTCCTGTCGGCTAGACCCCACTCTCAGGCTGTTCGACTGGGCCACCGGCCGGCCTCTGCAGGAAGTAGATTTGTCACCTATGGTGACCAAAGCACTAGGTTAGAATCAAAAGGCAATCATTTTTTTCCTCTTCAATTACGTAATGTGTTGCAGAGAAATAACCTGGGTATTACTGTTCTCTCACATTCTATGTCTCTCTCTCTCTCTGTCTCTCTCTCTCTCTCTGTGTCTCTCTCTCTCTCTTCTCTCTCTCTCTCTCTCTCTCTCTCTCTCTCTCTCTCTCTCTCTCTCTCTCTCTTCTCTCTCTCTCTCTCAGGTGCTGGATTCCTCTCTCTGTCTCCCCTCCAGGTGTCTGCGCTGGCTGTGATGTGTGGGCGTCTGTGGGTGGGCACCGCCAGCGGGGCCATATTCTCTGTCCCTCTCAATCTCAGTGAGTCAGAGCTACTGGAACGTACTTCAACATGTCCATTAATCTATCTTGCACGTAGCGCTCTATGATCTTTGCTATTGGCACAGTATGAATCCTCTAGAAAGCCTTGGAAAGCCCGACCCAGCGCCTACTGCCCAGCCATAAACATCAACAGGCTCCCCATGCCAGTCGTCCATTTGAAAAATTTACCTAAAAGTTCCCTTTCTTTTTATTTTTCAATGGTAGATGTTTCGAGGGTTTAAAAAGTACCGTAAATTTCCAACCATTAGCCTCAGCTTACACATTGATTTTACAAAATGTCCTCTGCTATGAGGTTAATACATGGGGGCAGTGATAGTGAATATGGTATTAATATGGTTTTGTTTCTTTTAAATGGCATAAAACACTGTCATGCGGCTTATACACAATGCAGCTAATACACAGGAAATTACTGTATTTCTGACATATTGTTTTATATGATAATGTTAATTCATGTGAATAAGCCCAGTTGTCTAAAGTATGTAGGAGGGGCACTAGTGAAGACCATGGAAAGCTGTTGAGAGTCAGGTATATAAAGTATGACCTCTGACCTCCCTTCATTCTGACCTCCATGTTAGGCTCTGAGTCATCCATCCCATACTGCACTCTGACCTTAGCACAGCTATGTTACCATGGCCACCGTCAAGCAGTAAAGTTCATCATCTCTGCACCTGGTGAGTGATGTCATCTCAGCTGATAGCACCGTTAATGTTTACGTGGACAGACAGCAAATGTGCTGTACTGCTTTTCTTGACTCTGTTTGTAACCTATCCACAATTCCCTGTGACCCCTTCACTGTCCCCGCCTGCTTTTTCCTTCAGGCTGTCATAGCTTATCCTCAACTTCAGAGGGCGCTGATTCAACCTCTCAGCTTATTTTGAGTGGAGGAGAGGGCTATATTAATTTCCGTATTGGTAAGTCACCACCAAAATCATGGATGCCGCAGCCTCTTCTACTAGTCATCAGCTCCACTGCCACTTAGACCTTCACAGTTACGTAATTATGTTTTGATGAATAATAAATGACAAGACATTTATTTTTCTTTACCACAGGAGATGATGCGAGCGACGGAACAAACGAGAATGCTCCTCAGCGCTCCGAGCGCAGTCACATGATCATCTGGCAGAGTGCCAACCCCTCCGTGCCCAACCCTAACCTTTGAACTTTGGATGTGGGGGATGGAGGAGGGTTAAAACATCTCAGCCTTAACATCATTTTGCCTTGAGGCTGTGGTAGTGGGCTTTCTGACTGTCTACCTGCATATAGTGCAGTGTAACAACCTTTGCCTGTAACAGGCCACTCCAGAGACACAAACTGGCATGAGTACACCGTTTACCTTAATGCCATGGCCTCATATCTGAGAGATGGAATCATTTTGCTTGAACAAGCACCATACATGGGAGGATCCCTATTCTTGTGAATGTGTACTATCTATGCTGGTCTTAATTTGTCACCAAAGTTTATACTTCAAGGACAGCCACAGGCCTCAGGGTGGTGGTCGGCATTGGTCCCTTGATGGGCTCTAATATTGGTTGTGCCGTTGTGTGCCTTTCTTTTGTTGTGAACCAAGTTGCTGTGAATTGGTCAGTATTTGATGTTTCTGTTTTTATCCAAACTCTGACAACCAGTCCTCGTGTGGCCTAATGCAAGATAATCAGTGTAATTCTCTCATGTGAGTCTGCCGTTTGTGACAGGCAGAAGTATATCCCTCCATGCATGATCGACAGTCCTCTCATATTTATTCATACCTGCATTGTGTGAGTTAATGCAAGTTCATCTTGAGGCACTCAAAAACCAGATCAGTTAACAGTGACCGGTGCTCCGTCCAAAGTATGCTCTACCAATTCTTACCACCCTTTACCGTTTGTACCTCATGAATCATTGAGCCCCCGCTAGTTGCAAGAAGATTGAATAAAGACAGGGACTCTGTTGAGCTGTTTTGGAGAGGTGTGTGTGTGTGTGCGTGCGTGTGTGTGAGAGAGAGATAGCTGATGGAGTTAGACAATTAGTGTTGACGTTCTCTGGATGTCTATGCAAATATCAACGAAAACCCGCCATCTCTGCACTTTGCATGCAGAGCTGCTGGGTAAAGGCACTTTATTCTCGTCATGCGTGTTATGTGACCACCTGTGCTTTGCCGTGTACAACTTCTCTTCTTGTCAAACTATGCCTGTCCGTTCAATAGAAAGAGGCCCAGCACTTGTGTTTTGTTTAAGAGCATTAGTCTAATCATATACTCACTTACACATATCTGAAATCAACAATCAATGTAATATTTAATTGTGTCTGCCCTTATCTGTGTTCTGCATTGATAATGAGTTTTGAAGAGGTAAACCTCTAATTATTGCAGTATTTCCCACTTCCCAGTGTATGTGGAGCATGAGGCAGTGTGTTGTGAGTCTCACTTTTGTGATTATAATTTATCAAACTATGAATTACTGTTCAGAAACTATGAAATAGGTTATGGATGAAATATGCTTTTTCTGTGTAAATGTTCCAATTAAAACCCTTTGTCTTAAGATGAGTGGTACAGTTAAACAGAATGAAAATCAGAAGCTGTGCAACACAATGGATTTTTCCTTTAATAAACACACAATATTTAAATCATTTTGTCACAAACTGAAGAAATCCAATATTCCATAATACCAAGTTTACACATGCATAAAGAGTCAGAAATCCAATACTTTCAAGTCAGCATTGCAGCATTACAACCTAGGCATGGCAAACAATATTTCACACTCTGCAATTGTATTTCAGTGCAATAATATATGGCACGATGAAATCAGTTAGGCTACACATTTCTAATGAAGACCGAAGTCACACAGTCCTCCAGCTCTTAACTCCATCCACAATTCATGTTGACATAAGTAAACTGTCTGTTTGGGAGGTCCCTTCAGTCCCCAATCATGGCTCGGTTTGACTCCTGTGTGGCCTGCGTATGCGACGGCTGAGTGAACGGGCAATGCGATCCACCGCGCTTCGTTTGTAGGTGAGCTCTTTACCATCGACCAGACCCTCGATGTTTCCACTGTACCACATCACCCAACCTCCCATAGACAACAGGATCAGCAGTGCACCTGAGTACACCAGAAAGTCGCCAAAATCGCTGTCGTTGATCGACAAATCGACAAAGACACCAATCAGTAGAGATGCAACACCGAGAAGGTCCATCAGCACAGCAAAGATCAGGACAAACTTGCAGCGGGTCAGCCCACTATCATCCAAGGATGTATCCTGTGAAATCACATAGACAGACATGTTCTAGCGTGATGTAGACAGACAACTTAATGATAGGATGGAGATAACAGGTGGGGGATAGCACTCTGACTCGTTTCAGCACATTCTCAGGATGTTTGTAAACAACACGGCTTTACAACTACTACATTCAAGAGACTGACTGCCGCACCTGGGCGTGAAGGAGGATTGTGTGCGTTCATGACCGATACCCCCTGTATAACAATAGCGAGAATAACCTTCCTACCCTCTATTTTGATCAGGATATCATAGTGCTATTGTGGGACTTGTCCTCTAAAAAGCTAGGCATGCCAACAAAAATACAAACACGGTCCTATTACAGTTTTTCTGTTTGATTGCTTGTTTGTTTTAGTAGGCTAGGCCAATTAATTTTGCCTGGAGAAAATCGGGCTTCCATCAGTCCTGAAAGACTGGTTCTTTCTGCCTGGGTCTTGCGTAAATAGCCCTATGGCCTATATCTGACACCTGGAAAAAAGGAACACATTGAAAACGTTCACTTTGCAAGGTGAATTGACCATGAAATATTGTGGGTAATGGGTGTTTAATCAACATGCCATAAACCAGCTGTAAGAACGAAACCAGCAACTAGCTAAATTCGCCTGTAGGTACGAAACACATTTCACGAAATCACCTGTCCTGCGTTGCACCTGCGCACGCAAATATGGTTGGTCTATGTTCCTTCGAACTTAAGGCAAGAACATGTTCAAACTCAAAATGTTCGCTTACCTTGTTGCCACGTCCAAATTTAACCATACTGACAGACTACACCCGGCCTTGCCTACATCCCAGTTTGTTTAACACACAATGCTAGTGTTTTCCGGGTCCACGTTTTTCAGATGCATCGACACACCTCATCCCTGCGGTCACACCTGCTCCTCCCCAATAGTCTAACTGACAGGGCATTGTCCTATATCAAAACAGTAAACTGTTCAAATCAGGCTGCAAAGCTTACTCCATACACAAAATACATTTGGAATATGCTATATTTTGACAAGCACTCTTAATGTAGACCATAAAAATGGCCAAATGAATAGGCTAAGTATAGGCTGGTAGATAAACCTGGCCTGAAAAATCAATATAAACTATGCCAGTAATTTATATCTGAAATATAAATCTGATATTTTACATGTTACAACTCAAGGCTCATTAACAATTAAGGAATTAACAAATCCAGTATCTTAAAATATTAGAATATTAAACATATAACACAGAGGATTGTCAAGCAAAGCCGATTCAAGAACTTGGGGGGAACATCACAAGGAATGGACTGAGGCTGGAGTTAGTGCAGCATCAAGAGTCATTGTCCAGGAATATCGTGTCGCATAGTGTCAAACGACTCTTGAATCAGAGACAACGTTAAGCATCTTAAGGAGAAAAATAACTGGATCATCGCTCAGTGGTCTGAAGTTTTCAGATGAAAAGGTCACAAGAGTCTGTGGAGGAAGAATGGAGAGGCACAGAATCTAAGTCGCTTGAAGTCCAGTGTGATATTTCAGACCGTGATGATTTGGGGTGTCATCTGCTGGTGTTGGTCTACTGTGTTTCTGTCAAGTCCACAAATCAATGCAGCATCTATTAAGAGATTTTAGAGCACTTCATGCTTCCATCTGCTGGCAAGCTTTATGGAGACTTATTTCCTTCTCCGGCAGGATTTAGCACAGTGCCAAAACTACATGGTTTGCTGACCATGGTATCCCTGTGCTTGGTTGGCCAGCCAACTCTAACTGAACCTCAGAGAATGGGGTATTGTCAAAAGGAAAAGGATCTGACTCAACTATACAGATGACAAGGCCGCTATCAAAGCAACCTTACATGACAACTCAGCAGTGACACAGGCAGATTTATGCGTTTGATATAGTAATTTATGCAAAAGAGGGCCTAACCAAGTATTGAGTGCATAAATTAACTACTTCAGATCTGTCAGATTAGTTAATCACTTGCAGAAAGTTGACATACTGTATCTGTATTATCTGTAATCATCAAGATTTAAAAAAAAAAATGCTTGAAATAGTTTACTTTATGTGTAATTAATGTAGAATGTCTGAAATTTTCACTCTATGAGCAACATTTTTAATTTGAGGCGCACCTGTATAGGCCGCTTAGGCCTACAACGTGTGGCCCTACTACTCCTATAGGCTACCTTTCCTATGAAGGCCTATAGCCTACGGGAAAATTGTCATTGCCCATCAGGTTAGGTTTTCAGGGGTTTCAACAAATAGATCTACACAACAATCCAAAGACGTTAGTGTACAGCCTCCCCCCTCCCTTGTTCACTCTGCAGTGTAGTGTGGAACGATGAACGCCAAACCAATGTTTATTCCTCTATTTATTACTCTGATTCATGGAAATACAATGAATGTAAATCAGACACGGACGATGAATCAAAACTTTTAAGAGGCTATCGTACACGAGGTAAATAATAAAACAACATATTCGGATAAGTGGCACGATACAAGCGGATAATTAACATGTGAGAAATGCATGAAACAAAGTGTCAAATATGAAACCATGAAGACACTCTAATTGACACTCTGCCTCATGATAGTCAGAGGAGGGGACAGCATCAGAACCAAGTAGGCCTAAGCCTACTGTCTATGGGGAAATTGCGCAAAACATGGAAGATAATGTATGAGTGGGGAAATTGAGAGGGATTCAATCCTGCTGCATTAGGTTATCCAGTGTCTGATGCTTTAAAAAACACAAAGCGTTATAGGCTATGATCTGAATGTTTTCTGTCCAGACTCAAAATCAATGGGTGCAAGATGGTCCCTAAAAATCCTTCGTTTTACACATGATGTGAAATATGCACAAGGTGCCTTACCTGTACTCCTCACAGGAAGTGCGTCACACAAGAAGGCAGCACAGTGAAAACGGTGGTAATTGTTATTGTTAGCATAGTTATTCAGTTAATGCAAGTCAATGGTGCAGGTGTGCATCAAAGAAAACACGTTTGAATTTTAAACGCAGTGCTGTTCAAGCTGCAAACAGGTTTGTACACTACAGCGCGGAATAAGATGACATATGGTGGAGTAACACTGCGATGTAGCCAGCTAGTATGCTAAGCTTGCTAGGAAGATAGGTTGTTAGCAGGCTACAGGGAGAGTCGCTGGCAGTCTGTTGGACTTGCCAGTTTTCTATTGACTTAGATAGCATTCGTTTTGGTCGCCACACTGCGCTTTATTTTCAAAATCACGTAAATATCTCAGCGAGGTAGCCCGCTTACTCTTGTTTATTACATCACCACACTGACAGCAGCCGAAATGAACCTTACATGGCTAACGTTAATGCTAGATAATATGTACTGTTAAGTAGTTGGCGACCTAGCCAGAGGAGGAGGGCGTCATGTCATTTGCTTTGCCGAAAGCACTGGAGGAGACTTAATTATCAAGGCTTATTTATATGAGATTCATTGGCTATGGCTATAACTTGTTAGGGAGACTCGCCGTGAGCAACTTGTGGGAAGTCGACTAGCTAATGGGCCCAGTGAGCTTGTTTGCTTGATGAACCCGAGCAAGGCTTTCTCAGTTGCAGTTGCCCTTTCAAACATGAACAATAGGGATCGTTTGAGAAGTTTATTGTAAATGTCTGTGATTGTAGCACATTCTCTTTCTCGACTCCATGCAAATACCAAGTCGTTGTATTTTCTTTTGCATGTTCCCCAGCATAACGACACTTGCAACAGAGCGGAAATATGAACGATGCAGAGACCCCCACCACGACTCGGAAGCATGGGACTGGAAGTTCACGCGAGCTTCAGGGTAACAGTTGAGGATTATCTTATATGTATAACATCAAGCTCTTTGTAGCACACGTGTCGACAAGTTGGTGCCTGATTTCGAAGTTTTAATGTACTCAAAGTCTTGTTAGAACTAAATAACATTGTCACGTGATGAGTAATTTCATGTCTCAACTAGATTACAAGTGAACTGCTCATGCATACTGAATCTTGTATTCCTTAGTATATTACGAAATCCCTTGCACTACGAACAACTACAGATTGCTTTCACATCATTAATATGGAGCTAAACTGTAGTGCAGATGTATGTAGTACTGCTATGCATCTGTAGTCTGTGATCTGTTTTACTGCAGCTCCTAAGAACGAAGAGTCTTATGAGATCTCCATTCCGTTTGAGGAGAACAACTTTGAGCCATCTGCCGGATTTTACAACCAGAATGAACAGAACTTTGAAGGTAGGCAGTAGGCTGGCTGAAGAGTTCTCCAGACCATTAATTATGTTGACCGAGAAGGTTACACCTGTGCCTGCCAGCTATGCTGATTTTTATCCGATATTCTGAGCATGTCACATTGTCATCAATGTATCTTCATTAAGAACGCTGTCAAACAACACTTGACACTTGCTGTAATTGCACAATTTTGTCATTGTGGTATTGTGCGAATGGGATGCATCTTGTAGATGCCAAAATTTATATTTTTGATTTAAGATAATTCTGTGACACTTGTAGCCTTTTTAATGACATTTTAAGGACCTCCTCGACACTGCATGAGAGACACCGAGTTAGAGCTTTAAGTGTCTCACTCTGCATCTGCTCATTTTACACTGACCGTAAAATGAGCTAATGGAGTGAAACTACAACGATCTGAACTTTGTGTGTGTGTAGGTGCTGAAGCCCCAGCCCCGGGCAGCTCCTACCTGCTGATCACAAACCTGCGCACACAGCTGCAGATCTCCCTGGAGAAAAACTCATGGTTGCAGAAGCGCATCGAGGACCTGGAGGAGGAGAGGGACTTCCTGCGGTGCCAGCTGGACCGCTTCATCTCCTGCACCAAGAGCCAGGAGAGCAATGGTAAGAGTGGACCAAGGAAGGAGGAAGGGAGGGAGAACTAACAAAGTGTGGAGTGGAGGGCAAGTAATATGAGATGGAAGGTAGGTGTAGATGAAGAGAAGAAAAGAAAAAGGTTGAATGAGGTGCAGGGGGATGCTCTGACTGGTGTTGTGTGTAGCACAGTTCTCTACATCAATTGGAAGATACAGAGTATTAAAAACTGCAAAAGAAATGAAAAAGAAAACATTGAACAAGGTCTCAAGTCTGGCTGGCATACAAATGGCATATTTTTTTACGTTGTTATTTTGGTTACATATTATGTTACAAAATGATCAATCCTCCTTTTGAATGTCCTGTGTTCCTCGATTTGCGCTTAGCTTCAGGCTATATTTTCCTGATTGCAACAGTAGCATTTAACCTGGCTAAAGAAACAAATGCATATGCCTATGCTCCTTTTGAGACTAGATTCCTATTAATCACATGAAGGTAAAATTATTATTTTTTTTAATCATTGGTAGCCTAACTATTGACCGTACTGTCAAATAATGAAGAAATGTACAGTAGGTTAATGTAGGTTACCCACCAGCCCAGCACCAGACTCTGAGCATGGTCAACAACATTTTGATTTTTCAGGCAATAAAAGCTAGGGCTGAAAAAATGTGAGGGTTTTTTTGTCTAATGTTAATTTGAAGTATTACAAGACATCTTTTGATTTTGAATTTTCGAAAGAAAGGGGCAGAAATTGGTGCTTTTACGGTACTCAACGATGTTGTGATCATCAGAGCTTTTTTGTGAACTGGACCTGGGATAATGGCAAGTTTAGATGGTTAGGCGTGTTTATTAGAATATACTTGGTGGAAGGGTGATGTGACTTGTCATTTGGTGGTCCTGGAGCCAGCTGCAGATGGCCCAGTTTGCCAGAGCCTGTCTGAGATGTTTTCTTTTGGCAGGAAACGACTGCAGAAGCTTCTCCTGGAAGCGACGGCGAGAGAGTGAGCGAGGTAAGAAGCACTCCATGCTTCAACTGATGATATTGTGGTGGAAAAATCTGGGAACGTGATGAATCTTTTGGCCAAATGTGCAGTGAACTTGAATCTATTAATGTCTTTGAATTCAGTCTGCTGGGTTGTGTTGTGATCATTGACCTTTTACTCATCCCATAGACCAACAGTCTGATGGCCAAAGACCTGCCACCCGCCAATCATTCCAACAGAGGCCCGCCTCCCAGCCTTCAGCCAACTCCAAAGCTATGGGCTCTGGACCAGCCAATAATCAGATGGGCTCCATCTTTGGGTCCTCCCACTCTCAGTCCCTCAGCAGCAGCTGCGTTAACAACAGATCAATGAATGACCTGTCAGGTAAGGCTTTGCTTATTTACATTTCTTTGTGTGTTAGTGTGTGTGTGTGTATTTGTGTGTTTAAGTCACCATGGTGTTTATAGTAAAAGAAGGAAATGTGATAGTCTGCTTGTATGGTGAATGTCTTCCTTGCAGAGTCTCTCTCACTCATTGGAGATGAGGAAGCAGAGTTTCTGGAGGACAACTATCTGGAGGAAGAGGAAATGATGTCAGGACAGGATATGATGTCTGAGACCATGACTTTGCGCAACATGGGGGCAGGTGGACAGAACAACAGTGGCATGAAGAGGAGACGGGTGTTCCGCATTTCTCGGGGAAGGGAGCGACAGAGAGGTGAGATGAAAAAAAATCAAATTGAAGGGTAGAATATGATTGCTTATGGACACTAGATAGATATTAGCACTGTCAAAGACTGCACAATTCATTTTGACAGGAAGTCCATGACCATCTATATAGTGAAACCTTTCCCCTCTCTTTTTTCAGTTGTAAAGTATTTGAATTAGCAATGTGCCTAAATTATGCTATGTGTGATATAATCTTTCTTTGCCTTTTCTGTAGCAGTCAGCAGTGATTCACAATTCAAAAGTTATTCCGAAGAGTAAATGACATATTAATGCACAGATCGGGTAATGTCATTGGTTTACCAGCCCAACTTTAAAACTTTATTTTGACTTTTTTCCCCTTCCAAAGTCAAAGATCCTACGGGGGTGCTGTTCCGCTACAAGAAGATCCTGGTGACCTATCAGCGCCTGAAGAACATGTCCAAGGCCTTTCAGATCCACGGCGTGGACCGCAACACGGTGGCGTCCACCACGCCTATTGCGGAGCTGCTGCTGGTCGCCCCGGAGAAGGTGGCGGAGGTCGGGGAGTTCGACCCGTCCAAGGAGAAGCTGCTGGACTACGCCCGCCGCTGCTTCATCGCCCTGGACCCACAGACCCTCAGCAAAGTGCAGGCCCTGAAGAAGAACAACTTGCTGCTGCCCATCTCGTACAGGTAACATACGGAGGGAAAGATAGATAGATAGATGAGCTAGTTGAAGCCATGCAAAGATACCTTAAAGGAGAATTCCAGTGATTTTTTTTTTTTTTTCACATAGATCTGTTTCGCGAGGTCACCAGGTACTGTCGGTATGCAAAAACACGCAAACAATCGGTTGTACCTAGCTGGAGCTAAAGTTGTCAAGCAGCTGCAATGCTACACTCTGGCGACATGTTCATGAGCCTACATGTTCATGCCCCCAGAGTGTAGCACTGTAGCGGCATGGCAGCCCTAGCAGTCGGCGGCAGCGACTTAAGATAGGTAGAGCCGATTGTTTTCATTTTATTGTGTGTTTCTGTGACCTCGACAAATGTGAAAAAAGTCGCTGGAATTCCCCTTTGAAGGCCTTGAAGTTCTCAAGCATGAGCCAGGCAGTTTAATACCTGAAAATAGATCATTATATATATATATTACCTGTAAAAAAATCTGATTATTTCAGGCACAGAAATGTTCCTTGTTTAATCTTCGCAGATAGTTAGTAGGAGCAGTCTATCAGTTCATGGGTTTGAATTTGACAAGATGTAGGACAGTGCTCTGTCTGCACTGGTCTAGTCTGAATCTGATATGAGGACTAATCCATGTTGTTCTGTCCGTCCCCAGGTTGAAAAGCACAGACCCCCCACGGTAGTGGTCTCCTGTGGGTCCCGTCCTTCCTAATGCATCACACTGTATTCTAATGTCCCTCCATGGACCTCTCCTCCTCTCATCCTCCGTACCATACTGATACAACCCACAGCCGTGGAGGTACTGAGCATCAATACTGGAGTCGGTTGACGTACCAGCCCCCCAGCCCTGCGTACTGTGATGTACTCTCCTACTGGTCTGTGTGTGTATGTATGTATGTATGTGTGTATCCTCAGCTGAAGCTCTCCTTTCCATAGCTTTTACCAGGGGCTTGTGTTTTGCAGTTACGGTCCCTTAAAACACTGGTTTCCCGCCGCGGCCCCTGTCATGGTGAATTTAGTAGATGTAGGCATTTGGGAGAGCTTCACAGATCTGTTGCATCATTGACTGATAGAATGCCTAGTTTTATTGTAACTCTGTTTGAGATGGTAACAAGCTTAATGTCGAATGTAATGTCACACGCAGTCTCAAGTGAAATTTTTATTGGCTGTTTTTTTTTTTTTTCTTTGTTTTTATTCAGTTTTAGGGACCTATGTTTATTGAAACGTTTTCAGTGGACTACGTCGTTGGAGTGTAGATTTTGAAAAGTACCTTTACTGATTATGTACATGCAGCCATTAGATGGCCACAAACACACTCCTCTGACCCAACCTTATATATCGGCCATTTTTGAAATACCTCAGTGTTTTAGGCTATTTTTAAGTTGAATTTTTATTTTTGTACTGGGACCTCAATACAGGTAATGTTGGTGACGGGATACAGTTTTTACAATCTTCCTCTCACACACACAGGGAAGCATTACAACCTCAAACCTTTGTAATATGCCATGCTAGGAGCACCAGTTGATTGAGCTGCAGTGTGCTTGTCGTAGTATGTCATGAGCTAACAGAGACGGGTGCTGACTGAGTGCAATGCTCATATTTAGAGACCTCAGATCTGAATGTGCGCAGCTAACTTCGTAGCTCGGGACGGTGGCATTAACGGTTAGTGAGACACACTCAGGTTCACGCTCTGTTTTTGTAAGCATGTTTCTCCTCCGTCATCATCAAGTCGCCCAGTAGACCTTCGCTATTAGTATGTCATTGAATATTAGCCAGCAGTGGTACTGCCCTCTGTTTTACCAGTGTGTGTGTGTGTTTGTGTGTGTGTGTGTGTGCGCAGGTGTATTTGTGAATGTGTGAACGCAGGCAATCTCAACTGGTTCTGAATTAGCTGGACATGGTTTTTAGTTTTGCAGACTATCTTTTGTACATTTTTCTTTTGAGAAAGAGAGTAGAGGGACGCTTTCTAGGGAGACAAAATGGACAGCAACACTTAAAGGGCCCAGTATACGCAAGGCATGTGTTGGTGTGATGTGAAAATGACGTTGATCCCACTTCCGAGTAACAGGACACCACGAAGGTTGTTATCTCACTTATCATCCTGTTGCCACTATGTCAGTAGTCATGCCTTCAGTTTATAGCACGCAAAGGAAACAAGCAATTTGGTTTAAAAAGAGTAACAACTTTCTTTGGCCCTTACAGTGATCATGTTGGACCAACCATTGGCCTTCTGTGGTTGTTCTAGATACCATTTATAAGCATTGATATGGAAAAAACTTTTTTTTAGCAGATCTACTTCATAGGTGTCCCGTTATTTAGAATAACAGGACACAAAGCAATCAGAAGAGTATTTCTTTTCTCTGGGTGATAAATAAATGTAACAGTCTAATTAACTCATGCAACGCGGAAAAAAGTAGTGCATTTAGATTTTTTTAAGTTAATTTTAATTTGAATGGAGATCAGGGGGTAAGTGGTTTGTGGTTAACCTGACTTTCGCCAGATCCTGTAGTTCGCTGTCTGCTTCACACAAGGATCTGGGACTTCTCGATAGGAGATGTATTTCTGAAGGCGGGTCCTTGTAAAACATCCTCGCATGTGATTTGATAAACCACTTGCCTGTTATCTTGAATGACGTGCTAGGCTTCTTCAAGCTCTTGCCAAACCCGGTCGGAAGAAGAGTAAAAACATCCTTGCCACCAATAAATGTCTTCAAAACTATTCTCTGTTAATCTTTTAAAGAATGAATACTCGATAGATTCGACAAAACGGTTTAAATAGCAGAATCAATGTCAGCACAAGACTCCTCGCTGCGTGCCGCCATTGTTATTTGAATCAAACACTCGCTTCGGCGCTCCTGATTGGTTGCTCATTTTTTGATCACTGGCAGGGGTTTGGATTGCCCTCGCGTCCAGACCCTTGTGCGGAGCTCAGCCTCTGGTGGAGCATGGCGGAACTACAAGGGTCTGGCGAGAGTCAGGCTAGTTTGTGGTAGAATTGGAGCTGATTTGTAAACTGGAATCATGAAGTTTGAATAGTCTGTTGGAGTAGTTAATGAAGTTACCAGCAAGTATAGCAGCACAGCAGAATTGGGAGAAATTAACTAGGAACTAGGGACATAGCAATAATCCAGCAAGAGGTATTGAAAAGATTCATTTTAAACCAGTTGCTGTACTGCTTAGACGGCTCCAGTCCTGGAAAAAAAACCCCACAAAGTTCCTCGATACAGTCAGCTGGTCCTCTCTTTTTTTCTTCTTCTCCTTTATTGGTGTAGTCGTTACCGATAGCCTTTCCATTGAAAGGACACCTCTCAGGAGAAGACTACTTGTGAATATTGGTCTGATGCCCCAGTGACACCACAATTTGCACACACCGAGACCACTGCTTTGGGTATACTGAGCCCCTAAATCTGGTAGATTACTATGGACTAGTTCAACTGTTGCTTGGTTAGTTAAGTGACTGACTGTCTAAAAGTTAGTTTGGTTTTATCACTGACGTCAGTTCAATGTCTGCCATCATTGATTACGGGTCGGGGACTCCAGTCTTCCTCAGGAACCAGTCAATTCCAGAAATAATCCAGGCTGAAGCGGAGACACTAGTGTTTCATTTTCTTTGATTTTCCCTCTGCTTGTAACTACAGTCTTTTCTGCAGAATCTAGTCCCCCCCCCTCCATTCAACTATTGCAATTGTAATTGTAATTGCAGAGTGTCTTCTTAAGAATAAGATGGTTGTCAGATGGAAGGACCTTTTTAATACCTTGTCAATTTTAATGATTGTTGTGACACTAAAGCATTTGGTTTCCTCAAGAATCTGCCGCAGTCTGAAAAAAAAAAGACCTCTTCATCTGGCCTTACTATCTTGTCCTTGTTTTGACGATGAGTTGTCCGTGTACTCACTTGTGTGGTGACCGCTCTAGTGGCTGGCCTCACCTGTCAGGAATGTATGTATTGATTGAAACATTCGATCCATGTTGTGAATTTATTGACCTTGTGTGATGACGACTATCTCAGTGTTCTACTGAATTTGCATTGAAATTTCCCATTAACCACGTGCACAAGGCCAGCTCTCAGTGGCTTTCAGGAGCTTGTTGTAAATAAAAAAAATATTAGAATGCAAAAAACAATCCCATGTCTTTTGTTTTGTCCTTTTTCAGTGTACATTTGTAACATTGTGTCTAAGGGGAACCCATGGCTACTTGGTAGTTGACTGGCAGCTGTTCTACAAGAAAGAACATATTTGGCACTGGAAGTCTGTACAGTGCCACAGAATACAAATTTATTACCGTTTCATTTGGCAAGTCCTGTGGATCCAGGCAGAATGTGCACTAGCACTGTGCAAGTTTACAGCTCAATATATAAAAAAAAACACGTACAGAGCTTCAACAGAAATCTAAACCTGTTGGTCCGTTTACTTAGTGACCCCGTTGCCAGGACCAGAGTGTCTCCTTGTAGAGTTTTGTTAAAAGTAAAACTATATTGTTAATTACAGTTGAAATATCATACAAAGTTCACTCCAAAGAACCGTAGTTACAAGTTTAACAAAAATGAAGCTTAGCTTTGAACCACTCCCCCCATCCCTCTTTCATTTCGAACAGCCATCTAACTTTTTAAGGACGTCATTACAAGGCCAGAGAAAGCCTGGCCTCGCCTCGCCATGTCTCAGGCAGCTGCCTCTTCTTTGCAGCCCACAAGTTCATGATGAGGAGGTGGTGCTAGAGTCAACGTCTGGTAGTGGTTGCTCCCAGCTGGGCCCTTGTCGGCAACACCCTCCAGCTGGTGTTGCAGAGACAAAAAAAAAAAAAAAAAAGAAACATGTCTCTGCAAGACAAATGTCCAAGCCCAGGTAGTCTGAGGAGTCTTGAATGAGTCCCAGCAAAGCCAAGTTGGGCTGAGAAACCAACCCTGACTTGATGCTCAGTGGACCATAACCAGTCTGTGTGTGTGGAGGGCGCACAGTCTTAGAGAATCCAGAGGTGGTAAGTTGGCCTGTCTGAGTGTAGGTGTGTGTGTGTGGAGTGGACACTCATAATGCTGCAGTCGCTGCTGTGATTTTGTGAATGTCCATAAGGTTGCGTTGCCGAGCTTTCTCATTGGTGATGGTTTCCAGGTGAGACTTTGGGGCCCAACCTCGGTGTCTGTCTGACATGCGGGTTCCCTCCACCCAGCCTGCAGCACAGGAGAGAGGGGAGCAGGGATTAGCATTTTTTGTTACCACATTTTATCAGAATTTTGTTACACATATATAAATATATTTTATTTATTTATTTCATTATTATGCTCTGTCCACAGACATCAGTGAACCCTAGGCTGATGGGAATTGTAGTCCAACTTACCGTCACTGCTCTCCTGATGGACCAATAGGACATCAGCTTTCTCCAGGCCGAGCTCGTCTGGTTGCTGGGCCTGGTACGCACGTATGCACTGCATTTGAGGAAAGTCTGTTTGCGGATGTGTGAGGGAGAGAGAGAAAGGCAGTGATCAGAAACATTTACATATTTGGGGTTTTGTCTTGTCAACAAGAGCCTACAAGCTCCCCTAACATCTCTCTCTGGTTAGACAACCCTCTCTTTCAGAATGGAGTCTCTGTCTGTGACGCTCCAGCCTTGATTAAACACCTAATGCTACTAATCTCATGTCCTTCTGGGAGTCCGAACCGTCATCTGATCTGTTTGTGGCTGGCTGGAGGCGATATTCCCAATAAAACAGCAGGGGGCGCCACTCCCTCCTGTGCCCCACCCTCCCACGCCCTCTGACTGCAGTCACTTTACTGGAACCAGCCGAGTGCTGGCCTGGTTTACGACAGAGCTTCCTGTGGAAGGAGCGGTGAGTGACACATACCCTGGGCTGCTGTGAAGTCGATCTCAGGGTGGGGGCTGGAAACAGCTGAGATCCAGCGCAACTTATCACTCCTACACACACACAGGGACAGACGACAAAAGTTTATCTATTAGTAAACAGGAAGCAAAGCCATCTTGTGTTTCTTGTATCCCACTGACTGGACCAGCAGGTTTGGTGTGAGACTGATTGTAAGCAAGGCCTGGGATTTATACACTGAAACAAAACAAAATTAACAAAAACTAACAGCTTTAGAGAGCTAAACCTCTGTCACAAAATCAGCGTAAAAAAAAAAAAAAAAGTACATTGATAAACACAGACATTCATGTACTCACTCATTCCCTTCCCCCACTTACAGTGTGTCTGTTCTCAGCAGGAGCATTTTCCTGGCCAAGTAAAGCCGGAAGACGTTCTTCTTCAGCGAGTGGAGTTTGACCCGACAGTTCTCCGCGCGCAGCTCAGCCACGGGAGCGTGATCAATCACGGTGAAGCGCCCGCCCCTGGCACAGAATCAAATCCACAAGACGCACATTAGGTGAGCTAACCTGATGAGTGGTGGAGCACCCTACGGATGCTCTTTGCTCTAGAAAAACAAAACCTGCTAAATAGAGGAGGAGAGAACAATAAGCCTCTGAGTCACCTTGCTGCAGCAGCTCAATCTCTGCTAGGCTGTGCAGTAGTATGTGGACAGACTTGTCTATTGGAGTCCTGGCAAACCAATTGGGAGTGGAGAGGCACTTCTACAAGCATGTTAATCCAAACAGTTTTTTTTCTTCTTCTGCTAATCTACAGAGGTGTTGTGTTAAGTCTTCAGACTCAACCTCAACAGGCTCCTCCCGTTTTTTTTTATATTCCGTTAAAAACGCAACAACAGGTCAATGAAGCAATATGGCATCAGTGTGCACCGCAGTGGGACTGGCAAGGAAGGCTGTGGTTTGACTAGGTATGAGGCTGGCGGCCGAGTCAAGTCAGGGACGTTCTGGGGTAACCCCACTCCGGAATGTCTTTGGTCCAAACAGAAATTAAGAAATAGTTTGATCGTACCTAACTGCAGTATAATGCACAACCACCTCTGGCCTAATCTGTGACGGCAACACACTAGTGCACTTCTCTGGTTTCTTGGTAAATGTTAAAGCAAAAATGCCTTTTTCCATGAAATGCAACGGTTTACAAATAAGTGATTCACACAAATCCTCTTCAAACTGCCGTAGAATCCACTGTGGCAACATTTCTTTTAATAATGATTCATCACTGGGTGTGAAACGTTGCTTTGGAGCCTTTAATTATTTCTTCAAAGGCACAACAGCTTATTATCTGCATACATGTCCGTATACCTCAACATATCTGATGATGTTGGATTACTGTATGCTGTTATTAATGCCTGGACTGAACTAGACATTTTTCAGTTGTTTTCAGCCTAAACTTGACATAACGTTTTAAGACTACACCACTCCAACACATCCTATTAACAGAATGTTACTGTTGACAGAAAGGTTGACCACACTAGGATATTCATAATAGGTTACCTTTGTCGAGCCAAAGAATTTTAAATATAGGTCAATTTTTTAAACATATGTCAAACTGTGGTTGACCAAGTTGAGCGTATTTATCAGAGGAAATACTTCATATATCCATCAGACTAAGTAACAGGCTACAGATACAATTTCAACACCATAATACTGATATCGTTGTAAAATTACTTTTTTCTACTCAAAACACTTTCTGTAAATATGCTTACAAAGTACAGTATGATGATGCAACTTATTACAGTCTCAACTTATTACTACTCTCACTTAAATTATGTTATCCTTTGGAACAATAACAAACACTATAAACATTCTCTTCATATTTAACCTACTGATGACCAAAACAAAAAACAGTGGTAAATCAGATGTCCACTCTAACACACTTGTAACATTTGTATACATATCCCACAGCCTGCTGAGTTTTCATTGGTTTTAACCAAATTAAATCGTCACTGATGTTGAAAGAGAGAGAATCCCACGGTCTGAGATGTCATATTCTATTACATAATTTGTCATATTCATATTCATAACAATGATTTTGCTGTTGTTGTTTTGTTTGTTTGTTTGTTTGTGTGTGTCTGTGTTCCACTCACTCTTTGGGCAGGGAGAGCAGCAGGTAGTCATTGAAGAGATGAATGTAGACACTGCGTTCAGTCTCCTTCATGGAGAAATCCATCAGCTCTGTCACCATGCCCTCCCTCACCATCCGCCTGGACTGACTGATCAGTGGCAAGGTCTGGCAAACAAACAAACAATTAACAAAACAACATCAACACTGCACTCTAAATGAGTAACTCACAACTTCACATATCATGTCTAAACTTTCATTATAATCCAATATAGGTTTCAATTGTTTGATGGATAAAAAAAAATTGAATCAGGCAATCAGATGTTTACAGAAGCAGTTTGTTTACTTCTCTTTCAGTAGTTTTATTTCTTACCTTGCATTCAAAGTCCACTTTGGCGCTAAGAGATACCAGTGACTCAATACTCTTCATCAGTGTAATGCTATCATTGCTGTCCTGAATCATCTGCAAAAAGGTGCATTCAGGAAGAGCGTTATTTGACAGGCTTAAAGACTTTTGTCCTGAGGCTGAAATAGTTAAATGTGTGATTGTCACCTTCTCCAAAAGCTTCATGGCTTTAATGGCTTGTGCTTCGTCGTCCGACTTAGGAGCCGTTCTTTTCACAATATTCTAGAGGAAAAGAAGTCAATCAATACAGAGGATCAATACAGATACCTAACAGACGCCTAAAGGACCCTCCCTGCGTTTCAGAGGAGGGCAGTATTATACAATGAAGAGAAGAGGACGACAGGTGTTAATGTAAGAGAAAGGTGTGTGTACCTGCACCAGGAGTTTGAGACGGGTGATGCGCTGGAAGGGGAGAATCAGGAAAGAGCGGAGAGGAAGTCTCTGGCACACGGGGCTGCGCTCCAGCTTCTCCACAAGGCGCTTGAAACTCGAGTTCTCGTCCCTGACAAACGACACGAGAGGGAGGTAGCAGAATATTTGATATGAGTAAAGCTCGGGTACTTGTCTCTGACCACACACACATACCACAGGGAAAGACAACGGAACATTTGATATGAGTAAAGCTCGGGTTCTCGTCTCTGACCAAAGACACGAGAGGGAGGTAGCAGAATATTTGATATGAGTAAAGCTCGGGTACTCGTCCCTAACCAACGGCGGTACAAGAGGGAGGTAGCAGAATATTTGATATGAGTAAAGCTTGGGTACTCGTCTCTGACCACACACACATACAACAGGGAAAGACAACGGAACATTTGACATGAGTAAAGTTTGGGTTTCCCTTCCCAACGACACATAAGAGAGAGAGGTAACTCGTTGGGTAGCCTACTATGCACACTCTAAACACACTCTATCTAAACTCATTCTTTTCACCTTTATTTAACTCTATTAAACTGAGCATAGAGCAGAGGTCCTCGTTTCTGCTGCTGTATGTTTGCTATCTTTCCCTTGTCCAAATACCACACTGGGCACACCATTAGTGCCTGTGATTAGATTAACTCAACCTGAATCAAGAGTAGAGAAAATAGAACATTTGAATGGGTGTGGCGTTGTCGTTGTCGTTGTCGTTGTCGTTGTCGTTGTCGTTGTCGTTGTCGTTGTCGTTGTCGTTGATGTTGATGTTGATGTTGATGTTGATGTTGATGTTGTGCATGTGTATGTGTATGTGTTTGTGTTAATGAGGGCAGGCTTGAGAAGCACTGCATGGGCAGATGTTCAGAGGGTTACTTTTGGTAACGCGTTGGGAGGTAGGTGGACGTCAATGAACGTTCCGCTGTACTCACATGAGCCGCTGATAGGTCTTGTCCTGGTACGATTGATTGGTGAGGTATGGCACGTACACCATGCGGAACATCTGGCAGTGCCGCGTAATGATGTCACACACGTCAAAGTGCAGGGTGTTGTTCTCCACCCGCTCCTCCAGCTTGGTTAGGAAACTGCACGTCACCATGGAAACAAAGAAACGTCAGACAAATCAGTACATTGTGTTAGGGGTGTAATAAGCTTATCAATATTTGTGCAAACTCACTGAAGGCAAAAAAGGTCCTTTGACCGTTTCATTGATCTCACTTCATTCTTATTTGGTGGAGGAGATTAACAACAGCGACACACTCAAAAGAACACAACGTGATTCAGCAATACAAACAGTTCCTCTCAGACCTTGTGTCTGGCTCAATGGAGGAGATGAAAGGTCATCCAAGATCAACAGAAAACAACTGATTTTCCTTTCATCATAATATGATCTCGTTGGCACATTAGCACACACAGTAACTGAGGAATCATTAGTACACAGCAGGAGGGGCATCATTAAGGTCAGATCCTCTCAATCTATAGCCTACTAACTACAATGTGCTTCACTCACCTATGACTGATGGCCCGGACGTCAACGAGTCGAGAGAAGAGCCAGTTCCGATCCTGGGTTGTGAGCAAGGTCTCCAGGTCTTTGCACTTGACAAAGTGCTCGACCACGATGTCAAGACTGCGGCTGTAGGAGGCCTCGCTGGTCACCACCTCAAATCGGACCTGTCAGTCACACAGTGGCCTTTACTATGTGGTCGGGTAAGATCATGTCCCAACACAAAAACAAACCACTCAACACTGATGTAATGTAACACCCCCCAATTACCTAGGATCCCCGCACATTTGCTCACACGATAACAAATATTTAGAGATGCAAACTACTTCCCTCTTCTTTCTGCTCCTTCAATCCCCTTTGATTACATTCCAGTTGGTACTTAAAACTCCTCTGGTATTCTTTTGATTGTAATAGTAGTATTTATTGTTATCCTAAGGCCTCCTTTGCAATGTAGCTTGAATGTTAGTCCTCATTTGAAACTCACTTTGGATTAAACCGTCGTATAAAGACATGTACATTTGCTTGTGCCTATGAACCTAATGTAAAGAGGTAGAGGTACTGCTACTAAGTGTTGTGTTCTTGACCAAATCAGTCCAGTAGAGAAAGTTTAAATATAACATCTGGGGACTATGGTTCCCCCAAGACCTTTAAAAGGAAGACATTCCTCAAATGCCCACAAATATCAATGCACACTTATGTCCATCAACATCTATGGTTGGGGAGGGGGCTGATGGGAAATGTAGTCTTGTACCTCCTGCAGCCTCCTCTGGTCTTCGTTCATGTCTTCCAGCTCAGTGCTGTTCCTGACACTGGGCAGCTCCTGCCAAAGCGACTGCGTCTGGCCGGAAATGGACACTCGGGGCGACGGGGGCCGTGGGGCCCTTTGGGGCACTGTCAGCGTGGATGTCCCGCTGGAGAAGGAGCCCGATGAGGGGATGGTGTGCGTGGGGGGCGGTATCGGGGGCAAGGGTCTCTGGGCAGGACTGGGCTGGACGGTGGCGGCTGCAGAGATGCATGAGGATGCCGGGTGGGTTGCGGGAAGGTCCTCGGCCACAGAGAGTGTGTCGGCATCGGACTGGCGCAGGATCTCCCTGTTCAACACCACCTCGCTGTACTGCTGGTAGAGCTGAGAGTCTGAGAGAGGGAAAGAGAGAGAGAGAAGAAAAAAACTGAAGCACGTCATGGGAAAGGCAAATCTAGAAGTAAGTAAAACTGAAAGTGAAGCGAAAAAATGAAGGAGAGTCAAAGACAATGTTTGGGGGATGTTGGGGTTTGCGCCACAGGAAAACTCACGTAAAATAAAAATCCACGTAAAACGAAACAAAGCAAAACTGCACTTCCAAAGTAGAGCAAAAGGGATGTCATTAGACAAATTCCTCCCCCCTACATACTTGTTTGAAATGATAAATAAGCAACAGCAGCTGTTTTTTTCCACAGGCATTGGGCTGCCTGCCGTAACCTGTCGAAAGGCCCCGAGCAGTGTTTCAGAAAGCAACTTGCGTCTCACCATGATTTGGCTGAGACTACATTCTTCCACAGAAAACGCTGCTCCCTTCTATAGAGCAAGGTGGTGTATGCTGGTATTGGGGTCCATTACAGTGGACATCAAGTGCATTTAGCAACAGCTGACTAATCATATTAATTGGTGGTTCTGGACTGCAGGAAGTGATGCAGGTGTAAAAGAGAAATAGATGCAAGGGGTGAGAGAGGATTGTTGTGGAATGGGGGATTGGGGGGCACCTACTGAAGAATTTAGAGTTCCTTTTCTTCGCCGTCCTCCCAATGGAGTCCACCACTTTCCTGAGGGGGTGAGGAGAAAGAAGGAAGAATGTGTGTGTGAGAGAGAGAGAGAGAAAGAAAGAGAGAGAGACATGTATGAAGAAAAACAAAATGTATGTTAAAGGTCAATGCTGAAATCTTGTTACGCGCTCATGTAATAAAATACTAAAGTCCGTACCAGATGGTACAAGAATTGCTGATGTTATCTAGTACACATGCCCCCGTTACATACAAAAGCTCCATGCCTTCGCGTTCAAGAATGCACAGGATACTCTAAGAACCCTTGAGTGGGGGAGTGCTTTACGGCCTCTTTCTGGAAACCTTATTTCATGTTAAACCGTTGCTCATTCCTATTTTTAGAAAGTCATGTAGTTTAACGACATGATGACCAGAAATTATACCGTAACTCTCATTATACTGTATATGAACTTCAGATAAATATTGAGAAACATTCAAAGTTCTTCTCATCTTTGAACAAGCTTGCCTAACTTGTATTGATTGACAAGGGGTCGATTTGTCTTACCTTAATTCTACCTCGTTCCAGCTCATACGCATGTCCTCGCTCTCCTCCTCTGTAAAGGTGCACACACAGACACATGGGTACTCAGTGCTACAGGTCAGGTTACCTCCCAAAAAGTTATCACACGTTTGTGTAGTGACACAAACTTATGTACACAGCCACAGTAAGGCTGGTCAGGATTTCTCCTCCACGTAAGTGTCACATACACACATAAGTGCCAGCAGACAAGATTATCATCACATCAGATAGTCACACATGCATAGTGTTGGAAATATAAAGGCCCAAATAACAGTATATGGCCATGCTCACACACATAATATGCACAGAAAAGAAGAATAAGGTTAGACACAGCAGGTCCATGTAAAAGTGAAATAAATGCATGCGGCTGTGCTTACTCATAAGACTTGGACATAAAATCAGACCACATCGCTAGACCCAGAATACAGCGTAAAGCAGAGCAACAACAACCACGACCCAGAAACAAGAGCGAAGCAAGAGTGTTATGAGCCCAAGCTCTGTCCATCTCTCTCGTGCTGTGTGTACAGTACAGTATGTGTGTGGGTGTTTAGTCCAAACCTCCGGTGAAACTGTTTAAAAGCCTCCATGCTTGTCCGATCTGGGGTATTCTGAGAAGAGCTTCCATTTAGTGTCAGAGTAAGTGTGAACTACTCTACGGTTGCCTGTCGCGATACTCCTCTCTGACATCACAGCCACTCACGGGAAACAGACCTCTAACGCCTCCCGCCATAGGGAATTCCAGCCTTACTCAATCAAACTGTGTGTGACTGTCTAGAAAATATCCTCTTTCCCAACAGCACACACCTTTATTATTTCTAGGAACCCTCACTGTGACAGGACATTCATATTTTACACTCAGTTCAAACACAGACAATAAACAACATGCAACTCAATAGTAATGCAACGGTGGTCACCTTTCCCTGGCAGATGATTACTGTCCAGACTTTATGGCCTTTCAGGCTTATGAGGGCAAGCAAGATTTGTTAACTACAATCTGGACCAGGCCCCCCTCTGCTACTTGTCAGCACATTTTGGAGTTATTACTTACTGCCACTGTCCTGACAGCTTAGCCTCTGTTTTTCTCGTTGTTTACGTACTATTACCAGGCTTATATGCTTTTAAACTCAAAACCATTCTACCAAAAGAGAGTAGCTCTGTGGTTCAGCTCAGAACACTGCACAAAATTACCCTTTTCAGCACAACATGGCCAAAAGACTCCAGATAGCATGTTAACGTTTAGCATGGCCAATCTGGCTAGTGGTGTCAGTGTGTGCTCTTCAGGCAGTAGCTTACTGGTGGAGCAAAACTCCATGTTCCCACTGGAACTGGCTTTTCATGATGTTGCCTGTGCTCCAAACCAGGGCCTCGACCACAGGGCCTCATGAGATCCACCAATTGGCCACAAAGCACATGCAGATCTGACCACCCAAGCTGACCAGATCAGTGACCTCAGAATTGACCAACCCCCCCACTTCCCTCCTTTTTCAAACACTGACATACAGCAACTGATGGATAAAGTGTTCAGTGTTAAGTAAGACGCTCTGTGTCCATCTGTCTTACCTGAGGCGAACACTCTGGTCCTGCGGTCTCTACCCACTTCTCCTCCTTCTCCTTCTCCTTCTCCCTCCTCCTCCTCTTCCTCCTCTCGTTTCTCTTTCGGCACCGTCTTGCGGATCCCCCTCCTCCTCAGTCGCGCCTCTGTGCCCAGATCCCGAAAGCTGTTGGTGCTTAGTATCGCACATTTATCCCTCTTCTTCATCTTTGCCACTTCCCCCTTACCCCCCTCCTCCTCCTCCTCCTCCCCTCCCCCTGTCTCCGTCCCTGCCTCCCTTTCCACAGACGAGTCACGAGACCGGGTCAGTGCCTCGGTCGACTCGGCTTCGGAGTCAGTGTATGCCTCTTGCCCTGACCCCTCTCCTTCCTCTGCACCCTCGGCCACCTCTTCCTCGCTTGCCTTCTCATCTTCCGCCCCCTCTATTTGTATTTGTATGCTCACCCCTATCTGTGTGTTAGCCTCCGCGTCTACGTCACTGTCGACAGGCGCGCGCGTGTCACCCTCTCCATGCATGTGTGTCTCACTCTCCCCATGCACCTCTGCCTCCCTGTCCACATGCACGTCGGCGTGTGTTAAACTCCCAGCATGCACCACGCTACCTCTCGGCTCCTCCCAGTGCGCCGACACTTCCTCCTCCTCCTCTTCTTCCTCCTTCTCCCCCGGCGGCGGGTGTGACTCAGAGTCTGAGTCCGGTGTTTCTAGTCTCTTCTGGACTGTGGCATAGACTGGCATGGGCCCCGGTGGATTTTGGTTTGGATCGGCGGGCCTCTTAGTCTGGGCTTCGGACGCCTCCTCTAACCCTTGGTCCTCGGAGATGCCGAGGATCTCTCGCACCACGTTCTTGGCCCACTTGAGGTGCGGCGCCTGGGAGTGCCGCTTCACCTCCTCCGCCGTGGCCCAGATCTCTGCATCCCCACCGGGCTGCTGTGCAGAGGGTCCGGCTTCCTGTCTCCCGTCGTCTTTTATAACAGCGTACCCGTAATCCTCCAGCCCGCCGGGCATGTCTGTGCCCGCAGGTGGGTGTTGTGCAGTGACCTCTGGGGAGGAGTTTGCGTTGGTTCGGTCATCTGATGATGCGGTCACCTCCTCCTGCACGTGTTCGTTAGAGAGTGATTTTCTCTCCGGCTCCTTCTCTGCCTCTTGCGTGTTTGGTGATTCAGCCCTTTCATCCTGATCCCTGTCTTTGGATGGACTGGGTTCCGGTTTGGGTCTTCCGTCCCCAGTGAGGTCAAGAGACCTACGGTTGTTGTACTTGAGTTTAGAGTAGTCCGTTCGAGGCACTGATTCGAGGTTATCCAGATCAAGATAGGCCCTTCGACTGTGCGACTCTTTTCTGAGCACCGTGACAGGCTTGTTTCTGTCTGACTTTGTCCTCATCATGTCGTTCCCTGCCTCCACCCCTCTCTCATGAACTCTTTGGGACTGCCTGGTGGCTTCATCTCGGACCCCGCTGTCCCAGAATTCCTTGCAGTCCTCGAAATCGTCCTCCTCCTCCCCTCCGCTGGAGACGGTCACAAATCCGTCCTCCACGGAAGGCGACGTCCGCCACACGCCCAGTACCTCTCCGTCGCTCAGGCCTTCGCTCCCCTCCTCCCTCTCTCGGTCGCTCTCCTCTGTTATGTTGGCCTCCCTCTCGTCCGTGCTCCCCGACTCAGAGCCCTCTCCTGCTCCCTCCTCAGGCCTACTCCCATCTCGGCCGCGGTTCCTAGCGAACTCTCCGGCTTTCTCCAGCTTGCGGAACTTGTCCTGCAGGCCTTGGCTGGCCGCCTCCGGCTCTCTGGCCGTCTCTCTCCTGCTCTCGAGCAGCTCCTCCTCTTGCGAAGCCTCCCGCGAGGTTTTTCCCCTCTCGGAGCCTGGCACCAGCCACATTCTCCTCATGGTCCTCCCCTCGTCTGCCCGCTCGTCCCGGTCAGCTCCCGCCTTGCCAGTTTCTTTCTTTCTCTCTCTCTCATCTTGAGCGGTCACACTCCTCCTCTCTCCCTCACGCGCCGTCGTGTCCTGTCTCTGAGGCCCTTTGTGTTCTTCCTGGACTGGAGGGGGTCTGTTGAAGTCTGGCTCTCTTGGCCTCCTCCTCTCTCGCTCTCGCTCTGGAGTGCTCTCGTGTCCGGGCTCTCGGCCTTTGTTGCCGTCCCTCCCACCTCTCCTCTGCCGCTCGTTCTCAAGGTCACTCCCTGACATCCACTCCCCACTGCTCGCCCGTGACTGAGTCCGAGGCTTCTCACTACTCGGGGCCCTAGGCTGGGTCCTAAACTGTGCACTGCTTGGTGATGAACTCCCTCGGTCCTCCCCTTCCCTTGCCCTCTCTCTCGGTCTCCTCTGCTCTCTCTCCCTCTCTGCAGGACGCTCGCCCTCTCTGCGTTGGGCCACATTGTCATCACGTGGGTACGGTCGTCCATCTTGCCTCTCTCTGCCACTCCTGTCATCCCTCCCCCTGCGCTGTGGGTCACTAAATTCATCCCTCCGCTTGTCCACAACTTTGTCCGTGTCCCTCCCTCTCTCTCTCTGTCTATCCCGGTCGTAGTACCCGTCCCTATTTCTGTTTGTTTCTCGCTCTCTTTCCCCCTCTCTCTCTCTCTGTCTCTGTCTCACTCTTTCTCTCTTCTCATCTCCTTCATTATCTCCCTCGCTCCTGCTGTGCTTATATTGCAGAGTCGCTGAATATTCCACCCTTCCTCTAACGTTCCCTCTGCTGCCCCCATCACTCTCTCCCTCGCTCCTTGCATCTCTCCGTGCTTCTCTCATGTATTCTCTCCCGTCCTTGTACCCCACTCTTGACCTGTCCATCCCTCTCTCTTCCTCCGTCGCTCTCCGTCGTTGGGGAGAGCAAGAGCGATTTGCTCGGTCACTCGCTCTCGGTCTTCCTCGCTCTCTGTCCATCTCGCGTGGTCCACGTGGGTCATTGCCCTCGGGGTTACGGTCACGCCTCCTCTCTTGGCCGCTGGGGTCATATTCCCTCACTTCCTCCCTTCTCCTATCCTCCCTGTCCAAGCTTCTCTGCACGTTCTTCTTCCAGTCCTCTATCAGCTGCCCTCTCTCCCTCTTCCTCCGCCTCTCCTCCTCCCGGTACCTCTGGATGTCCTTGTCCCTCCTCTGGGCCAACTCTCGGTCCCTTTCTCTACTGCGGTCCCTGCTAGGCTCCATCCTCGCCTGTCGCTCTTGGTTTCTGTCTGTGCACCTCTCCACCTCCCTGTCTCTCCTCTTCCTCTCGTCCTCCGGGATGATGTTGGCTCTCCGGTCTCGCTCCCGGCTGGGTTTTCTCATCCTGGGGAAGGTGTCTCCTTTTCCCCTCTCTCCCTCCCGATCCACCACTGGGCCTGGCTCCAGCATGGACACCACTCTGCCGTTGGAACGCTTGGCCGCCTCTCGCTCTCGCCGATAGTCTCTCTCCGTTTCTCCCCCTCGTCCCTTGAAGGTGGTGAAGCTCGGCTCCCTCTCTCGGTTCCAGCCCCGGGCGTCTGGCTCTGGGTCCCTTGGTCTCTCGCTTGTCCGGCCTGCGTCCTTCTCTCTCCTCCAAGCGGCGTGTGGGCTGACATCGCGACCACCGCGCTCTGCTATTCGCAGCGTGTCCGTGTGAGTCAAGTTGGTGCGTCTGGTTTCCATGGCTACATACTTTCCTCAAACCTGTGGCGGCAGAAAAAGCACAACATTAATTAGCTGCTTTTTCTCAGGCTAAGCCATGAGAAGAACACCTCATCCTTCTTATCGTATTGCATTTGGCTCAACAAAATGGTGACAAGATGACAGGGAGCTCCATGTCCTTTAGAGACCGATAAATGCTTTGAATGAGAAAGATCATTCAGTCAGCAGCTGAAATGGGACCAAAGCCCCTTTTTCCACTGTTGACAGGTCATCTTCCTTATCATCAGTTAAAGGCATGTGCCTCTGGAACGAAAGGAAAACTGCACTGTCTGTTATGGTTTCCTAGCTAGAGAATGCCATGGCATGAAACATTTATGAAAACAGCGGCTACAGCAGGCAACAACTTTGTGGATTATAGGGAAAATGTAAATTGACACATTATTGGCTGATGAGATATACAGTAAGCAGTCAAATCAAACTTTTCGCAAAACATCAATTACAACAAAATATATAACAGACCACCAAGTGTAGCCTAAACTTGTGAAAGGTAAATTAACTATAAGACCTGCATACCTGCATATGACATCATTTCCTGTCACATTCCAGACTGATGTTAAGGATAACAAACTCACTGCATAGATTTCTAACACTGTCTTTCCATTTCAGTCTTGTGTATTTGCAAGTTCACTGAATTCATTCTCCCTCCCATTTCACAAATCCCTTCAACAATGTGAAAGGAACACTCCTAAAATGGCTGTTGAACTGCAAATGACTTTTTTCTCTAAATATGCTTGCAAGTGAAGAATGCAAGCAGTAATACACAGGGCCTAACAGGGAGAGAGAGAGAGACAGAGAGAGACAGAGAGAGAGGAGACTATTACAACATGGTGGACTGACACCCAACTCGGTGAATCACAGGAAACAGACATGTATGACCAGATTTTGTCACATTTTAAACTTTAAACGGAAAAAAAGGGTCACTGAGTTTGAAAGTAACGCTGACTGGTCAGAAATGACAGTAGCAAATCTCAGTTTCACAACTAGCAACCTGATAGTTGTGGTAAACAATAGTTGAGGGCAGAGTATGTGTAGTTTAGTGGGGGTTAGTAGAGGTAGAGGGGGAAAAGGCAGTCAAGCGGAGCGGAGAACTCACCTGAGTTTGGTATTTGGAGAGATCACAGCTCTCTCCCACCTCTGTGTCGTTCCTCTGTCTCAGAAGATTTCTCAGAGGCTAGCAGGAATTGCACAACACACACACATTCCACATATCTGTCTCGCTCTCCGCCGTGTGAGTGCTCAGAGGCCGGGCTCTCGTGTCCACGCCAAGGTGCGCTCGCCTGCTTCGTTCGAAAGTTTCATCCAGTGCCTTGCCCGCGACAAGACCTTGTTTGCACAAATTCTCACTCCAAGGAAACAAATGTTTACTCCACCACAAGAGCCTCTCCCCTCTCCGTTCCTCCCTCTCTCACTTTTCTCTCTCACTCTCTCTCTCTTCTCTTTTTCTCCCTTTCGGTTTGGCCCCCCTCCTCCCTCCCTCCTCAAATTCCCAAACAAGTCTGAACAGATTGACACTTATCTCACCCCTCTTCTCCTTGCTTCTCTCTCTCACACACACACACACACACTCTCTCTCTCTCTCTCTCTCCGTTCAGTGTTGTTTCACAGTCGAGTACATCTCATCCTGAAGGCAGTTTTCTTTAAACAGTCTCCCCCTCCTCCTTTCTCTACTCGACCCTGTGGTGTTTAGTTAGTGTTGATCTGAGATTGCGCCAGAGCTCTCTCTCTCTCTCTCTCTCTCTCTCTCTCTCTCTCTCCCTGTTGCTCCCTTTCTGTGTTAGTCCTGGTTGTTCGCTCTCACACAGAAACAGGAAGACTACCTCTTGTGTGTCTTTGTCCAACACTGTGATTGGCTGCTGAAAATGTCTTGGGTGTGTCTCCACACTCAGACAGGTAAAGGCAGTATGTGGACCTGTATGTGTTGTACTGTTTGAAAGAGGGGGGAGGGGAGGCATAGCCTGTCACATATGGGTTAACATACACACACACACACACACACACACACACAGCGGCCCTGCCTGCAGCCAGAAGGTAATAAAACACTAACAGCATTCTCAGAAAAACACATTCTGGGAAAAAAACTGGGAGTCCTCAGACTTAAGAAAATAAGACTGTCTTTCCCCAAGCTGGGCTTGGACATGCAATAGCGCACAGACCTTAGTAGGCATTGTGAGTCATGCCTCTTAGGATAAATTCTTCCTTTGAACTTCCTCACTTTATCGGTCAGTATGTGGAACAGAGAAAAAATACTTAATCTCTCTGACGAATGACAGTGTAATTTAATAGGCAATCATGTGATGTAACCATTTGCTTTAAAATAGTCTACATTATGAAAAAAACACATTCTCCACAATGTTCCTGGATTTATTTTGCAATATAGCTTTTAGTGTATTTGTAAATATCCACCCCTGAAAAGGCAACCCCACTATAACAACAGTTAAAAAAAAAAAAAAAAGGTAAAGAAAAAATGCTTCATGGATGAACAGAAATAACAAAACAACAGAAATTCAGACTTAAACTGGGCGGAACTGGTTTAAGCCAGATATGTGTTGAAGTGATCAGGCCCCAATTACTTCTCATTCCCATACAAAAGGGTTTTCAGCTGGTGAGCTCACACCTTAAAGGGAGTGTGAATATGGGACACATTACAGATACCACTTTGAGACTTCCTATTCCAATGCATTTAATGAAACATGTTGTGTGTGTGTGTGTGTGGGATATAAGAACATTTGTAAACACATATGAAACTGAATATAAAACTGCAGAGAGGTTTGTGCTTCTCACACAGTCTAACAGTGTTGGCTGAGCATTTTATTTAGATTTCATTCAATTTAATGTCTGGCACTTCAGCATAGTCATGTGTTGGCTTTAAAACAGCAGGTCGCCAACAACAGACATTGTCTGGGATGTCTTGGAGGGTTTAATCTGGGGAATTCCATTTTCTAAGGCCGAAGGACTTCATTTGCACCAAAATAAACATTTGGCATAATCACATCATGGGAAACAAACGGGCTGTGCTTCAAAAGATGGTCAAAGACTGCAGAAGTCTGAACATGATGTGGCACCAAAGATTCCTAATTTATTTTATTGTGTTCATAACACAGAGGAAATAACTGTTTATGAAAATAGTCTGCTAGATAAATGTTACATGGTCTACTATATTCTAATTGTTTGTTGTAGGCCTATCATTAACTCAATTGTACGGATTTATATTTTGGCTGTTTTGTTTGCAGTAGGCTAGTCTACTATCTATCAGTATGGAGTAGGAATTGTTTGTAAAGTCTTTAATTGTAGAAAAGCCCATATACCTATGCCTTTTCTAAGTCAATATGTGTTAACTATAACCTATTTAGGCTGAGGTAGGTCTACTGTCATGGAGAGACAAAAGGTGAGTTACCGTGCGTCCTTCATCCAAACTGATTTATGCAAAGTCAAAGGCTTTAATGTAAATGTAAAAAGATAAGGCACATATTTGGTCACAGTCGCCAACAATGACACATTTCACCAGGGAAATTGTCACAACTTCCTACAGCATGCTTCATTACCTTGCAATGAATCCAGTAGGGGCGTTAAATGACACGAGTTCCGCTTGTTACCGGACGCGCTTCATGCAGAGTCACATGCGCCAGAGATGCGCACCGTTGTTTAGTTTCACTTCCGCATTTGGAGAATGACAAAGTATTGGCTGTTCGATGTACTGTTCTGAGATATGTTGAGATCCAGTTGATTGAATTGTAAATTATCCGGGATTGAATACAGATCTGAGCAATAGTGTTTTTGTCCATTCTTTCGACGGTTTTGGCATGACTAATCATAACTCCTAGTACAGTGGGCTAACCTCGAACGAAGGAAACTGGAAGTGTGCATCGTTACCGTCTCATTTTGTAGCAACCTTCCCCTCTACAATCGTCTTGATAGCAATCTTCTTCACTACTGTGCAACGAAATAATTCAGGTATGACTGTAATTCGGTTTACGCTAAGTAGCCTACGCATCAAAGCTATGCTAAAAGAGTTGCAAGATGGCAGACCCAACTATTGTTAACATGACACCTGTGCAAGAATGAATTAGTAGGCTACCCTATTTCTCTTGAAACTATCCTGTTTATGGTCTCCCCAAACGTATTTGACTTTTGCAATTTATTTGTTGTAAATAGGAGTGATAGATGAGTGATTAACATATTTTATTGTGGGGTCATGATATGACATGCTTGTGGCTTCCTGATCTTTCAACGTTACATTTCCATTACCTTATTTAGAAACATGTCCCTGGTCGTGGCGATCACCTTTCAGTTGATGTTGTTGATGGTTGATGGGCTAGCGAGCAATTATACGAAGAACTGCAAGCTGGGCCCGGGCACGGCTGAGCGTGATGCTCTTAACCTTCTAGAGCCGCTCACGAATAAAAAGTAAGACGCGTTGCTTGGTCTATTCTTTGCTCGTTAGATTATTTCGATATTATTTTTTTCCCAGTATCACCTACATTATTAATATAAAGAAATTTGATGTTTGTTTTAGTTATTCTGCTGTACACCAAATGGGCGGCGACACCTACACCTACTACTTTCAGGTGTGTGGAGATGCAAATGGGACACCAGGTGCTGGACTGGTTCAGGTAGACGCCCAACAGAAAAAAGTTGTGATTGGATACTACAATACCACACAGGCCATTTCAGGAAGTGAGTATGTTTTCATGAACATTAACCACTTCATACATAGGCTACTTGAAGTGGTTAATATATTTGTTGCTGTTGTTGTTGTTGTTGTTGTTGTTGTTGTTGTTGTGTTGTATATTCTGCTCCAGACCTGCAAATTTGAACCTAACTTTTAGTTGGATGCAGGTTGTCTTCTTCCTCAATGTTAGTCTGTTTCTATAAAGTAGTAATTTCCCTTCAATATATAATACTATAGCAAACAGTACTTTCAGCTGACCATAGATGTGAACAGTTGTAGCGATATACTGACATAGGGCATCGACATATGGCATATGGCGGTATGGAAGTCCATACTTTGCTTAACACTGGTGTTTTGGAAACCGTGCAAGTGACTGTCAAAGGAGGAAGCAGATGAAACATGTTCACCCATCACTAAGAGAGCATCTTAAACCATCCCCAAACCTTTATAGATGTCAGTCATTAGTCAGAGACCATTTTAAACCCCCGTTATAATCAGAAATGCATTGCATAGCACTTTTTTTGACACCTGCAAGCACTTAAACACTTGACATCATCATTCCTCACATTCACCCATTCACTCATGCACCAATGGCAGAGGCTACCATGCATGGCGCCAACCTGCTCATTCGGAGCGCTGGGGTTAAGTGTCTTGCTCAAGGACGCTTTGAAAGGGTCAGGAGGAGTTGGCCTTTCAGTTGCTGGACGACTCCTCTACCGCCTGAGCCACTGCTGGCCACAATATAATGCATATTATATCTATAGCAATGCAATCAGATTTTGGAATCCTATAGGACTTTTTGGACTCCACATTCTGGCTCCTGGCTACATCTGTGCTTTAGATTTGGTCCTCTGACTGACAGGCGCACACTGTAGATCAGGGGTGGGCAATTATTTTGCCCAGAGGGCCTTACTGACTTTGATAAAGTAAGCCGCAGGCACACATTGGTTGATTGACACACAATATACTGGATGCTAACTGAGAGGAAATTAGCCTGTTGATACATGACAGATTAACGTAGTCTATTTACAGTATGCAATACTTGCAGGCCCATCCAGAGACCTGATTATTTTGTTTTCTTAAAACAATGTCAACTGTATCTTTATCTAGCCTCTTGTCATCATCACAGCTGCTTGATCATTGAATATAGAAATGGAGCAGATACATTATTTTTTTCCCCTCTTGTGCATGAAGATACAATTTGTGGCATAACTTTGTAACTTCTTAATGCATGCTTTGTATCCAAATGTCTATAATTATGTTGCCTAGGGTTATTCTTTGAAGACAGCGATACTTTCTTGGCTTTTTAAACATTTTAGTTTTGAACAGGCATTCCTCACAAACAACTGAGGTGTTTATTTATTACACACACGAAATACAGTTTGCTTTTCTGTGCCATATTCATCTAAATTTCACATTGATTTGTTTAGCAAGCACTGTTGTGAAGCTTGTCATTTGAAATTTGTGAAGAGTAATGTTCAACAATTAGCTCTTCAGCAACTTAAGTTACAGATGGCGCCCTCTGTTGGATTGAATTTAATAGAACTAGGCTTTGCTAACGTTAAGGTTAAGTCGCAGAAAAGAAAACTGTGGCACAGTTTTTGACTTTATTTTTCCCATTGTGTTGTGGGCCAGGTGAAAGTAGTATGAAGGCCGGGTCTGGTATAGTGCCCAGGTCTACTACATACCATACAACCATGATATTTTCCAGTCACACACAGTGGAAATCTCATACACTTGCCACCCTATGAGCCAACATGGCCTAGATGAAGTTAACCTGTTGTGGCAAGCTGACCAGAGTGTGGTGTCCATGTGTTTATCCCCACAGGTGACTGGGTGATGCTCACTTATGGACTTGGAGAGAAGTACGACAAGCACTGCAGCCAGGAGCACAGAAGAGCCTTGATTATGATCTCCTGCGACCGAAATGTTGCTGCGGTGAGACATGTTTCAATTCTGGGGACAGGGAAACATAGTGTAGTGGTGGTTCTAGGCCTGTCAAAATAATCACGTTGTTGACTTATGGTAGCCTACAGTATATTAACTTGACCTAATTTTTGTGATCTACTTACATGGACTCAACCATTTATTGTAGACAGTGTACATTGTATATGATGCGGGTTTGTTTACATAAGAGTGAATGTCATTGTTAGTTAAGCTTCTGTCTTTTCGTCTGCAATCTGTGTCGGAGGTAGGTCTCACTAACTATGACCACACACAAGTTTTACCTGCTTGCCTGATGCCTTGACCTTGAACTTTCATGGGTATTTCACCATGCTCTCATTCTGCACCATTCACACCTTTGTTTTTCTTGGCAGCAACAGCTTGTGTGTGTGCGTGTGTGTGCGCGACTGAAACGTGCCTCTAGAGAAGTGTGCCTGTACTATTTTAGAAATAAGTGGAAATATTTTTTGTTAATTCAAATCATAAGATATCAACTAGCTTATAAAACTACTTTCTGAAATTCTGATTCCAATGTCTAAAGATAATTAAAGATTAAAAGTTAATTTCTCTTTCAAAGGGTATATACTTGTTAGCCTAGCAGTTTAGAAACTCACCATAGCAGGGCTCAGTCGGAGGGGGGGATAAACGGTTGTCCCTCTCCACGCAATAGGATAGTGTGTAGCGACTTATCTTCTTGTTTTCAAGTAGCAGTGCTTAACGGTCGCAACTTCTGGTCGCATGTCATCATTATGTTAAGCCCGCCCACTATACACGATGTGATTGGTTTTGCTAGATTGGCTGCCGCTAGGGGCGTCTAGATTTCTAGGCTATATATATGTATTTTTATACTTCTCATCATTTCATTTTCATGAAATGGCTTAAAATGACAGCCTTATTTATTGCAATGAGCTTTCAATATATTGCCCGACTAAAAGTACATGACTGTTGTAGGTGCTCCTGCATGAGACTTTCAGTTCAGCTCACAGTCAGTTAAGGCTTCATCAAAAACAAATGCAGGTTTCATCTTGGTTATCATCATCAAATAATTTTGATCTGCCCATTATATGAATTTGTCAAACGTTGTCTGATTTATGTTTTGTTTTTACTGTAATGGTATGAAATTAGTGTTGTGCAGGATATACCCTTGGTTTTAGGCTGTTATGTAATTGCTTGCGAATCATGTTAAGTAAACTGAGGTTCATGTTGATGCCGTTAGCCAGTCATTGGAGCCGAATGACTCATAGTGCTTGTGCCCAGGTCACTGGCTTTGATGATGTTTCCCAGAACTAAAGATGCCCCACCCCCAACCCCACTGTGTCAGAGAGAAATGTTTATATATACAGTTTTTTGGTCAAATAGAGCAGCAGCAAATTCAGCAGCAAAGGAAAACATACAGTACATATTCTCTCTTTCATACACTCTTTCACGCACTCTCTCTCTTCATATACTCTCTATCTCACACACTCACACTCTTTCTCTAGCTCTTTCTCCCCATTTTAATATCATCCCTCCCCTCGTTTCCACTGTAACTCTTAGAGCGAGCTGAAGGTGGTGGTAGAGAACAGGGATCGATCGGAATCCTGCTTCTACCTGTTCGAGCTGGATTCCAGTGCGGTGTGTCCCGTGGTGCCCTCCAAGCTCAGCGCTGGCTCTGTGCTGCTCATCATGTAGGTATTCCCGTCACATTGGTCTGACGTGCACACAGCCCACCTGACACGCTCATTATGACTGGAGACTGTAGACTGTAGACACTCATCACCATGTAGGCGCATCACCACAGGAACAGGAAGTATTCATTTTGACTGGAATGTTCTACTTAATGTGTTCATTTATTTTGTATATGTGTATTTTGTTTTCTCCTGATTTCTCATATGTCTTGAGGGCTGATGTGGAAAACTCTGGTTTAAGAGACCAGGTCCTACCATGTTTTGTTTCTAACTGTGCATTTTAATGTTGGTGATTTCAGCAATTTGCTGATCTACCCACCTGATTATGTGAATGGTTGGAACAAATTGGTTGGAGCATTGTCTAGTTGATGTAACAGATGAAGTGATGGAGTATGTAATTGAGGGACCGCTGTCACACCACAGGGTTTATCCTTGCTGATCCTGGTCTAATAATCACATGTGCCCCGATGCTGATGGCTTACAGTAATGGTTATGTAATATTATTTTATCTTAAAATAATGGCTTCAAGCTCATTTTGATTCTTCTTACAATAAGGAGAATAGAGTCTCATGACATTGCTGATGCACTTCTGGAACATCTGGTAATGCACTACAACATCACTGTCATGGGTAGAAGTGTGACCCTTTGGGTGGAGTATGTCCCTTTTTTTGGTTTGAGAAGAATCGGGTACCCCCTTTAATGAGTACCCATGTTGAAAATGGACAAAAAGGGACATTTGTAAACAGCGTTCCTTTAAACCAGGTAGGCAGAGCAGGGAAAGATAGACAGAATGTAGAGCAGGTTCCCACAGGGGCAAGACTCGTCAAGAACTGTTGTATTAGCATGTTGATTGTTGCTGTGTAACTCCAACTCCCACCCTCATCTTCTCAGAGCTGTCTGTTGCTTGGCGGTGTATCTGATTGGAGGATTCCTCTACATGCGATTGGTTGTTGGAGCCAAAGGGGTGGAGCAGTTCCCACACTATGCCTTCTGGTCTGAAATTGGCAACCTGTCAGCGGTAAGTTTGTTTGGATGGGGAATTAGCCAGCAATCTCAAATGTAACAATATATTTAGTATAGCTATGTTTTCATATAAACACGGGCACTTTTCCGCTTGGAGTTGAACTTTTTTCAATTCAAGGTGCCTGGGATGCCTCCGCAAATACACAATGCAGTTGCGCAAAATGCGTACTGCCAATACGAAACAACATAAAAAAGCTCCACCTCACTCAGGGTTCCCAGGGGTCATGACATTTCTGGAGTATCATGAAATTCTAGAAAGTCTAATCCAGACATGGAAAGTCATATTTTGCTCACTGCAAAAATCGCATCCTGTCTGATCGTTCCCTAAGAGAACATTAACTTTGTTCTGCCTGACTGTTACCATATTACCCCCAATTAGTGGCATTGTGTTACACATTTAGAGTAGCCTTTTATTGTACCAGTCCAAGGGACATCTGAGCAATAATCATGCTTTCAAATCAGCGTCTTGTGGCACGGGTCAGGTGAATGAATGATCTTGATGAAGGTGCTGAAGTGCTCACTAACAAAGAATATAAATAATGAATTTGATAACCAAATTCATGAGGAGTAAGCTTTTTGTGTATATAGAATATAATTTATATATATATATATATATATTTCAATTGAAGTATGCTTCAATTTATGTCTAAAAAGTGAACAATAAGAGCAAAAACAAAAATGTTGCGTTTAAATATTTGTTTACGATACACTTGGTCCATCCCGCCATCATGGAAAGTGGCTTTTTGTAATCTTAAATATTTCTTCTCCATTGTTATGCGTCTCTAAAATAACTGGTTTGAATGCATCTGTGATATCAATTGCATAACTGAAATGGTCGTATGAAACATGACCAATTAATGGCTTTGCTGTGGAGAATGAATAGCTGTGGAGAATGAATAGCTTTCCTTTTTCCCCCCTAGGATGGCTGCGATTTTGTTTGCCGTTCCCGTGGCAACCGCCAGGAACCACCCACATACACGGGTGTGGCAACAGAACCTCTTGGGGAGGAGCCGGAGGAGAGGGATGATCACCTGCTCCCCATGTGACCGCGTGGTATGCAATGCATGTGGAACGGCAGTGCTTTGCTGTGACGGCTGTTTTGATTTTGATACCGAGAAAAAAACACAACAGGAGTGGCTAGATCGGGTCTCCGAGGGCCATTATCGCTGAATGGCTCTCCCTACTGCTCTGCTGTACTTGTGTTCCCTCATAAGTTGGCAGTGGCACTAGTATTGTATAATTTTTCCGAATACCTGTGTGCATTGTTGCAGTCCTAAACCTGATCTCCACCCTGTCACATTACCTCTGCCTTGAAGGAATTTGCTACAGGAAGTGAAAGTCCTTGTCCTTGCAATGTTTCACTCATCAAAAAGTGAGAGTTGGAAACACTGTCAAGTGAAAACTCAGATTAGAATTTTTCTAATCATAATATCATCATTGATCATTATATCAGTTTTAATAAGACCAACAGTCCACACTATGCATCCACATTTGGTTATAAGCAGATGCACCCATTTCCTGATAGCTGATATTTTGAGAGCAAAGTTGTGAGAAAATGCACTGACGAAGAGAAGCACTTACGTGAGCACTTGATGCCATTTCAGGGAGTGTGATATATTGCAGACAGGGCTCTGACCAAAAACATTTTTTTTGTTCTTTTTTTCCAACTTGTTACATTTGTTTTGGTTTGAACAGCTTTGAATATTGTGCAATAGCTCCATTCTTGTGTTTGTCTGCAAGTTGATAATTTGACATCAAAGATGCAGTGGGTCAGTTCAATATTCACAAAATAGTTGCAGGCTAGCAGCTACTAGATGTGTTTTCTAAATACTCAAATTTGTCCCGTACATTTTCTACAGCACTCTGTTTGCAGCTCTTTCAATTATATCCTCAAAGCCCTACAATAATGGACATTAAGACATATATCCCTTGCTGTGATTTTGTTAAGTTCAGTTTTCATACTTTCTAGCAAAAATATAGGTCTTGGCATAATAAAATGGACATGTAAGGGTGCTCTCAAACATAAGAGACTTGGACTGAAAACAATGTTTTTAGTGTGCCCATATCTCTCTAATTTCTCTATACAAACAGCTCCAGGATGCCCCTCTTGCAGTGAAGCACAATCACTACTGGTGATTGTGCTGGTCATATGTTAGGTGGATGAACACTGGCTCCTAGGTTTGGGACTCTAGCTCTAAAAAGAGTTATGTGCTCTGGGTATGAATTCATTTCAACCAGGTGAAATGTTTGAACTGACAGCTTGCCGTTTTTGTGCTCATGATTCCTGCAGAGAAAATGTGTGTGGTTTTTTTTTTTTTTTTTTTTTGCTTTTGCATTAAAATTAGCTGATGTGAATAAAGTGTTTGGATACAATGTCAAGCAAGTTAATGGTGAAGGCTGTATTTCGTGTGTGTCATGTTGTCAAGTGATACTTGTTTAATTCAGCATAAAACAGATAGAAACTCAGTAGAAATTTTCCCATTAAGACTAAGAAACATTGAGAGAGCACACATAAGTAACAGTTGAGATTAGGGCAGCAAATAATGATTATCTCATAATTTGCAAATCGTTGTTTATTTTCTCAATTAATCAATTAGTTGTTTTGTCAGGAAATGGTGAAATCATGACAACTAATTGATTAATTGTTGTAGCCCTAATTGAGAGCTAGGTCCTACATATTATGTCCAGTTTCCATTTCAAAATGACTCATAATGTCTGAAGGGCTTCAGTAAGATTTCCTTTGAATATCACCAGAGCTATCAATATCTACAGAAGTGCATTTTATAATTTGTTAGGTTTGTTTACCTGCATTAATAATAAGTAAATTATAACTAAACCCACTATGATGGCCTTTTTCATGCCAAAACCCTACAACCTTCACCTAACATTAGTCGGGTTGCATCTCAGGTGATTTCCTTCTGGAAGATTAGATCTAACACTGCCAGGAAACAGGCCAGTACATCCCTCTGACAGTAAGCCCTCAGTTCATCAATGTCTGTCTGGATGCCCTTATCCAACTGGAGATAGTTCCAGTGAAAGTCCTGTGGGCTGTTACCTCTGTGATAATGTCTGATGACCATCGCAGCTCTGTTTGATAGAGGCCTCCTCAGCAGTGTAGCGTCTCTGTTCAGGATGTACATATAAGCTTGGGTCTGATAGCAGTACTCGTGGGATTTGATCAATTGAGCCTGGCAGTCGCCATTCGGCCTTTTGGTGAAGACCTTCCCCACCATGTCGCCAGTTGTGCCTTTACACTCAATCACAAGCCTCTCGTCTTTCCCTGAGGTTCCAGTGCCGGATTTTCCAGAGGATTTCGGAATGCTTGCTAAAAAGTCCAGTCTTCCTGTGAGGAAGCCACATTCCACTTTGTTGCCTTTGGTGTACCGTACCTTCTCCCCACCTGAGCTAATCACACCCAGCCCATGGAAGAACTTCAGGCATTCAATCTCGTCCATTTTGTTCTGGTGGAACCTCCCAAACCGGTCCGACGTGGACTCATCTAGAAGAGACTCATCTGAGTATTTCATGTTCTCTATATCCTTTGCGTTCACCCTCACACCGTCCGTCACTGTTGCCTTGTCGTCCTTAGGCGCTGAAGTGCTCCAGCCCCTAGTCAAGGCTGTGGAGTACATTTCAGGTGTGGAGATGGGTGTGCATTTATACCTGTCCTGCATCCTGAACCCTTTGCCTGTGCTTGTTGAATTCTTCTTCCAAATCTCCATCAGTCTTTCTCTGTCCTCATCTTTTTTGGGCTCGAAGAAAATTATCTTTGTGAGCTCAAGGACATCCCCACTGTTCTTCAGAGACAAAGTTCTCTTCACTTCCCTGCATCCCAGTCGTGGTGTTATGCAGAACTGGATCTTGAATTTCTCCAGCTCAGTAATGATTGACTTAGCATCTAAAGTATGTTTTTGTGATTCTTTGATAACCTCAGGACTGAGGACCCCCTCTGGAAGCCTGATATGCAGCAGCTTCAGCAGGTGATGGTAGTCTTTTTCATCTGAAACCAATTCATCCGTCCTGTCAAGTTTTGTACCTGCCGCGAACGTCTCTTTACTTTTTCCTTTGCCTGTTGTTACTGCGTGACTTGGCACTGTTTTCCTGTTTTTGGTTCCTTCCTCTTCCTTTGCGTCTCTTTTGTTCTTGGTTAGTGCTTCTCCCAGCTTTCTCTCAGATGCTGCCTTTTCTGCTCTCTTGTTGATTCCCTTGCTTCCTGCTGGGTTTCCTGTACCTTTCTTCTGGTTTCTGAAGGCTTCACCTGAAGGGTGATTTGGGATCCCATCCACTCTCACCTGCAGAGTGAGCTCAACAAGACCCTCACCATTATGTCTTGTTGTTCCGTTGTCTATCTCCTTGCTCTCTCCTCTCTGGGCTTCATTTGCTGTCCCTTTCCTCATGCCTCCTGGTAACATCTTGTTCATCCTCCTCTCTATTGACTCCTTTACAGCCAGGTCATCTTTTCCGACTCCTTTCTTGTCTCCGGGTTTTTTAGTTGTCTTGTCTACTTGCTGTTGCTTGTCTGTCATTGCTTCCTTGGACTCCTCCCTGTGGTTTCTTAAGACCGTGCCCTTTTTGCACAATCTTTCAGCATGAGGATGCGTCATTATGTTACGTAGACAAATGGAGAAGGAAATAAATACAAGGTCATTCATTTAAACGCTTACGTAAGTCTCATTTGCTCTCTCAATTCAGTTCAATTTAGTACACTGTATAGACCATCACTAAAGTTTTGTCAAAACAATGAAGTATACAGAAGTATATTAAACATCAACACAAAAATACAGAATCACATAATATGCGTGTCATTACACTGTTATCCCTCAGATAGACACATATACACATTAACACACCATATGAATGACTTATATCCATTGCCATTCAAGTCCAACACATTATGTAATCCTACACCTGGTTTCTGTTGCGGACACAGACTTGTGTATCGCAAAACCACTTTTCATCATTAAAGTTGAAGATTTACTCACAGAGGCCTCGTCTCAGTTCCTGATATGTTCACAAGCACTCACACTGATCAGGTATGACAACAACCTGAACAACCAGGGTGAACTTGACAGAGACACCAGTTACACCACTTCCTGAGTCAGATGTGTGAGGCTTTTTATAAACCAAATGGCATGTGTTATGTCACATAAACATTCTCTCTCTCTCTCTCTTTCTCCCTCCCCCTCTCTCTGTTGTCATTTGATTACTTATTTATTTCTTTATTTATTGAAGACATCTACAAATGTCAAAAATTTGATTAAGAAAGAAAGGGTATAGTTTATATAAAAAGCCCCTATGGAGTATATAAGATGTAACAAGAAAATTGGTATATGTTGGTACAATGAGTGCCTGAGATGCAGTGTCATGCTGTTGTTTTTTACATGTAGTGGCAAAACAACAGGAAGAAAAAGTATTGTCTATTGTTCATTCATAAAATGTGATCTGATCTTTAGCAAAGTCATTAGTAGAGACAAACACTATTGCTGAAGCTAATAACACAAAAGAATATTATTATGTCTTATTACAAAACACCCTTACAACATTAGTGTTGCTGCAGGGCTGTTGTTTTGTAGGGCTTTTGATGGTGGTTAACACTCTTGTTAAGTACCCACCACAAAGAAAACTGGGTAACAATATGAATTATAATCATTTTCTGAGTTTTTTTTTAGCTGGGTCCAAATTGACCCTAAGGATAACGAATGTCGGTAAGATTTGAGGGTAACATAAGGGTTAAGCAGTTTCACTCCGATATATTGTATTATATATAGCCAAGCAAATGTGTTTCCCACAAGACAAACTAACCACTAGATGGTGCTGCTTCTGCTGTATAAATAGGCTGTAGAACACACAGTAACAGATGTAGCTTACTTGAGTATGTGCATGATGTTGGCCTTACACCCCTCCAGCACACACACACACAAACAAACAATACAATTAATCTGTTATATAAATTGTGGCAATTGGAAAATCCTGAAATCTCTTCAGTGGCCTAGGTGAGCAGCAGAGATATGGATACGGATACTTTGAATTGGCTAACTCAGCAACTGAGTGGAATGACAATTACGTAAATGGCAACACTTCTGAAAACAAGTAGCAAAAATAACTCCTCTGCAGCACTTCACTACTACTCTTCTGCTGGACTTTTGTGCTCTTCCCAGACCCACCTACAGTATGTCACCTATGCTCAGGAGATTATATAGGATCATTAAACTGTGCATGCACTATTACGCAGGACTGCAGAATGCAGGACCACATGCGCACACACACTGTAGTCTATATGCCTTGATGCTATTTCTAACTCCTAGTAGGGCCTAGGCCTTTCTGTAGGCTGCAATTAGTAGGCCTATATTTGAGTGTAGCTCTAATGGAAGTGAGAGTTGGCACACTGGGTTAATAAAAAACAAATAGTTTTTTATTCGTTTGGGAAAATTAGGTCCTAGGTGTTGATGAAATGCAATAGATATTTGTCCTGTTCAGCCACTTGAAAGGCAAGGAGAAAGATTTTTGTTTGTGCATATTTGCGCACGCCACAGGCCGTCCAACGTCATTTTTGGCGCCGGAAAGAGAATTGTAAACAGTTCAGGGGGCGGGGTTTCATAGCCTTTGCCTCAGCTCAACAATCGTTGTTTGCAGATTTACTAGAAGTCTGCTAAGGGGGGAAAATAGATATTTAAAGAAATTCACCATACTTGTACGGCAACAAACAAAACGACGAAGCGGTTACTACCAAGTATCTGGAACGCAAGACAGGATTGAGGTAAATGTTTACCTCGCCAGTGTTCCTCTGTTCTGCACCCTGGCCAGCTAGCTAATGTTGGGGAAAGCTAGCTGAAGCTATCATACCTAGCTACAGAGTTGTTATGCTAGATTAGTGAAGGCCCTCCGACGTTTTCACAGATGCAATAAATTAACAAGAGAAGGCCCGTCGGGTGTATTTAAACTTTGATAGTATTGCATGTCATATTTTGCTCAGATTCGCTGGTTTTCTCGAGAAACTTACTAATTTGTTTCTGTTGCACTGTTGCACCTAGCTTTTGCAAAACCTTCTCAGTTTTGTCATCAATCGTTCTGTCTTGACAGGTCAAATAGTTCTCAGTTGTTATCTTTAACTGAAATCTCCGCTGTTCTGTAGGGATTCCCATAACTTTGTGTTTTTTGATCATTTGATAAATTACTAACATGTGCCAGTAGTCCTTTGAAACGATAATGTTGACACTCAACCTTTTTTGCAATCCAGGAACAACTCAGAATTTTGGGTTTGTCTGTATAGTTGTATTATAGTGTTTAGTATAATAGCTTAGCTTGAAATGTAATGTCATAATTAAGTCCTGTCAGTTATGTGTATTCTGAACTGATATGTTTCCGTTTTTTTTGTACTCTACAATAGAGACCATGGAGGCAGGCGAGGACCAAAACTCTGGCTCTGCCAATGGCAACACTCAGTCAGGAGGGAACTCCCGCCCCCCTCAAATCGCTCACATGTCTCTGTACGAGAGACAAGCTGTACAGGTGAGAACATACAGTATTTGTAATGTTCTTATGTTCGTTTGACTCTGAACCTGGGAAGATGTAGCAACATGATGTATAATCATTCATGAAATAGATTTACGCATATTTTTTATTTGTATATTTTATAGAGAAATATACAAACATCTGACATAAGCCCAGAGAGGGTTAAAGCGGAGCAGTCAGTAATGAAGGATCTTTGATAAGCTGTAGTGTAGACATTTCAAACGCATCAACATTTTTTTATTTTATAAAAGCTGCTTGGCAAACACGCCAATGAGTATTCCTCCTCTTATTGAAATTCATTGCGAGTAATAATTATTCCAATGTGCTAGTCACACTTCACATTGATTGTTCCTAAGTGGCTTTGGATAAAAGCAGCTAAATGACTAACTGTAAGTGTGAAATCACAACTGGGTGGCACAGGGTAATGTAGTGTTGTTTTTTTGTTTGCAGGCCCTACAGGCATTGCAGAGACAACCAAATGCTGCTCAGTACTTCCAGCAACTGATGCTACAACAACAGATCAACACAGCTCAGCTGCATAACCTCGCTGCTGTGCAACAGGTTAGTTGAGCACACAGTGCTTTTCCTCTAGATGGATCACAAACTGGAGCACAGAGGCATGCTTTGACTCACACTCACTCACGGACACACTTGCGCACACACACACACACACACTCTTACGCACACACACACACACACACACGCGCATACAGCCTGTGTTATAGAGCACACCATCATGTGAAAGAGTAGATAATAAATCATGTATTCATTGACATGATTTGAGTCATGAGTGGAAGTGAGCCTTTGATAAAAGTAACCTGTTAATGATGGTTACTTACAAATCCCTCCCCTCGGTGTACTACAGTATACAGAACTGTAGTTCATGGCGGTGGTTCTTTTTCTGAACGCTTCAGCCAAAGATGATGGCAGGAAGGCCTCATGAAAATAATCAACATGTAGCCACTCTGAGTTGCAGCTGTACATTTGGTTGCCCCTGCAGATGTTGAGGGACGTAGCTGAACTCAACTCAAAGGCAATGTCTCACTCCGTGAACAAGAAAAGCGTCCACAAACACATTTGAGCATGATATTTTATTTTATGTTATGTGACTCAAAACTACTCTGTTGTCTGTGAAGTCATTGCACAGCTTTGGTGCAGTTGTGTAGCCTCATCACATGCTCCTGTCTTGAGTGAGGCAGAGAGGACCGCATGCAAGCCTATATGGAGCCCTTTGACAATAGGTAGATGCTGTATGATTGATTGTGTCGTTGAATAAGAACAGCAAGAGAAGGAACTCTTTTGGGGGAATAAAACCTTGTTTGTATGGGCCCTCTGTCAGTGTGTCCAGTAAACTCACTGGCGATCACTGTGTTGTCTTCATGAACTTGCAGGCCACTCTTGCAGCCAGTCGTCAGTCTAGTTCCCCCAGCAACAGCGTCTCCCAGGCCACCAGCACCACCCACTGTACCGTGAGTATGGCATGGTCACACACACACACATACATCAACATGCATTCATTTATGGCAGTGATAATTAATCCATTAATTTAATCGTAAAACTATTCTGGTAATCATTAATTGTTTGTGTCTATCAGACAAAGTCTCTTAGTTTAACCAGGATAATAGATGTCCTTACTGATCTCATCTGTACCCACTAGCGAGCTATTCAAAGAAACACAATTCTCCTTCATCTAAGCACAAGAAAGCGTTGTGTCTGGTTCTCACTCACCCATTTGTTGCTCATGCTAGGTCAACCTCAGCACCTCTTCAGGGGGCACCATGACCAACCCACGGCCCATCGGACCTGCCACCTCAGCCACGTCCTCCGGTCTCACTCAGCCGGTACTGCTGGGGGGCAACACGCCTGGACAGGGCCAGAACTTGTACCTGAGGGTAGGTCATCGGCTCATGTTGGGAATCTGGGTGTCTCCCATTCGTCTTTCTATACATCCTCCCTTCCCTCCTCATGCTTTCTTAGCAGGGGTTGGAAATCAGAGGTTTTTTGGAGTCATTGGTGAGTGAGTGATGATGATGAATGATGAGGATGCCATTAGTATAGGACGTGACATCGGGCCTCCTACAGCGAAATTGCCTTAGATTCTCCTCTTTAATATTCTCTTGATTTTCTGGGAATTGAATAAATAAGAGAAGTAAACTTCAGAAACATTCAGAAATATTCCTGGGCCTCTCCTCCTCTCCTTACCCTCCCTCTCTTTGCACAGGTCAACCGACCCCTCAGGGCTCCTCTGGCCTCTCAGCTCATCTTTATGCCTGGTGGCACGGCAACAGCAGCCGTGGCAACAGTTGCCCAGCAGCAACCGCAGCAGCAGCAACATCAACAACAACATCAACAACAACAACAGCAGCAACAACAACAACAACAACAACAGCAGCAACAGGAAGTCCCTCCTACCTCTATGGGCCAATCAGACAATGACCAGGTAAAGAATAATTGACCATAGCCAAGACAAGAATGACAAACAAAACAGCGTTAATAGAACTGTAATAGTAATAAGATGAACGTAATAAGACTAGGTTCATACTAGCCGTCTTCTTTGAAGCAGCCAGCGTTCTTTTTACATTATAATCCTATGGAGTGGACCTTGTTTTCAAGAAGTCCTCAACTTTTTTTAAAACGTTGTTGCCTACGTTTTTTTCTGCAGCCCAGAGTGCCTTTTTTGAATTTGAAAAACATTCAATTTCTCAAAAAAAAAGTGCCCTACATCAAGTGCTTTTTTTGACCGCTGACCAATTACAAGCTGAGTAATGAGACATTTGTAACCAACAGAAATTGAGAACTTATGAGATCAACTTTGTGTACAATGAGCTATATGGTGTGAGATTTATAGTGTATCACCCTATGACTTTTCCTGAATTTTCTGGTCAGTTTTGTTCTGGCTCTGTTCTGTTCTGGTCAGCAGCACACGTTGTTATGGCAGCAAAAGACTCCCTCAACTGCTTTTTGCTGCAGGTGGCCAGGCAATTTTTTCAGAACCCTTGTCTGAACATTTCCTCCGTGGTGCATTTTCTGTGCCATTTTCACTATCAGTCATACAATACTTGTAGAGACTAGAGAGCCTAGTTTTAGATGATCTTTTCTTTGTTTTAATGCCCCATTCCAACCTCCTGATTGTCCTTCCCAGGTGCAGAACTTGGCCATGCGCTGTGTGTCCACTCCTCGTGTGGCAGCGGTGAAGACCGAGTTCCCTGAGAGGAAAGACGCAGGTGCGTTCATTTCTCATTTTTACACCCCTTTGTATAGTTGTTCGTTTCACAAACAGCAACCAACCCGCTGTAGTGCTAGTAACACACCAGCAGTAAATCTCTCTCTGCTCCCATCCACCTTTGTCTCTTACTTCCTTTTTTTTGTCGTTTGCCATTGTTCCTTTCCCTCTCCGTGATTCTCTTTTTTTCCTCTCTCTTCAGCCACATACGCCATCCCCCAGCAGCATCAGCAGCAGTTCTCCCAGGCCGTGGCGGCGGCGGCGGCGGCAGCAGTGGCACACCAGAGCGCCGCTCCTCAGCTCTCCAACCCCAAGCTGGCCTCCTACGCCCAACACCCCAACGCTCCCGGTATGCCCGGCGGCATGGCCGTCAAGGGCGCCGGCCAGGCCAACATGGCTGCCAACGCTGTAGCGGGCGGCGGCGGTGCAGGTTCCGCGGCCACCGTGCCGCCCTCCTCCACCTCTTCCTCGGTCTCTACGGCGCTGCCGCTCTCGCAGTTGCTGCTCTCGCCGTCGGGGCTGTGCCAGGCGCGGGCTGTCACCACCGTCACGCCGGCCGCCACCCACGTCACCCACATCCTGGTGCCCACCTCCAGCGTGCCCACGTCCTCGCAGGGCTACACCATGGGCACCATGGCGACCAAGGCCAACCTGGGCGCCCAGACGCTGGTGGTGCAGCCCATGCAGCAGCAGCAGCCGCAGGGAGTGACGGGCGGCGCGGCCGACAAGCTGTCGCACAGCACCACGCCGGTGCCCATCCAGCCCAAGACGGCGCAGGGCCACCGGCTGCCCATGCAGATGCCCCCGCGCCACCCCCCTCCCATCCTCCCCGCTCCACCCAGCAACGGGCAGCCGTCGCCGGGGCACCACCCGCCCCACGTGCCTGTACAGCTGGTCGGCGCCAGGCAGGGAACTCTGGGTAACTCCCAGGCTGTGGCGCTGGCGCACGCCAGGAACTGCTTTGCTCAGGATGCCAGCGGAACCCTGGGCAACAACAACAACAACAGCATCAGCAGCAGCAACGGCGTGCCTGCCGCCAACAGCAATGGAAGTAACATGGTGGCCATGGTGACATCCATGGAGACGGGGGCAGGAGGAATGTGCCTTAAGACTCCCCAAAGTGCCGTGCCGGTCAGCCAGCTGCTGGGCAGTCAGCAGGCAGCGCTGAACCCCAACCACTCGTCCTCCACGTCTGCCTCTCCTCCTGTCTCCATCCCCCACTCCATGGATGGACACAACCATAGCCTAGTGTCTGTTGTGGCGCCCTCCAGTGGAGAGTCTGTGTTTATGCAGTCTGGACCAACACCGGTGAGGACGGCTATGTTATATTATTCAAACTATGTTATAGTAGTATGGGTGATTTTCAGGCTTGTTGATGATTTTGTTAATATTTCCAAAAAGCATCACTCATTAACTATGCTCAAACTGAAATTGTAAAATGTTATTTGTCAGTTTATGGATAATATCACAGAGCATATGTATAACATTGCTCTAGAAAACCCTGGTCTTGCTGTAAAACTTGTCATTTGCATGTGGAAATTCTCAGACGAAGCCTGTGATTGGCTCCCTGAAGAGGAAGTCGGAGTCTGATGGCCCTAACGACTTATCAGGAGAGGCCCTCCCTCATTGCTGTCCGTCAGTGCGAGACTCTGCTCCGCCGCTCTCGCCAGCCCCATCTCTCGACACAGGTGAGACACACGTCACACGCTCTCCTCTCAGCTCCCCATCCAACTTGTACTTGTGTTTTTCTACCGCAAGGGTCTCCAACAGAGCTCACGAGCTACTACTAGCTCCCCACCTGTTTCTAAATACCTTCAAGATTTGAGGAAGCTGTTCATAAATATCATAACCCAGTCACCTGGGAAACTTGTTGACATTCCTATGAAATCAAATTCACAGTCTACAAAGATAGAAGGTAAATTAGATGAAAAGAGTCACCCAAATTGTGTCCAGTGGTTTTTGGGTGGAGGTATTTGAATGCATGGCATGCTACTACGAACTCGGCCATGTCCCATTTTGTCAGAGCAGCACTCGGAGGAGAAGTGTTGGAGACCCCTGGTCTACAGCCATTGAAATGGCCCCAGATGACCTCTTTAGGCTTCAGGCCTGTCAAAAGACGAATTGTAATGGAAATGTACCTGTTTGTCTGTTATGTCCCTTGTCCATTTCAAACCTAATTTTCTCTCTCTCTGTCTCTTTCTCTCCCTCTCTCTCGCTCCCCCTCCCTCCCTCTATCTGCCAATCTCTTATTCCTACTTGTCTTTCTTTCCCTTCTTTTTCCGTGACTCTCTCTCTCTGTCTCTCTATCTCGCTCAGCCCCAGAAACAGCGTTCTCCTCTCCTCCCACTCTCCTGCCTCTACCACGGGGTGGTTGTCAGGGCGACAGGGCACCCCTCCCCCAGGCTGTGGTAAAGCCTCAGGTGCTCACTCACCTGATTGAGGGTTTCGTCATCCAGGAGGGAGCTGAGCCCTTCCCCGTAAGTCCCCACCCCACCCAGCACACCTGTGCCAGGGCTTCCTCAGATATGGACAGGTTCAATGCTAGTTCACCAGAAACCAATTCAGCACTGTTTTGATATTGACAAATCCAACACTGAATTCATGTAGACAGATTCAACACTGATTTAAAATGGACAAATCCAACATTGAAGTAATATAGATGGATTCACCATTGATTTCAACACTGATTAATTGGGGTGATCAGACATCCTGAAAAATTCGGGACAGTCCTGAAATCCTATCAGTTGTTCCGAATCCCGAATCCTGCCCTAAATGTCCCGATAATTATACCAGTGCAGAGTCGAGTAGCTGTCTGATTGAACATTAAAAACTGATCATGGTGGTTGAGGCTCCCGCCGGCTGCTCATTGGCCGCAGCAGTCTCAATTTCTCTCATTCTCATCTGGTAACCCGAGATTTAACACTGATTTGATATAGAAAGACTCACTCAACACAGATTTGATGTAGACAGTTTCATCACTGATTAAGTACAGACAGGTATAACTCTGATATGATGTTTAAAACGGATTTAATATTCAGTTTCAACACTGGAATTTAGATGAATCAGATAATTGTCTGTGGACAGTCCTGGCTATACTAATTGAACATTTTCACATTTGTGATGTAATGTGTTTTTTTGACTGTACTGGAAGTAAGTCTAAATTGAGTCTAAATAAATATGATAGATCTGTGGTGTTTTCATAAACCCCAACCAGCGTCTTCAAGTGCTTTGTGTTTTGACTGACAGGTGACGGGACTAGTGAAGGATCAAGCAGAGGGTTCCATGTCTATGGGTGTTCCACCCAACATCCAATCAGAAACTGGAGGCTCTGCAGGTGAATATATGTGACCATGAGTGCCCTTCTACCCAATTAGAAAATGAGATACAGTTTCCATTTGCAATAGATGGATGTGGTTCCTCCCTTTGCATAGCATCAAGCACTGCAGGAAGGGTCATCGTAATAGGAATACTCTTTGTTCACGTCAATGCATGTTCGAGGCATGGGAATGAATGTTTACATTAGCCATCATGTGAAATGCATATTACATTTTCAATGATTATTTAATAGAAAATCTCTCTCTCCCTCTCTCTCTCTCTCTCTCTTGCTCTCTCTCTCTCTCTCTCTCTCTCTCTCTCTCTATTTCTCTATCTCTTTTCTTGACTTTGTCAGTGTTGAAGTGTGAGTACTGTGAGAACTTTGCTCCGGCCAGTCAATTCGGAGGAACCAAGCGCTTCTGTTCCAAGACCTGTGCGAAGAGGTATTCAGAACGCCACTTCTTACTTTCTAATGCTGTGATTCTAAAGCTCAGACAGTTTCCTGTGACACAATTAAAAAGCTCTGGAAGCTTTGTACTTTAACTCTGGTATATCACATTGTATGCCATCATATACATCAGATATATTGCTATCGCAAAAGTATTTAGTCAGAAACACGTGTATCATTTTTCTGTTGCATTACTTCCTGCAACAGGTACAACGTGAGCTGCAGCCATCACTTCCGCAGCAGTAGGGGGAGAACGGGAGGAGGTCCACCTCCAGCCCCCCCAGAGAAGGACGCTGTGGCCAGGCGCAGGGGTCCTCGCAGGAGCAGCTCTGAGATCGCCTGCGCAAAAATAGCAGGCCGACATTTGCCTATGAAGGTGAGCTCTGACGCTAATAATCAGTTGTTTTAAGTTGCTTGAATTGAGAAGTGTATTTTAGTGCATCTCAGACAGGTGAATCAGTCACAGACAGAAAATCCAAACAATTTTTACTAAATAAGTTTAGTTCCATATCTCTCTCCCCCCCCCCCTTCTCTCCCTCTCTCTCTCCCCTTCTCTCTCTCTCTCTCTCTCTCTCCCATTTGGTATTCTGTTTGTCTTATTCCTCGACTCTTTTTCTGTCTGTCAGTGTCGCTCTGAGTCCAGCCGATCTGAGGACATCTCCAGCTGTGACGGCGAGGAAGAGGAGGAAGACTCCCTGTCCCTTTCGCCTAGCTCCTCCTTCTCCTGCCCTCCCCCCACTCACTGCGGACCCCAATTGGACGGCTCGACGGGTGGCGGCCTGCCATTGGATGACTCGCATTTCCTATCGGGCAGTCCCTCCCACTGGAGCGTGGACGAAGTCTGTCGTTTCATTTCATCTCTGCAAGGTTTGTACGACAAGGAAGATTTTTGCACTTTGAGCCACAATATCTTATCCTTCTTTAGAAGCCATGTCTTTTGCCCTCTCATTGCATTGTTTATAAAGCATTCATAATCTTGTGTAGCTCAATAGACCAAAATGCAACCATTCAACAATGTGTGTTTTATTTACCTTATGCATCCATATGTGCTTTGCTCTGTTAAGTTTTTTTGTATTTTGGTTGTAGCAGCCTTTACAAATTTCTCTCTTGGGAGATCTAATAAAGTCACCTTGAGCCTTGACCCACCAGCCGTGGGTTTGGTTTAGAGACGACCCAAAACAATCAGATGCGTTCTCATGTTAGGCACTTTTGTAAAAATCAGTTTGAAGTACTTCTCAAATGACTGGTAGCCTGAGTGGAGATGTTTATCTTTCTGGTAATTTGACTGTGCTATGTGCACTTCCTGGTAGGCTGCGAAGACCTGGCGCCTCAGTTCCTGTCGCAGGAGATCGACGGGCAGGCGCTGCTGCTGCTGAAGGAGGAGCATCTCATGTCCACCATGAACATCAAACTGGGACCAGCGCTCAAGATCTGTGCCTCCATCAACAACCTGAGAGACTGAGGGGGGGGGGGGGGGGGGGGTTGATTGATCTTTGGGGAAGGAGAGAGAGAGAGAGAGGGAGGGAGGGGTGGGGTTGTGGGGTTGTGGGGTTGTGGGGTTGTGGGGTGTAAAAGTTTGAGCCATCAGCCACCTGAAAGACTGCAGACATGGGGAGGGATTGGGGTGGGGGAGAGGAATGGGTTACCGTTGTTTTTTGGGGGGTTTTTTTGGGGGGGGGGATACTTTGAGCCTGGGACAACCTAAAAGACTGAAGGTATGAGTTGAGGAATGTTTAGAGGTTGGGGAGAGGAGATGGGTGTTGGGGAGCGGGGATGGGAGCATTCAGCAAATGAGCTGAAAGACTAAAGAGATGAATGGGGGAGGGGTAGAGAGCAGGTGACCGGATGGACCATCATCCACAACCTGAGACTGAAGAGGGGTGCGGATGAAGGGGGGGACAAAGTGAATGTTCATTTGTAGTTTAGGTGGGACATGCATATGGGGCAGTGACTGGGGAGACTGCAGAAGCATTTGGTCCACATGAAAACAAAAGGGATGGATTGGGATTGGTCCACACGAGTAAAAGTATATCGCCTTAGTGAGCTCCAGAAACAGGACTGAATGGGGAGAGTGGAGAGCTTTGATTTACCTGGACATTGAATGTGCAACATGTGCAACCTTTTTTTTTTTTTTTTGGTCTGAGTGATCATGTAATCATGATGTGAAGTCCATTACAGCTAGACTGAGAGAGCTGGAAACGGTTAAAAAGTGTGTGTGTGTGTGTGTGTGTGTGTGTGTGTGTGTGTGTGTGTGATGAATGAATGGGTGTGAGAATGTGAGGGGGAGCGTGTCATTCGAGACGTATAACTCGAAACATGTGAGTGTGCGGATATGATTACATTAGGTAATCACCAGTACTCAAAGTAGTTGGACAATTTAGCAAGTTAGTTCTGAGAATATGCATACGATGCCTTCTTCACCTCTCTGGAGTGTTACACATTTTCTACAGTAGAGACAGAGAGCGAAGACTTGAGTCTGCAGTGACATTTGCTCTTTTCATTCCATCAAAAATGTTTTCAAAGACAGGGCTGGGACGTTCATGAAACGGTCAACCTCTGTCAGTAGGAGGAAAAAAAAACAACTATCATAGGAAGCAAAACTAAAACCCTTAGGTATTATTTTTTCTACAGTAGCTATTAGGGGTGCTTTTCATTTATACTAAAAAAAAAAAAAAAAGATATTGAAAATATTTTTTTGGAGGGCAGTTTACACGAAAGCTGTGCGTTGAGTAGCAGTGTTAGAAGCTTGACCTGACAGAGTTACAGAGCAGCGTGCATGTGCAAGTGTGGGAGCGAGTTTGAGATCATGGTTGGATCGTGAGTGAACCTGTTTCTCTATATGCAGAAATATTAAATAAACAGAATCTGTTTTCTTGAACGAGTCTCTCCTGTATCTGACCACAAAGTAGCTTTTGTTCAGCTTGAGTTACATCAATCAGTTAAACTGCTCCCCGGCCCCAGCCGTGGCGCGACTGGCTGGGGCACCTGCACCGCACGCCGGCGACCCGGGTTCGATTCCCGCCCTGTGGTCCTTTCCGGATCCCACCCCAACGCTCTCTCCCACTCACTTCCTGTCTCTCTCAACTGTCCTATCATTAAAGGCATAAAAGCCCAAAAAATATACTTAAAAAAAAAAAAACTGCTCCCATGTGATCCATTCTAAACATTGCACAGATACTCTGTGTAAATATACAGTAAAATGATCAGCTTTGACAGTTTTATTTATTTTTCATTGGACACCTGTAGCGGGACACATTATAAACACTTCACATTACACGTCTCAAATCCCTCATCAGGCCAACCAGACCACGCCCTGGAGCCCCTTGTGAACATCAATCAACAAATCTTCCTCAATAAAAGAGGTAATCGTCATTCAGAGCAGTTCTCTCCAGTTCTAAGTGTCAAAAAGTTAAAGCGATTCGGTCACAAGCTTTATTTGTGCGTTCCCATGTTGTCAGTTTTCCCTTTCAGACAACATAATCAAGGTGGGGACAGGTAGCCGGTATTGGTAATGGTTTGGTATTGCCAGCTGGTCCCCTTTTTCATATTATTAATCTACAAAAAAGTCATAATGTGTAAAATACCAACAACCTCACATTATAAACAAAATTGATTTTATCTGTATATATATTATTAATCTTATGAGACTACTTGGTAAACACGAGAATATGAACCTTATATTTACAGTACTGCAGCAATTGGTCTACTACCATTAAGCGCTTCCATTACTTCCACAGCTTTTGATCTCAGCCCATACAACACAACACAAGGATCTGTGTGGTGGCCCCTCTAGCTGAAGGGGTCAACTACGCATAGTAAACCACAAGGAATCCACAGGGCCACACACATACAGTACTCCTGTGTGTAAACTATGTGTGCATACTGAGAGTAAATTCACTGGCTTGGCTCACATAAATAGGTCGTTTTCAGTCCACAGCACAATATAGAAGAGAGGCAAAGGAAAGTAAAAAGAAAAATGATTCTAGTGTAGGATGGCTCAAGGAGACGGGCTGATTGATCTGTGATTCAGCACAGGAAAGGTAAAGTGAGTAAAGGGCCCAGAACAAGGAAGACTTAGTAGATTGGAACTCGTAGATCACAGTGAAATGGCTCCCCAGCCGGCTCTTCAGAAGACTGTGTAGCTATTAGAGTCTCCATATCCGGCCTCCTGGAGGTAACGCCCAATGTTGATTGGTTCAGGTACTCGGAAGACAGTCTTGTCATTGGCACTCTTCTCACCGGATTGGAGCTTTCGACTGACTTCAGCCAATGAGACGCGATCCTGCTCCTTCCACTGGCAGCAGGCCTTGATGATGGCATACCTGCATGGGGTGGAGACGGAGACATGCAAAGCAGGTGAAGATTTTATCTTCGTATGCAAAACACAAAACGCAGGGCACAGAAAAGAAATAACTGCAGGGAAAATGTGTGTGTGTGTGTGTGTGTGTGTGTGTGTCTGTATGTGTGTATTACTCTTGCTGGTGTACTTACAGTGCATTGGAACAGTTGGGTGGCTTCTTGATGGTTTTGCCTCGCTGATGATACTGCAGTAGTTCAGTCACAGGCAACTCAGCGAATGGAGCTTCCCCTGTTGTTTGGGGAAGGGAGGGTGGCATGTCAAACCCAATCCACAGCATTGTCCTTGACACAAAGGGCACCTCACAAAACTCATCTTTGTACTATGTGACTCATCTAACTGTTAACGTAATGTATTAGGGATTGAGCATCCCTGATTAGCCCTGTCATTTGCAAAGTAAACGCATGTAGATGTGTCAGGACGTGCTCTGAGCCATGGTCCATTTACTCTGACACTGACAGCAGTGACAGGCACTTATATGCCGAAAGCTTTCAGCACTGACGAAAGTCTAGCAAAAAAAAACACGTTATTGTTTTGGTTCCTTTAATCTCTGGGTTTCCCTTCAGCTATGCTGTGAACAAGTTACGAGTCGATGACTGATGAGCAGAAATCAGACTTGAATCATAGAATAGAATAGAACATATACTTTTTTGATCCCGTGAGGGAAATTCGTTTCTCTGCATTTAACCCAATTTAACCTGAACACACACACACAGTGACGTGAATCATACACTAACCCAGAGCAGTGAGCTGCCTGCCCAACCAGTGGCGCTCGGGGAGCAGTGAGGGGTTAGGTGCCTTGCTCAAGGGCATTTTAGCCATGGTGGACTGGTCGGCAACCCTCCGGTCACAAGCCCAAGCCCTAACCAGTACACCACCAAAGCCCTAACCAGTACACCACGGCTGCCCATAGGGAGACTCACCTAGTGTGGCCATCTCATAGAGCATGAGTCCGAAAGACCAACTGTGAAGACGAGAAACAAAAATCACACATTTAAACGTGAAACACCCCAAAGTCCCATACAAAATCATGTCAAGCCACTCAGTTTAAAACCACTTGTCCAGATCACGACACTTACACGTCACTTTTTTGACTGATAGGCCTTCTAGCCAATTGCTCTGGGGCCTGCCACTTCTTCTTGCCGGAGTCCTCATGGACATTGGTTGCTCCTGCCCCCCTAGCGTAGACACCACCAAGACCCCACAGCTTGGCTGTGAACTGACGACTGACCAGAACACTGCGTGCTTTTATGTTGCCATGCACAAGATTTTTGCTGTGGAGATACTCCTACAAGAAGTGGGAAGAAACAGAATTTTATCTCTCACATATATATATACATACATACACACACACACACACACACACACACATATATATATATATATATATATACACTGTATATATGATTATTATTATCTTTTTTCTTTTAATTTCCACAAATTTGACCTTGCACCTCACTGGGACACTCACCAGGGCAGATGCTACATGGGAGGCCATGGTAAAGACGCGTTTCTCTGTCATCTCACAGATCGCATCCATGCCCACATTCTCCTGCAAACAACATTTTGGTAAAAATAGAACAGTTTAATGTCAAAGGTCTACATAAGTCTGTAGGAACATGTCATGATCTACCTGGTTGTGTCTGGTAGATTGCAAAAGCCATTTCTAAATTTCCTTGGAGCACCTAATGCTGCATTCCAGAAAACTCGGAAGTCGGATATTTCCTAGTATACAGTATACTGTGTGTGTGTGTGTGTGTGTGTGTGTGTGTGTGTGTGTGTGTGTGTGTGTGTAGTTGTAATCTTCCAATTTCATTCCAGACCAAAGGTCAAGAGTTAGAGTTAGAGTTCCCACTTGTAAACTTGGAGCACATTGATCTAGCTCAACTACCGCAGTCTGATTTCCTACATCTGAGTTGTCTACAATGTAGCATAATGCATGTACTGTAGGTGTTATCGGTGATGTTGCATTATGGGAGCTGTAGTTCATCTCTGAGACTCCCTCACCTGCCTGCACCTCCACAGGAAGCCCAGCATGTCCCTGTTCTCCATCTCCTCAATGACAGTGATGAGCGGCGCTCGCAGGGACACCACACCCAGCAGCTCTGGCAGGAAGGGATGGGGCCCCAGCTGGGACAGGAAGGAGGCAAAGCCCAGGAACGACTGAGACTCACTGGCATTGGCCGAGTCTGAATGGAGGAAGAGAAGGGAAAGAAGAGGGAAAAAAAGTTAGACAAAAGTTGTCTAAAAATTGTAGTATGCACTACCACAATATTTTGAAACCGCAAACTAGCTACATGGTACTCTTTACGGAGCATATCACTGACGAATGCTGAAATAAAAAAGAATACTTGCAATGCAATTTTAAATCATGGAATCAAGCCTACAGAGGTCAATTGAGGTCTGTCTGTCTGTCATGATCGGTCAGATCATTTTCATTGTCAAGAATGAGCCACAGCACAGCCTGAGTGGGTTATTACAGCTTGCAGTAGCAGTAGCTCCCTGTTCACCTTTTAGCACTCTCAGAACCACGTTCCTGTTGTCCATCCGGGCGCGGTACAATGACACTGCTCGATCGGACTTGAGCGAGTAGGAGGAGGGCAGCGGAGTGACCAGCTTGAACTTCTCGGGCAGGCGCTGGCGTGGCTCCTTGGCGACACCGCCCATGGCGACGGTGGCAGCGGAGGCAGAGCTGAGCGAGCGGCTGACGGCGAAGGCGCCCTTGAAGGTGTCGTTGTCTGCGCTGAAGGAGCCGCGACCGCTGGAGTAGTTGCTGGACACGCCACTGGAGGACTGGGGAGGCGTGAAGGTGGAGTAGGACGGAAGGTCCAGAGCGATGCTCTCGTGCTCCAGAGGGTTGATGCCTGGAGGGGCTGAGAGGACGACACAGAGAGGGGGAAAGTGAGAGTCACGTTTGGCCATCTTGGTTGGATGGAGTGGTATTAAAGTTACAGTATATTAAGGGTTATATTAATGACTCTGGGATTGGGGGTCAGAAGTGCAACATTGAAGACGATGGGAAGCTGAGGAAGTGAGAGAGAAGTGAGTCTTACTTTTAGACAAAATTCCATGTCAGGCATTCTAATCAGAAGGTACATTTACATATTGCACGCAGTGAAATACTGCAGCATGGCATCATTTATATCCACACAAAGTACACCATCAACATCCCCTAGATTTCCCCTTGACTATACTGCTTCTAAACTCACCATCGATGCCCTGTAGGTTTCTCCTGGAGCGCGGGGTGCGCTGGCCTTTGCTGCCTGTTTTGGCCCGCAGACGGTCCACTCTCTCTGGGCAGAAACGCAGCAGAAGCAGGAGAATCAGGGTGCCCAGAAACGATGCCAACAGCAACACGGGCACCACAATCACCTCCTGCTCGTACACACGGACATCTGCACAAAAGAGCAACCCAGTAGTCAGTGACGTTGAGCATAATGTAGTCTTCACAATATGACAAACTGTGCCTAGGCAAACTAGCTCATGCACAGACATGGTGCATAACTTAATCCAGTAAATGCAATAGAGGGTGTCTCCTGTTTACCACACAGAAATATTTGTTTACATACAGATATACAGTACAGGCCAAAAGTTTGGACACACCTTCTCATTCGGACACCCTTTCTTTATTTTCATACTATATGACTATGAAAATTGTAGATTCATACCGAAGGCATTAAAATCATGAATATCCTCCTGAGACCCGGCCATTCATTTTTGTCCACTGTAGGGGACATCAGTCTGAGTCTTTTACATGAAATACCATTCATGCCAACTATTCAAATCCTTTTGTACTCTTAAGAGGACATCCTGGGCTTTCTGGTGATACCACAATTATGTGGGTTGGGTTAACAGATTTAACACATTTTATTTTCAAAATGGCGGCTATTGAATTTTTTTCATTTCATGGCAGCAACAGAGGTAATTGACCATTTTTGGTCATTATTATGTGTTTTATTGCACACAGTCAATTTGTGTCATAAAAATGACAGTCTCAACTTGAATTCAAAGCATAACTTTTGTTCAATGTCTCCTGTAGTGGACATCGGGACTCAGTACCCCAGCTTTTTAACCAATTTCTACGTTTTAGAAGGCAGAGGGTTGAGTGAGACAACAAGGTCTTTTCTACTTATTGCTAATAAATAAAAGGAGATACAGGATAAAAGGGGATCCTTTAAGGTACAATACAGCCCCAGAAGCAGTGTGTAAGCTAGAACTTTAAGGTTTATTAAGAAATAAGTACATCGTAGGTGAATTTGCCTCAATGTACATTACCCAATTTGTATTTTGGGTAACTGATTACTCCATTTACCTGTAAATGAGTATTTGCCACTCCTAAAAGTGCTTTCACATTTACAATTTATCCATCAAGCATCCCTTTAGTGTACCTCTGCCATCCTAGGATGCCCTGAACACTAACGTTTCATTCGTCTCTTGGGTCTTTGGCACAGGGGTCAGAGGTCAAATAATGAGAGTCCCTATCATGGTGTATACTCTCTGATGCCCTCACAGCAAGCCATTGCACTTCTTCAACACATGTTCATTAAAGGGAGAGTGTAGTAACCCCTCCAAACCTAAAACCTAGCTCTACAGTGTGCCATGTATGCAGACTGGCTGCAACACCGATGAGCCAGGCTCATTATTATGGCCGTCTGAATGCTAATTCAGCCATTATAGCAACACTTCATTATAGCCATCTCTGAAAGCTATGTTAAAAACACTTGAGGGGGAGCAAAGCCTCTCTTGGCCACCTATTTGCCTGTAATATCTCACATACCCTAACACTCCATTGACTTTAATGCAATACTATTACTATTCCCATAGGGTTAGGACATTCGGATAGTCCTGATGTCCTCTGCAGAGGACATCTGATAACTCAGCAACTAAGAACATTTTTGGAATTTTTTTTTGCTGCAGCATGTTTCTTTAGACCAAAATACTTAAATCATCTAAAAAAAATCTCAAAATTAAAACTTTTTTTCCCCCGGGTCTCAAGAGGATAAACACATGTGGAATTATATACTTAACAAAAAAGTGTGAAACAACTGAAAATATGTCTTATATTTTAGGTTCTTCAAAGTAGCCACCTTTTGCTTTTAATACTGCTTCGCACACTCTTGGCATTCTCTTGATGAGCTTCAAGAGTCACCTGAAATGGTCTTCCAACAGTCTTGAAGGAGTTCCCAGAGATGCTTAGCACTTGTTGGCCCTTTTGCCTTCACTCTGCAGTCCACACGGTGGTTGGAACCAAAGGTCTCCGATTTTGACTCATCAGACCAAAGCACAGATTTCCACTGGTCTAATGTCCATTCCTTGCGTTCTTTAGCCCAAACAAGTCTCTTCTGCTTGTTGCCTGTCCTTAGCAGTGGTTTCCTAGCAGCTATTCTACCATGAAGGCCTGATTCAGGCAGTCTCGTCTTAACAGTTGTTCTAGAGATGTGTCTGCTGCTAGAACTGTGTGGCATTGACCTGGTCTCTAATCTGAGCTGCTGTTAACGCGCGATTTCTGGGGCTGGTGACTCGGATGAACTTATCCTCCGCAGCAGAGGTGACTCTTGGTCTTCCTTTCCTGGGACGGCCAGTTTCTTTGTAGCGCTTGATGGTTTTTGCGACTGCACTTGGGGACACTTTCAAAGTTTTCCCAATTTTTTGGACTGACTGGCCTTCATTTCTTAAAGTAATGATGGCCACTCGTTTTTCTTTACTTAGCTGCTTTTTTTCTTGCCATAATACAAATTCTAACAGTCTATTCAGTAGGACTATCAGCTGTGTATCACCCCTGACTTCTGCACAACACAACTGATTCCCAACCCCACTTATAAGGCAATAAATCACACTTATTAAACCTGACAGGGCACACATGTGAAGTGAAAACCATGTCAGGTGACTACCTCTTGAAGCTCATCCAGAGAATGCAGAGTGTGTGCAAAGCAGTAATCAGAGCAAAGGTGGCTACTTTGAAGAAACTAGAATATAAGGCATATTTTCAGTTGTTTTACACTTTTTTGTTTTCCACATGTGTTAATTCATAGTTTGATGCCTTCAGTGTGAGTCTACAATGTCAATAGTCATGAAAATAAAGGAAACTCATTGAATGAGAAGGTGTGTCCAAACTTTTGGCCTGTACTGTATATCTGAATGCAAATTTAGACAATAAATAGTGATAACACTAAGAGTGAACAATAGATTTGCCTGTTCAAATATGTGGCTCGTACAGCCTGTTGTAAACCTGTTCAACCCATGTGAATAAACAAAGCAGTTGGTGAATGTGTGGTGGCTATCTACAGAAACAGCATCTAATGGGAAAATAACTTCCTGCTCAGACCGAGCATGACGTGGCAGGAAAATCAAGTCCCGAGCCGCTCAACCTCCAGGCTGGCTGAAGTGTCTTCACTATGTTTCCTTATTCCTGTCAGCCAGGCTGGCTGAAGTGTCTTCACTATGTTTCCTTATTCCTGTCAGCCAGGTGACTCTCTTTCTATGATATCATGGCCTCCACGGAAAAGGAACATGTTTGCAATTTGTATTATTCTATACTGTTGTTAATCTTCATGTCATAACAATTTACACATATAATGGCATTGTTGTGCCCATCTATGACCTGTACAACTGATTTGTTGTCAGTGTCTATACTCATTAAGACAGGAAGTAAGGAAAACATGAGAAGAAGTGAGGTTTTCTTTATAGCAGCTCAAAGTAGCAGCGCATCATCAGCTAATTGATAATTAATATAATTTAAATATCCACCCAAAACCCTAATAGACCGTGAGCCAGGGTCTCAAATTATGGAAACCGTTACCGTAACCTGTACTTATCCAAAATGTTCACAAAAGGATTTAAATGAAAGCTCAGAGTCTCCCCTTTAAAATGATACCAAACATAACAAAATAAAATATTTCAGTGTTCTGCTTGATTTATATGCATTATTTCTTCAACCTTACCTATGCGTCATAACTCAAAACAGCTACTCTTGTCAGATGGCCATCATACTGTACATCATTGAAAAGCTGAGATTCCAGGCTTTCAGAAAAGGTATGGTAGCCTTTGCCACTTTTTCGGTAACGACCAACCCCTCTGGCTCACGGACTATAAGGCTAAGCCAGAAAATGGTTGTACTCACAGCAGAGGGTGTCCCCCGTCTGACACAGGGAGTCGGACATCCTGGAGAAAAGTGAGAGCACCAGAGAGACACAGGTGAGTATGATTGATTGGGCATGAGAGATGCTATGGTTCTCCCTGCTGGTGAGGAAATAGTGTTTGACCACAGAGGCGACGACAGACAACATGACGGCATTTTCCTTGTGGTGTCAGAGGAAGTTTTGCGACGGGCAAGAACATATATCCACACACAAAGGGATTATTGTTTAAATAAAGTTGTCAAATAGGACACACACATGCATGCACACACACACACACACACACACACACAGTACACACACAGTACACACACACACGTCATTACATTTTCATCACAGTTCATATGGATTTAAATAAGCCCTTGTCTAATGATCCTGTTTGTGTTCTCTCAGAAGGTATGGGTGGGGCGAGGGATGTTATGCCATGCAAATGTGTGTAGGCAGTTAAGCGGCAGTTAAGCACCACCTACCCACTAAGCGTGATTCTCATGCTTGTAACAAACTCGGCTCGAGTCGCCACAAAATTAAAGAAATTCGTTCATTAAACACACATTCAAACTTATACTATAATGCTGTGATTTATTTAAGTGCTTCGTGAGAGGGAGTAAGTGGAAAAAGAGTGAGAGAGAGAATAAGCCCGCAGGCCAGAGTCATTGTCCAAAACCGCGGATGCGGCACAAGAAATACAGGGAAAGACGCGCCTAAAGCGCTTCGTTTAGTCCATTAAACAAAAAAGGTTCACGAAAAATTCAGGATCTTCAATCGGTCCACCAACACGACAATAATCCACGGCAAAAATAATCCATCAATCGAAATGCTTGAGCAAAACAGTCTCTTAAACTCCCGCAAGCAAAAATGGAGAAAAAAAGATCGCTCTCACCTCCTTGAAACAGTTGAAAATGGATCCGCGAAAAAACAGATGATTATTCCAACGTCGGGCGTAAAAGTAGAGACGGTAGAATTCTCTTAATGTGTCGGACACGATCAGGAGGATATCAGAAAGCAGCCGGCCTTCTACCTCTTGTTCTCTCATTCATTCATACATTCGTGCCCCCATTATCTTCCGCGTCCCGTTCAAAAGGCAACATGTGATTCTATCCCGAGCGCAGCCATAGGGCCCGACAGAAAAGTGGGTGCGGGTGACAGAAGAAAGTGTGAGTGACAGCTCCGGACCCTATCTGCTCAGTGCTTGCCCTGAATCACTGCCCTACGCCCATAATAAGCAAGATAGACAGAGGGAAAAAAATAACTCAATAGTACCTGGCCAGGCTTTTTAAAGACATACAGTATACTAATTATTAAGCAACATGATTCTTTTACAAAAATGACAATAAGAATAGCAAATCTTGTCTGCTTTGCAATGAAAATATTATCAGATCATTTTAAAAACTAATATGACCATTTATGTGGCGGATGCTACAGTCCCCGCCCCCAGACTGGAAATGGTGGGAGGAGGCCCAAAGTAGGGTTTCATATTCACCACATTTACAGTATCCATGGAGTGATCAGAGAAATGAACTCTGTAGTTCAAAGGTCCTAATTTCTTTTCCACTGTACATGGCCCGGCCCACTTTGGTGCCAGCTTGGCAGTGAACCCCTTGGATGCATCAGACAATGGGTGAGCTTTGACCCACACCAGGTCGCCTGGTGTGAACTGGACATCTCTTCGCTTCAGGTTGTAATACTTTGCTTGTTTCTCTTGGGCCTTCTTGACATTCTCTGCCACTTCTTTTTTCAGTTCCAACTGTCTCTCCAAAAGAGTGTGTCTAGACGAAGCTGGGGAAGGGGCTTTGGGCAGCAGCTGTTCAAGAGGGCCTTTCAGAGAGCGGCCCAGGTGCAGAATGGCTGGGGAATAGCCTGTGGACTCTTGCCACGAGGAATTGATGGCATAGCGGAATTCATGGACCCACTTGTCCCAATCCTTATGCTGTCCTGCAACATAGGACGCAATCATGCATTTAAGAGAACGGTTGACCCTTTCTGTCTGGTTTGTTTGGGGATGATAGCTGGTGGTAAATTTGTTGGTCACTCCCCATGCTTTGCAGATGTTTCTCAAGAGATGGCTGGTGAACTGGCTCCCCCGGTCAGACAGAAGATATTTGGGAGTACCCCACCTGGTGAAGACCTCTTCTGTGAGAATTCTCACCAGTTTGGGCGTCTTGCTGTTATGCACCGGGAAGAGCTCAATCCATTTTGAGTAATAGTCTACAAGCACAACCAAGTAGTGGTTATTTTTCCGGCTACGAGGGAATGGACCCATGATGTCGATGCCCAACATTTCACCAACCTCTGACACTTGCGTTGACTGCAGCAAACCACTAGGCTTGGTGTTAGAGGGTTTGTGCTGCTGGCAGACGGAACATTCTTTGACATGTTTCCAAGTGTCTTTACGAATGTCTGGCCACCAGGCTACTTCCAGGATGCGCAGGAGGGTCTTTAGTTGTCCAAAGTGTCCCCCTAGAGGGTTATCATGGAAGTATTGCAAAAAGGTGAGATGTAGGCCCTTTGGGACAACCAGCTGGTACTTGTGTCCATCCCGAGCTATTGGCACTCTTCTGCATAACAGCCCCTGGTGGTCAAGAAAGGAAATGCGGTCTGGAGGAAGAGACGTGGGAGCTGGCATCTGCTTACGGACATCTTTGATGTAATCATCGTTGTCTTGAGCAGTGGCTATCTCATCCAGAGAGTTTGGCAGGTCAGTGGACACTTTGGCTGTGCTATAGCAAACAGCAAGGCTTGTGGTGGTCGGCACATCATCAGCACTGGGCCCAGGGATACGGGACAGAGCATCCGGGACTACATTCAAGGTCCCCTTCCTGTACCGCACGGTGAATGTGAAGGGCTGGAGTCTGAGGGCCCAGCGTGTGAGGCGCGAGGACGTTTTTGGCGCATTGAAGACCCAAGACAGGGCTGCATGGTCAGTTATGACTTCAAATTGCACTCCTTCCAGAAAATGTTGCCACCTTTCCACTGCCCAGACCACGGCCAGACACTCCTTTTCTGAAACAGAGTAGTTTCGCTCGGCTGCATTCAGTAGACGGGATGCAAAAGCGATCACATGTTCACCATCATCATCCTCTTGGGTCAACACGGCACCCAGGCCAACGTCACTAGCATCCGTGGAGACCTTAAAGGGTTTTTCCAGATCCGGATGAGAGAGGACCGGAGGGGACTGTAACGCTTGTTTCAGGCTCTCCCAGTTTCTCTCACAGTCTTCCGTCCATCTCCATGCAACGTCCCTTTTCTTCAAGTTATTCAGAGGGGCGGCCAGGTCAGCAAAATTTTTAATGAACTTATGATACCAACCAGCGAGGCCCAAGAACCGCTGGAGTTCTCGGATGTTTTGTGGCCGGGGGTATTCATCAATGGCCTTGAGCTTTTCAGGATCTGCTGAAATACCCTGGCCGGACACTTGATGGCCTAGGAACTTCAGAGAGGATTTGAAGAAATGGCATTTTTTTAGGTTGAGAGTCAGGGAGGCATTATGGAGTTTTTCAAACACTTTCTTCAGATCTTCCAGGTGAGACGCTTCTGATTTTGAATATACGATGATGTCATCAATGTAAACAAAACAACAAACACCTTTCAGGTCAGCCAAAACATTTTCCATAAGTCTCTGGAACGTGGCCCCCGAGTTCATCAGGCCGAAAGGCATAGAGAGGAAATGGTATAAGCCAAACGGGGTGATGAATGCAGTCTTCTCAATGCAGGCTTCAGCCATGGCAACCTGCCAGTACCCAGAGCGCAGGTCTAAAGAACTGAATACACTTGCTCCCGCAAAAGACTCAAGGATGTCATGTATTTTGGGCATTGGATAAGCGTCAAACAAGGTCTTTTTGTTCAGACGCCTATAATCAACACAGAAACGCCACTTTCCCCCAGGTTTAGGGACAAGCACGACAGGACTGGCATATGGTGAAGAAGAGGGTTCAATGATTCCATCAGCTAACATCTCCTTCAACTGCTGCTGGATGATGTCTTTCTTAAGAGGTGACACCCGGTAAGCTGGACATCGCAGGGGTATGTCGTCGGTTAGGCGGATGGTATGCTTCACCACAGATGTTTTCCCCAGGTCACCAGAGCAGATAGACGGCCATTCATTCATCAACTGTAAGAGGTCAGGCCTAGATTCAGAGGGTAGGTCAGATAGAATGTTCAGACAGGCAGACCGTGTCGTAGATGGTTGGTCACTGAGAGGTAAAGCATAATAAATGCTTAAGCTTGCTGTTCCATCAGTTGTGCGCCATTCTTTCTCCCTCTCACTCTGATTAATGAATGGGTAGTATGTCAGCTGTTGGCCATCTCTCACTCCATAAGTTCCTCGCATGAAGTCCAGTCGTAGGCCACTTTTTTGCAGGAAGTCTAGGCCTAAAATGATTGGAAAAGCAAGATCTTCATCTGCAAGCACATATATGGAATGAGTCCAGTAACTGTCATGGAGGTTAATGGCACAATGAGCTTTTCCTAAGGCCCTCTTTGCTGTACCATTTGCCAGCGCAAATTCCTGATTTCCACAAGGTGTCAGGTTTTCTTGTGTTTTCTTAACCTGTCGCCATAGCTTGTCACACATCAGAGTGAAAGTACTCCCTGTGTCCAGCAGGGCGGGCCCCTGGAAGCCTCTGATGGAGATGTTAACGGCAAGGAGAGAGTGAGGATGTTTAACTCTAGCCTGAGAGTGGGATTCTGATTTTACAACTATTAAGTCAGCTTTTTTCTTCTGTTGCTGGTTCGGTGGTTTCTCAGCATTGACTTTGGCCCAGTAGCTTTTCTGTGAGGCCATGTCACTTTCAATCATGCTGCCAACTTTAACCAGATCAGCTACAGTGTTCACAGTGCCTCGTAAACCAGGTGCAATTTTTGGATTAGCATTGTTGAGTATGCGCTTTACTAATGTTGCCTCGTCAATGTCGGGTTTCCATTTCAGAGCAAGAGCTCGATAATCATAAGCATAGTCTCTTATGGACTCACCGGGGGCCTGAATGCGGTTGCGCAGGCGCTCTTCAATCTCCAGCATGAAATCATTAGCCAGAAAAGCTGAGGCAAATGCAGTCTTGAATTCCCCCCATGAATGGATGTTTTTGCGTTCCGCTATCCACCAGCTTTTAGCAGAGCCTTTAAGTACTGATGACAATGTGGCCAACATTTCAGCATCTGGCATTGGTCTTAATTCAAGAAATTCAGTACAAAGCTCTAAATAAGTCATTGGGTCCTTTGTTTCGCTATCTGCCCCAAACTTAGGAAAATTTAGCTTAATAGGGGGCTTCCCTCCTCTTGGCCCAGTAAAATCAGAGGGACTTGTAAGGTTAAAAAGCAACTTTTCTCCTGACTTACTCCCTCCTTGATTTACAGGAGACAATTTAGGGGTGCTGGTCAGTTTGACTTGGTTTAACTGAGTCTGCCACTGCACATCTCGTCTCTGCAGACAGCGCACTATTGCATCCTCCAAATTCTCTGAAAGTTCAGTAGAAAAGTTCTTGACATCTTCAACTTTTGTGTCTAATGTTTGTCTCAATATTTCTTCTCTTATAATTGCACTGGAATTTGCCTCCAGAACCTGCTTTTGAAGAGCTTGGAAACGCATATTAGTTTCTTTGAGTTGCTTTCGAAGTTCATTCATTTCTGTATAGTAAACAGGTGTATAGCGTGAGGGTTTGTGAGAAACAGTATCATCATCGTCCTCAACTTCCTCTTCACTCTCTTTTCCATCCTCTTCTTCCTCCTCTTCACTCCCACTCTCCTTCTCATTGCTATCATGTTCACTTTCTTCAATAATTCCTCCACCAATATTACTGGCACCTCTCGGTGTTATATTAGATGCTGCGGCCGTGCTTTGGTCATTAATGTATAGAGAACCAAGAGAATCAGTGAGGCGATCTACCCGTTGCCTCAAGGTAACGTGAGGGTGCATTGGCTGAATGGAGGGTGGAGGACAAGGAGTACCTGGCCTATTACCTCCCTTTCCCTGGTCGTCTACGATATCTACCAATGGCCCTGATTCCATATACATCTTGATAGCAAGATTAAAGTGGAGAAAGTAAAGATATTAACTAAGGAGAAAGAGTGATAAGTGATAAGTTCAAAGAATGTGCGTTTAAATCCCCGTACTGGCCACCACTGTAACAAACTCGGCTCGAGTCGCCACAAAATTAAAGAAATTCGTTCATTAAACACACATTCAAACTTATACTATAATGCTGTGATTTATTTAAGTGCTTCGTGAGAGGGAGTAAGTGGAAAAAGAGTGAGAGAGAGAATAAGCCCGCAGGCCAGAGTCATTGTCCAAAACCGCGGATGCGGCACAAGAAATACAGGGAAAGACGCGCCTAAAGCGCTTCGTTTAGTCCATTAAACAAAAAAGGTTCACGAAAAATTCAGGATCTTCAATCGGTCCACCAACACGACAATAATCCACGGCAAAAATAATCCATCAATCGAAATGCTTGAGCAAAACAGTCTCTTAAACTCCCGCAAGCAAAAATGGAGAAAAAAAGATCGCTCTCACCTCCTTGAAACAGTTGAAAATGGATCCGCGAAAAAACAGATGATTATTCCAACGTCGGGCGTAAAAGTAGAGACGGTAGAATTCTCTTAATGTGTCGGACACGATCAGGAGGATATCAGAAAGCAGCCGGCCTTCTACCTCTTGTTCTCTCATTCATTCATACATTCGTGCCCCCATTATCTTCCGCGTCCCGTTCAAAAGGCAACATGTGATTCTATCCCGAGCGCAGCCATAGGGCCCGACAGAAAAGTGGGTGCGGGTGACAGAAGAAAGTGTGAGTGACAGCTCCGGACCCTATCTGCTCAGTGCTTGCCCTGAATCACTGCCCTACGCCCATAATAAGCAAGATAGACAGAGGGAAAAAAATAACTCAATAGTACCTGGCCAGGCTTTTTAAAGACATACAGTATACTAATTATTAAGCAACATGATTCTTTTACAAAAATGACAATAAGAATAGCAAATCTTGTCTGCTTTGCAATGAAAATATTATCAGATCATTTTAAAAACTAATATGACCATTTATGTGGCGGATGCTACATGCTGATAATTTGCATCAAATCATAAAAGTGGTTCATTAACTGGTTTCATATCCTTAAAAACGGAACACATCCCTGAAATTATGATTTGTCCTCCTTTTGAAATAATTACCTGTCTTTGGGCTTAGTTTATTATAGATGACACCTAAAACGCTGGCTGTTAAATAGCAGGGATTTAAGACGATTAAATAGCAGCTGCAGACGATTAGTGGTGTGACCCAACTCTCTCAGGTGAGATGATGTTTGGGCTGGGTGTATGTCATGGTGGTGTGTGCCAATTCAAGTGTTGAAACGATGAGCACTTGTGACTTCCAATTTCTGTCAGTGTTATAACTAAAGCCTACCTTACACTGACCGACTTGATTTGGACTTGATTTGGACAAGATTTGGGAAAGATTCTCGAAAGATTGTAGTCTTTTAACTAATGCCCCTCATTCAAGCTTTACTCAAAAGACAATCTTTCCCGAATCTTGTCAGTCTGTCAGTGTAAGGTAGGCTTAACCCAACTGGCAAGCGTCAAAGGCTGTATAGCCTAATAATTGAAAATGTAATCACCTTTGTATGACAGATTAATTGATTCTTTATTCAATTACGCTCATTGGCTTTGGATGATGATTTGATTTGTGGTGGGATTACATTATAACTGTTTTAGATTGGCACTAAAATAACCAGTTGGTGATGTCACCTTTGGTTTCTAAAACCTAAAGAAGTGTTTCTAACAGGCCAGACATCAGACCTATTTAGGCCCTCTCTCCTTACATCCGCAGTGTCCTCTCCAGGAATCATTAATGAAGCCCCAAGACTCCAGCTCAGGTAGCCAACAAGTGAAACCTGTAACGATGGTTGTTTTTCAGTGACTATTGTCTTTTAAATATAAAGATATACTTTCCCCATGGATTTAGGGTGTTATGAGGTTACATTCAAAAATCAGCCATATTGTGTATCTCTGTCCCATCACAAAAGACATGCATTACTGTCCCAGATCAATGTGGCTGTTTGTGGACCGAAGTTTGGAAAAAGATGTGGTCTACACTTAATGTCCAAATCAAATCATAGGCGGGAGATGACATCCAGAAAGGTCTAATTGTACCAGCATGTATCTTGCTTGCTGTTATCCAAACATGTCAACATTTCCACGTCTTTTGAGATTAAAATAAAACCTTTTGGTAATTGACACATTAATGTAACACCTAAATACAAAACTCTCTCTTGACTTCTACATCTTCCCTTTGTGAGGTGATACGTGCTTCAGTCGTTATATAAATAGACCATGCTCTGAAGGTGTCTTGTCTCACACCCGGAACCCTTGTCAGCTCTGCATCAGGAGGTCTATCCCCTTAACCTGTCTAACAACATATTTCAACCAACTACACAAACACCTATACATACACACACACACACGTATATTTTTGCATTTATACACACACATGTGCGTGTACACGGACTATAAAATGCTACAGTACCGCCACCAACATTGTAGATACAGATTCCCTGAGCATGAAGTAATGAGATCAGGTATGAAGTGGTGGCATCATCTTACCTGACTGTCAGTATAGCCAACTTCTATAATCCTTTCGTCCTTAAAATAATCCCAGTTTCTTCAGATGGAGGTGTTGATGAGACCCTTCTCTCCTGAGGTCTTACCCTGGAGGTGCCATAGCTACCCTGCTTCATACACACACAGAGCAGCAGCAGCAGGTTCTGGTTATCGCCAAAAGCCTTCCGCCGTTCTACCTAGCACCTGCAATCACTGAGCAAAGTTAACTCGCACTCTTTAGGTGCCGTTGTTTGTGTACTTATTGAGGTTCTTTTTTTGTTTAGTTTCCTGAACGCAGTGGCTCCTCTTGTTTGTCTTAGTCACACCCTCAGCAGTGACCTAGTCCCACCCATTTCACCTATTCTCCATCTATCTGTAGGCTGACTTCTTTTGTTTTGAACTTTCCCTGCTGATTTGGCTTTTGGGCCAGTCCAAAGATAAGAGGTACGGTGATCAAAGCTCATTGATGAACATGAGCTACATGCAGGACCCTTTCCCACTCTTTCTATCTGTCTTTCTATCTCTCTTCATTATCCTGACCTACCAGAGCTGAATGTGGCTGTCAGTTATCGACAGGTGGACACTCCCTCCCTTCCCTTTGTCTGAGAGAAACTGGTCTTTCCACTTTATTCCTCTCTGGTTTCCATTGTCATTCTAACCTACAATGCCAAGCAGTAATTCAGGTTTGTCCGTTTTCTCACCTAAATGTATTGGTGACAATTGTCCTTATAGCCCCACAGGTTTCACGCCACTAATCCTAACTGCTTTAATTGAATGAATTTGTGTTGAAAAAATAAACTGCTTGATTTGTTAGTTATTTACCAATACTCTGTTTCACTATAATGAAAATCATCGCATTTGTGATCCACTGATAACACATGATAGATAGATTCAGAGAGTAGTCCTTTTTAACAACCATATGTATTAGTGCTGTCTGTCTTTATACAACATATTCCAGTTAAACATGCTGTGAATACCAATATATTACACGTTTTAATTCATTACACTAAATTAAAAGTTAATGCAAACTGCACTGTATTATCAGTGATGTCCTAAAAAATGTTTCTTTTTCACTAAAGATGGCTTTGGAATCAAAAGGTAAAACAGTAGGCTTCTATAAAGTGAGAGTGCGACTGCACATTATTTATTTACATGTTCGGGCAAATAAAACATCTGAGGCAATAAGTTAGAATACACAGGGATATCAGAAAAATGACACGGTTGCCACTGTGCTACACGGTTATTATTAGCAATGTGTCCTCCCACACAGGCTGAGTCCCTCTGCAATCATATTATTACACCTTTCGGCTATGATCAGTGAATGTCATTCAATCAGCATTTCAAATGTTGCTTGAGAAATAAAGATTAATTATTTTTAATCTCTTGAACTGTTTTGTTGGTATTTGTGAATGTCTATATCGAGGGCTTGCAGTTTGTCTGGTTATTTTGCTGATCAGATCATAAACGGCCATAGCAATGAGGAGGAATGACCGATCAATTTATCAGTACATTTGTTGGCAGAGAAACTATCATGACTGTGGAGGGAATAAGTCTGGGATGTCAGATACCTTCAGAAGGCTCAACAGGGGTATCATGGACCTAATTGAATGAAACACAGAAGGAAGGTGTCTGCTTGATAACCCAGTGAAATTCTCTCAAAGGCTGTTCTGTAGGTAGTGATTTTTGTTTTGCCCACAAAGGTTGATTTGCTAGTGATCTTGTTTTCACTAGGCTTGGTTAATGATTGGCTGCTGTGTAAAATCCCCTACCTGTAGCGCAAAATAATTTTTATTTCAATTAATGCTATATTTAGATCTTTGTGATACAGTTTTTACTGTGATACTGTAATCTAGGAGGATTTACATTTTGGCAGAGGGCTTGCTTGGTTGTGGTCCCACCCACTTCTCTCCTGAAAGACAGAACATTAGACAAGTTGAGAAATCATGTGTACACTATGGTGGCCTATTAGGAAATGCATAGCATGTCTACCATCTTACATGAACAACAACAACAACAAATGTGCCATGGCAACAAATAGTTGTTACTCAATTGCACTTCATTACAATAATTGACAAATATATAGGAAAGTACATTAAGTAATATTACCTTTAATTATACAAATGTTGATAACACATTTAGAACTATAGAATTAGGTCGATATCTGCTAACAACCATTTATTTACTGGTATGAGTCAGAACCATATAACGAGATCTTAAAACAAAACGTTTTAGTTTTAAGTTTTAGTGGAATACATTTTCATGGAATATTCCTGACCTATGCAGTGAGCCAACAGCTCGAAACGATCTGAGCCAAAGAACGCCTCAGGTTTCCCATCCACGTGACAGACAATCAGAGGGAAACCAAAAGCCTACAAAGATGAGAGAATTTGGTAGATTAAGACAGTTGGCATGAAAACGACACAAACATTTGTGTCATTCAACACAGAGGACTGACCACTGTCATGGTACAGTACTTACCCCATAATCCATTGCTTTCGTTGTGGCAGCCTTCAGTTTGTCTTTGATTGGCTGGGATTGGGCCAACTTCAGCAACTCTTCAATCTCATTGGCTGACAGTCCAGCCTTTAGACCCGCCTGTTGAGAGGGACAAAAAGAATTAAGTCAGTTACAATTACTCCCAGACAATAAAATCCTAATTTGGATTGAATGGGGCTTGAGGAAAAGTCACTAGAGTATGCTGAAACCAGGACTATGTGGTTCCATATGGTACCTCTGTGAGTGACGCAGGCTTGGTGATGTCTTGGTCTTTACTCCAGATTCTCATCCACAGCTCTCTGGAGACTTTCTCCACCTGGGCATCACCATCAGTGTGCTTCTCAGCCACTGCAGTCACAAAGCGCATGGCTGTGAGAGAACCTGACCAGAAAAAGGTATACAGAGAGAGGGAGGGAAGTAAGTATTGGCATTGGCAGTATTAGGGTGTTTTTGTGTGACAGTGTACTACTGAAGCACCATGAAGTAGAATAGAAGGGAGATGAAGGCTACCTTTCTCGAACATGGCCTCAAAGGGGTTTGAAGGAGAGGATAGGGGTACTTTGAAATACTGAGCGAGACGTTCCAAGTCTTTGGTCATGTACAGAAACTTATTCGGGACCAGACCTGGGGGCTTGTTACCTTTCTCAGAAACAAATACACAAAGAAACGAACAAGGAAGCACAGATTATCTTAAGTGCAAAAATTACTAGGTTCATTAAAATCTAAATGTATTGCAATTGCACAGTCATGCACGATATGCTCAACAGTTGCAAACGAGTGACACTAAGTAGGCTATATTTCATTACAGTTTTTCTCAAATGCTTAAACACAAAAGCCAATCCTCTAAACCAAATTTACTAAATCTAGCCACTCTTTTCCAATACCATAAACACATTTCACATGAAGACACAATTCACAAAACACAATCCTCCGTTCTCATAAATCTAAGCACATTTTCCCTTGCTAAAACACATTGCAAAACATATTCTCAAATGAAAGCTCATGTGATGCAAAATGCTTGCCACAGTCAGCAATAACTGAACACAATGAACACACCTGGCATCATTTATTACACACAACGACTCAAAATTGAAGACACTTCTTGCTAATGCGCACAGTGACTGTGGTGTGTGTGTGTGTGGTGTGAATGAAGAAAATACTGTAAAAGAACTTCACACCCTGATCATGTTTTAGAAAAGGGTATTGTGTTTAGACATTGGGGAACATGGAGGAAACGTTTGTGAAATGTGCTTTAGCATTTGAGAAAACCTGTAATAAAAGAATGATTGTCCTACCTGAACTTTGCATAACACCTGACAAGAAGGCTGGTCGCAATTTAAGATCAACGTTCCATACATGTCTGTAGCGACAGAGCACCTAGAGCCATGGATAAGAAGAAACGTTCATACAACTGCAAACTACAGTAGCATACAGTTTAGCTGTTGCAAACTTTTATCACAAACCTCGAATCCAAGCCAAGAGTACGGAGATACAACGTCGTAGAACAATTCTAACACTTTTCTGGAGCTGGCCATCTGTGGAATTACAAATGTATAGACTATTAAAGACAATGATAAACCTGTTATTTCAGCAGATTGTGGTTAACCATTGGTCCATCCGAAAGTAGGTAAAGGTTCACCTGGCCAAACCATGCATGCAAAGGTGACGACAACTTTTAGTAGCCTAATATTCCGTTCGGTGATCTGACACAACCATGGTTACTTTTTTATTATTAAAAAGTTTTAGTTGTGAAAGGATTCGCCCGTGCAATTTTGTTTTTAGGCTTCAAATGTGCACTTGACTTGTTGCACGATCATGGAAAGAAGGGTGAAGCAATCAAACTCTCATACAAATTAGCCGTCCGTCATCGCTCTCGAAATATCTATACCTCGAAATTCTGACTTTCCAAATTGAAGGGGTCGCGGGTCGGCAAAGTTAGGAATTCGGAGAGCCCGTGAAGAATGGAAGAGTGTCTGTTTTCCTTTAACTCCCTTCTTCTTTCGATTTACTGATTTCAAGAGCAAGTTTTTTTAAATCATTACTGCCATCTACTGTGTTGTGGCGGACAAAAGAAGGACAGCTGGGTTTTTCTGAAAGGCTTAGGGCCTACTTTAATGAGTACTTGAGACCCTATGCTTGAGACACAGGAGCAAATGGTTGCAGTTGAACTAATTAAATTAAAAGGGCTGTCAAAAATAATAATAATAATAAAATCACATATATTTTTTTTTTTGCTGTAAAAGTATTTTAAATATTTCAATTTAAATGAATCATTCAATAATCGGCAGTGACATTTAAGTTCAAAAACTCTTACTATGTTCACTGTTCAAACAATGGTCATAACAATCTATAATAGGCCTATGACCTAATATGCTGAGAATAAATTCAAATGTGTGCTGAAATGAATTCAAAAGTGCTCCGGAAACAAGTTTTTTTTTCCACATACAGTAGGCTACAAGGCATTTCAGGCCAGTTATAGGGACACAATGAAAATAAATGAACACTCCCCTCAATGTCAACACTATTTTGCTTTATATATTGCTTTGCACTGATGTGGTGCTTTAGAGTTGACGAACTCCGGTGATATGCAAATTCCTTGCTGCAGACATTGCAGAGGACTTTACTGTTATCAACACCATCAGTAAATGTTCCGATCAATGATCTAGGCACATTCTCTTCTCTCTCCTTAATTTTACAGTCTAATGGTTACTGACTAGAATGGCTCCGGGTCAAAGGTCATACGGAATCGATTAATCTGTAATATTTTTATCAGTTATTTTGACAGCCCTAAATTAAAGATGTGCATCTGGAGATAAACCAGCCTATGTCCAATTTGTCCTGCCTAAAGAAGCCACAGACTAGTCTGGCTATCACCATACTAAGCTCAATCTTTCAAGATTGAGCATTAGTATGAACATTAGTATGGGGAGTCTGCACTTTATTTCTACTGCACAAGAGGCGTGATCAATGGAAAGCAAACTTTGGGCATTTTCCAGTTTCGTTCAGCTACTCTAAGGTATAAGTAAGTAAGTAAGTAAGTAAGTAAGTAAAATGTATTTGTATATCACATTTAAAACCAAAGTGCTTCACAATCAGTATATGAAAAATAAATTAAAAACAATATAGCCTACAAGAATAATAGAGGGACAAAAGGACAAAGACAAAGAACAGAGACAAAAGACAGATACTATACAAGGAGAATGATACCCTAACCATCACATGCTAGGTCATCAAATGCAATACGGTAAAAAATGCGTTTTAGGCGCTGAGTCACAGAAGCTATGGTTTTTAGCTCATTGGGCAAGCCTAGGAGCAAACACACTAAAAGCACAGTCTCCTTTCTGTGTCAGACATGATCGTGTGCTGTTAAGCAGAGACTAAAAGCACAGTCTCCTTTCTGTGTCAGACATGATCGTGGGGTGTTAAGCAGAGACTGTGAGGCTATATACCAGACACTCTTTTGTTGTACCTAAACTACAGTAGCCTACATTTAGGACATTGTAAAACAGGTTGTCTGATATAGGGAACACTCTCTTAAACCATCTGATATGCAGACGATTTGGCTATTATGTCCCCCAGCACCTGTTGGATATGCTATGAGTATGGGGTTGAGTTTGATACAATGCAAAAAAGAGTGTTGTATTGATAGGACCAAGGAGGAAGAAGCTGCACTTCACCTGTCAGGGCAATCCCTCTGTGTAAGTGCTGTATCTTGGGCACATCATCACTGACAAGATAGAAGATGATGCTGATATGAATAGGCACAGACAAATGTTGTAGGCTATGTCCAATCAAACATGTTAGTCTGGAAATTCCATCACTGCTCTGATGATGTGAAAGTGAGCTTGTTTCGTGCATACTGCACCCCTATGTATGCAGCCCCATTATGGCAGCTACAAAAAGGAGACCCATGTGCAAACTTAATGACTGCCTGAGGAGGATACTGCTGAAAAAGTAGTTTTCGTATAGTTAATGTTTAATGTTTAAGATCATGTCCCGACTTGATAGTCTCAAAACTGGATTAATGATGCTCACAAGCCCCAGGTGCAGCTCGGTCAGATATCAATCAATCGATCGACCCTATTTGCGGAAACATGGGTGCCTGTAAGACTCTCATGAATTCAGTATGTTTGTATGTGTTCATGAATATTCTTGTTATGTTGTATGTCTTGCTGTTGGGTCTCGAGCCTGTAATTAAGTTTATACACACACACACACACACACACACACACATACACACACACACACACACACACACACACAGTGGGGAGAACATGTATTTGATACCATAGAGTTGCCTGAAAAGAGGAATATAAAATCATCATTTGATGCCTTAAAAAAAGAAAAATCAAACAGCTGGGGACACCCATTTTCTTTGTGATTGAAGAATGTTCCTCCTTAAATTCATGACGTTTCTGCATAAAACATGCATTTTTGACACTTGTAGCCTATGCAGTTTTTTTCTGGGATGCGCTTAATCATCATGTTTTTTTTTTTCATTTTTTTTTTCATTTTTTAAATAGTCAAGGACACTATGTTCAGACCAATTCATTCGTTCATTCGTTCAATTTTTTTGGGATTATGAAAATTATATTTCGGAATCCTTAGAACCTGAAGAATCAGGGAATCTTTGTTTGACAATTTTCAGAAGTCATTAAAGCAGTCATTTTGGGTCTTGAAAATGGTGTACTATTGCATTAAAAACGCCATATATAATGCTATACTGGTAGATAGGGTAACATTTTAAACTTTTATGTATCACCACAAAACTTTCCCAGTTATTCACTTACATTAAGACAAGATTTTTTTTTATTACAAGTTTTCTGAAATGTAATGTTTAAATATGCAAATGAATATGCAAATGAGGCTTAATATACTGAAATAGGCGTTAATTTCAAACTTCCAAACCTGACATGTACATATAATAGTAGCTATCCTTTATGGAGGATTAAGGTTTTAGCCCTTTATTATTAAAATACTTAATAGTTCCTGATAAAAAAAGTAACTATTAAGTATTTAAAAACAATGGCAGAAAACGCCTTCATTTATGTATTCCTCAATCAAGAACCTTTTCAATGCTGCTGGCTGTGGAATTGACTGTTTACCATGATACAAGTTTAAAAAAAAAAACGGGTGGGTCTTATGAATAAGCAGGGCTATTGTTTGGAAACAGCTCTTGCCAATGCTGTGGTAGAAAACACAAAACACTTTCAAGGCATGTATGCACACCCTTTCCTGAAGAAGGGTAACATTTGTCTGTTTTGCTTCCGACAACACTGAACCTTCAATATGAACCTTCTTTGGTAAGTATGCAGCACATACAAACTTCGCCAAAGTAGATAGCTGATCCTTTTCACTTTTTTGTATCTGTAGAGCACTGAGGACACAATCATCTGCTTTCAAGTAGATGTTGAACCATGTGGCCTTTTCTATTCCAGAAAAGCGCCTGGTGTTGGCTGCTACTGTGAATGCATGAAATGCTGGTAAAGACTTTGCATGATCTTACACCTAGAGCTGTCCAAATTGGTTCCACTTGCAGAATCCCAGATGTCATTGAAATACAAGTATCTTTCAACCAAGTCTTCTAGTTTGCTATGACCAATAATAGAACATCAGAGTCAGGAGAGAAGAACATCACCATTGCATCAGGATTTGATGGCAAAACTGTATGATGAATCAAGGTATCTGCTTCTTTATGGTTGTTTCTTTCAAAGTGCAATTGGATGTTGCTATTTGAGTGTCCTGCAGCAGAGGATATGATGAGCTTGGGGGAGTTGTATCTGATTCTGTCAAATGCGAAGAAAAGCTTGCTAAGTCCTTCTGCAGCTTGAAGGTGGAGTGCAAGATCAGCAGTGCGAGAAGCTGCCACCTAGAAGAGAATTGTCTCCACTTGATGTAATTCATGATGGATCTGAACATTGCATTTTTAGCTTTGTTTGCTTCCCACTCATTTAATGATTTCACAAATTCAGCATTAGTCAAAGCTTCAAGGAATGTACTATTAGCCTGCATTGTACACTCAACCATGGTAGATTTGTCCTTCTCAGAGCAGGCCGGTTCAACTTGCTCTGTTGCCTGCCAGCAAACATCTCTCAGCTGTGGGTTCTCCATGAAGAATTCCTCCAGAACCAATTCGTACAGAGCCACATATGAGTAAATAATGGCCACGCAAAGAACGTTTGTTGTGTGTACCCTTCAGGATTTGCCTCGTTGTTGCTGCACCAAAGACATCAGGTTCTATCCAGGCATCATCTATACAGTACCTGCATTTTTAATAGAAATCCCAAGAGCTCTCAGAGCAGCCATTGTGGTGTGCAATTTCCCAAGCCTTGGAACAACAGAGTTTTTTCAGATCAGGTCTGGAATCTAACAGTTGAACAGCCTTCTCGTAGAGGGCCATGTCAAAAGAGATAACAGTTGGATGTTCTTCACCAACTGCCAGGCGACGTAGTTTGTTTGCCTGCATAATCAGTCAGAAGGGTTGACCACTCGTGCCACTTCGGGAAGTAGCGGTACAGCTAGCCCAGCCTAACATGGGACATAACTTGTGCTCTCTTCTGACTTCAACCTGGATACTGCAGAGGCAACTACCCAACCTAGGTGACGCAGCTGATGGGTTCCAGAGATACCATCTTTGTTTACTGAAATCTGCTTCACTGGTTTATTTTGCTTTGGTTTGGGCTGATTGCAATGTAATATTTTTACATGGCATGGTGTGACTGACATAGCCTGACGAGCCAGACCCACATCAAGATTGAATAAACGGTTGTCTTTCAAATTCCCTCTCCACGCAATAGGATAGTGCTACATCCAATCATCTTCTTGTTTTCAAGTAGCAGGACGGGGAATTCACGCTTAAGTCACAACTTATGGTCGCAGCTCGCAGGTCAGTCATCATTATGTTAAGCCCACCCACCAACTCTATAAAAATGGGATTGGCCCAATACAGGGCTGTACACTGCGAGCACCTTGTCGGAAATATATATTAGTGCTAATTGAAAATATGAAATGGGAGCACAGGTGCGAGTACTGAATTCAACCCTTTTATTCGCATTTTGCTTCTAAAAATCCACACCAAGTGGATCAAAGTATAGGCTAGTACAATTTTCGCGCATCTGTATACAAATTTCATAGTTGACAACTCTAACGCTCCTGGCTGGAAACTCACGCTTTCAGCATCAACCTCGCTGTCTCTCACACACGCAAGAAATGTCACTCCAAAACCATTCTTCTTTTTCTTCAATCTGTTCGTTATCAGTTGGTGACTTTGTAGCGATTAGCCTACCGTTGAAACGGCAAACCATGATAAGAATGTTGACTATATAGCCTACAATTTTCCCGTAATAATCAAGGCAACTTGCAAACTACTGGTACTACTACTGCTTGTTGTCTATGGGGACTATTTTCAGATGCTGCGTGATATCACTGCGCCCATGCCATGGTACGTTTGCAAGTTGCCTTGATTATTACGCCAGATGAGAGTGTAGTTCCATGTCAAATCAGCCTAGAAAAACGCCAGGTTTCATTTTCAGTTGGTCTTATTGCACTGTCTAACTTGAGAGGGGACACGTTTTAAATGGGAAAATTACCGGAAATCTTAGTCACTTTTAAACATGATGCTAGCAGGCGAGATGCTACTGGTCTAATCCGTTTCAATGATCTATGCTAGGCTGAAGCTAAAAGTTGTATCGCCAGACTCACAGAATGGCTGGATGAACGGGAAAAAGGAAAATATCAATGGTTTTGCTCAAGGGGAGGTGGAAAATGAACTTATTTCCAAAAATGGCGGAATATCCCTTTAATGTCTAGTGACATATCAGGGCCATTTTAATGATTAATGCATTTCTTAAATACGGTTCCTTTAATGTGTGCCTATTGCATATACAAACAATATTTTACAAATATGGATTTACTAATTGTATAACTTAAAAAGGGTACACAATAGCCATATATTTATACTTTATTACAATAACGTGACTTACATGGCTGTATCTTCATCCGCTTTAATATTCACCAGCAACATTTAACTATAAAGTGACATTGCACTTGAGCAGTACTCAAAAAGCACTTCATTCCTTGGTTTCAGTTTACAGGAAGATGATACAGTAAGTTATTCACAGAGTGCAGGTAGGTAGGCTTCTAAAAACAAAGCTGACAGTTACTCAAACATAAACAGAGGGTCCAACATGTTACACCTCCATAAGATCCTTTCAGTCCAGTGCCTCCCTTCCAGATTATGCATCTCTACAGAAATCGATCCATACTCTTCATGGGCAAAGGCATTGCTTCCCTTCTATGTTTCCTCTTGAGGGCTTGTCTGCCCAGGAGATAGGAGGCTGTCGGTGAGCTGAGGACCAGTTCCTGTTGAACTTTGGCTTGGTTCACTGTAATAAAGTGTTTCAATGTAATCTGTGTCATAATGAGAGACCCTGAGTTTTGAAAAACTGAAGAGAAGTCATTTGGACATCTTACCTGTCTACGTCCTTTTCTGACGTGTTCATCTGAAAGGAGAACAATAGCATTTAAAGGGGAACTTGGCAACTATTTCAACTTAGTAAACCCGTTTAGAAATCATTTGGATGATTAAATGATCTGTTCCAGTTGAAATGGTGACTTTCCCCGCTCCCCCTAGCATCCCCAGGCTGAAAACCAACCTTGCAACATTGGGATTGGTTTTAAATGCCAATTGGTTTTAAATGGTCTCTTACCTTGTAACATCCACCTTGTTCTGCTGAATTTATGCTAACCGCTTCGCTAGTTTGTAAACAAATCCATGTGCTTTATCGTTGCTTTATCCCACAGTTAATTAGCCTGGATGCCAGACCGAAGTTTAGCCCCGCCTCCATTATTTTTCTGCAGGGAACTTTGGTCTGGCACACTGATCTATAAAGAATATTCTTTATAGATCAGTGGTCTGGCACTGCTCCGTTCAGCTGCTACGGACCAATCATGTTGTCAGGGCGGGCTTTACGTGATGATTGACAGATGAACAGCAGTGACGTTCACGACTGCATGCTTCCTCGTTCGACGAGTTGGGTGTGAGACTGTTGGCTTCTAGTGATTTTGATTGCAACAGAAACGCTATGAATGCATAATGAAATGAAAATGCATGAAAATGCACTGTACTGTTCTTCCTATGCTTCTTCTTCTTATTATTCCGCTGATCAAATTCATTTTTTCTATTCAGCTTGAACCGTTTAACCTAGAAACTTCATTCAAACGTCGCAACGTAGGTCTTCAATAGGGGCATGCTGCTATGTATTTTTCAACTTTGTAACTTTTATACTTTTTAAACTATAAATTAAAAACTATTACAAATTTCCCCATAGACTTAACATTGGCCTCTATGACATCACAGTCGGATCGTTAAGCAATTAGAATCTTATGCCAGGTGGCCAGCCCCACCTGCAGCAGCTCTCTCTCTCTCTCAGGCTTGAAGCATACAATCTCTCTGTGAAGACTACATATCCTGTTAACTGTTTCCTCTTTCCACAACTGTTTCAAAATAAAAGTCCTCACTGCAATAATACACTATTAAATCATTTAACCATTTAAACTACTCAACTATTTAACTGTTCAACCATTCCAACTGCCAGTTATCATCAACTATGCCTCCAGTCAACTACATGAGACCTCCATGTACCTAGCAACCAACATAGCAACCATTAAAATTAAGCGTTGATGACCGTTTCCATAGCAACCAACATGATTTTACTACAGTAACTTCTTTATTCCCGATAGTGGCAGCCATGGATACCCTATCAACAAATGTTTCAAAATAGAAGTCCTCAGTAGTAAGTTAGCTAGTTAGCATTGTTAGCATTTTTAGCATAGCTGCTAGAAATGATTAGCTAAGTTAGCTAATCAACCTAGTTAGCATAGTTAGCATTTTTAGCATAGCTGCTAGAAATGATTAGCTAACTTAGCTAATCAACCTAGTTAGCATTGTTAACATAGTTAGCATTGTTATCATAGTTAGCATTGTTAGCATAACTGTTAGAAATGATTAGCTAAGTTAGCTAATCATTAGCTAAGTTAGCTAATCAACCTGGTTTGCATAGTTAGCATTGTTAGCATTTTTAACATAACTGATAGAAATCATTAGCTGGGTTAGCTAATCAACCTGGTTAACATTGTTAACATAGTTAACATAGTTAGCATTTTTACCATAACTGTTAGAAATCATTAGCTAAGTAAACCAATCAACCTGGTTATCATTGTTAACATAGTTAGATAACATTTTAACATACCTTTTAGAAATCATTAGTTAAGTTACAACTGGAATGTTTAAGCTTTAAACTGTCTACCTTCACACATCAACTGTCTTTAAACTATGCAACCACCATGTTTACCCTAGCTACACCTTAGTAACCATATCTACATTATCTATCAATATATTTTTGCATTTTCATGCACTGGTAATTCCTTGGAATTGCATTTCTAGTTACAGTGCATGAAAATGCACTGTACTGTTCTTCCTCTGTCTTCTTCTTCTTCTTCTTCTAACGCACGCAATTCAGCTTCAACCGCTTAACGTAGAAACTCCATTCAAATTTTGTCGCGTAGGTCTTACTTACGCGATGTGGGCTTTGTATTTTTCAACTTTTTAACTTTTATACTTTTTAAACTATGAATTAAAAAACGATTTCCCCATAGATTTAACATTGAGCTATTTCCCCATAGACTTAAACATTGCTCATTATGACATCATGGCAGCAATTAGAATCTTAGGCCAGGTGGCCAGTCCAGGTGCAGCAGCTCTCTCTCTCTCTCTCTCTCTCTCTCTCTCTCTCAGGCTTTAAACATACACTTGCTGCGTTTACATGAGAGCTTTAATTCCGAATAAAAGTTCATTCCGCTTTAAAAGAGACCATGTAAACGCTTATTCCGCTTGAAAATGATTATTCTGAATTAAACTTAATTCCGATTTGAGTGGTTGGTTTATTCCGATGTTAAAGCGGAATTAACGCACTCCTTGATCATGTAAACCTTTATTCCGATTCAAAGTTTATTCCGTTTGTTTGGCGCATGCTCATACAAGGAGGAAGACGCAGCGCATGCTCGTTTCATTGCTAATTCGGCTCCGTCTTCTTCCCCCCTTCTCCGGCACTGTTCTCCTCCTCATCTAGCAAACGTGAAGCTTGACAATATTCTCGAGCTGCTGGTTAAATAGTAGGCCTATTATCAGAATTACTGCGAAAACCGTTTTCATTATGTTATTGCCCATGCTATAACGTTAACCCGAGATGACAAAAAAGCCGCTAGCCAGCTAAAGTTTGTTTTCTTCCGGTAGACCTTAATTAGGCTGCGTTCATGCACCGCCTGTCCAATCGGAACCATTCCCGACCCCCAGACGTTCAGCGGAATACAATAAAGCGGAATTAACCTATGCTCCATGTAAACGTCAATTCGTAATTATTATTTCCATGTAAACTCGAAGGAGAATATTTTAATTCCGATTTATTTAATTCTGAATAAACTAATTCAGAATTAAAAACATCATGTAAACGTGGCAACTGACTCTCGAGACTACATTTTCTGTTCCCCTGTATCAACTGTATCAACATAAGTCTGCCTAATTCCATCCAACTTTCTATCCATTCATCTTCTTCAAACCATTCACTCATCCACCCATTCTAAACAGTCTGCCTATCAACATCAATTAGACGATCTACATTCAACTTTTAAACAATCTACTATCTCAGGCTCTCTTAAGACTAGCCAGTTAAATTGATTACACCTGTATCTGTATCCACTACTCTCAGTAGAGAGCTGTGTCTCTCCATTCTACAAGAATATAAGGCACATTCCATCCAACTTTCTATCCATTCATCTTCTTCAGACCATTCACTCATCCACCCATTAAACTGTCTATCAACATCCATTAAACTCTCTGTCTATCAACATTAATTAGACTATCTACATTCAACTTTTAAATTATTTTCTCTGTCTCAGGCTTTAAGCAGACACTCTGGCTCTCTTAAGACTAGCCAGTTAAATTGATTACACCTATATCAACTACTCTCAGAGAGCTGTATCAGTGTCTCTCTTAACAAGAATATAAGGCACATTCCATCCAACCTTCTATCCATTCATCTTCTTCAGACCATTCACTCATCCACCCATTAAACTGTCAATCAATATCTATTAAACAATCTGCCTATCAACATCCATTAAACATTCTGTCTATCAACATTAATTAGACTATCTACATACAAGTATTTACTGTGGGTGCCTCTCAAGCAGCGTTTATATGTCCTCCCTCGCTTCTCGGGCCTCGATCCTCAATGATCTACATAAAGAAAGATAGAAGAAGGGCTAGACTATCCCATTGTTGCCGCTCCATCATTCTTTATGTAGATCAGTGAATTGTCAATTGTTTCCTCTGTCCACAACTGTTTCAAAATAAAATCCTCACTGCAATAATAGACTATCAAATCATTTAACCATTGAAACTACTCAACTATTGAACTGTTCAACCATTCCAACTGTCAGTTATCATCCACTATGCCTCCAGTCAACTACATGAAACCTCCATGTACCTAGCAACCAACATAGCAACCATTAAAATTAAGTGTTTATGACCATTTCCATAGCAACCAACATGATTATACAGCAGTAACTTCTTGTTTCCTGATAGTGGCCACTATGGATACCCTAGCAACAAATGTTTCAAAATAAAAGTCCTCACTAGCAAGTTAGCTAGTTAGCATTGTTAGCATTTTTAGCATAACTGTAAAAAATCATCAACTAAGTTAGCTAATCAACCTGGTTAGCATTGTTAGCAAATATAGCATTGTTAGCATTTTTAGCATTACTGTTAGAAATCATCGGTTAAGTTAGCTAATCAACCTGGTTAGCATTGTTAGTAAAGTTAGCATTGCTAGCATAATTAGCATTTTTAGCGTAACTGCTAGAAATCATTAGCTAAGTTAGCTAATCAATATTTTAACATGAATAGAAATCAGTCATTAGTTAAGTTAGAACTGGAATGTTTCATCTTTAAACTGTCTACCTTCACACTATCAACTCTCTGTAAACTATGCAACCACCATGTTTACCCTAGCTACACCTTAGTAACCATATCTACATTATCTATCTATTTTTGCATTTTCATGCACTGGTAATTCCTTGGAATTGCATTTCTATTTATTATTATTCTCCTAACCAGGTCAAATTCAGCTTCAACCGTTTAACGTAGAAACTTGGTTCAAACTTTATTACGTAGGTCTTGAAAATAGTCTATGTATATTTCAGTTCTGTAAACTTGATACTTTTTGAGATATTAGCAAAATATTTTTCCCCATTGACTTTTCATAGACCTCTGAAGCTGCTATCCTTGCCCATATAAGGAGATCCGGGAGTTAATTGAAGCCAACTGCCCATATATGGCAAGCTTTTTTGTAGGCGAACTTCAGAGGTCTATCGCACTGCACTGCTGATTAAGCTGATTTGCACCTGTGTCAAGAGCCAGCTGCTCAAGGCCCTATCAAGTTTAATTGACAGCCAGTTAAATTGAACCTGCATTATCAGCTCTCTCTGTCTACCCATTCACTCATACACACACACACACACCTGACTGCAGCACTTCATATACCACACTTCTCCATGCACTCCACAACATTCTCACCTTAACCTAACTCCCCCATTTCACTGCATCATAGAAAGCCATGCTCCTTACATCCACTTACATCCACTCACACACACACACACACACACGCACACTCACACGCACTCACACTCAGAGGTGGAAAAGTCAAGCTTCAGGGAGGAAAAGTCCAATCACGTATTGGTTCGGTTTGTAAATTTAAGTTTGTTTCACATTTTATCTTATGTCTTGCTTTTGCATGCACTGGTAATTTCCTCGAAATTACGTTTTCTAGTTTGTTCATGCAGTTTGGCCTTTCATTTATCTTAGCTATTGAAACGGAGGTTTTATCATGGATTCACACAACTATTTCTGAACACTTATGGTGCATTCCAGACAGCATTTAAACTAGTGGGATGTGGGATTTATCCTACCTCCAACTACGAAAGAGGCACTGGAACGCCTGTCGAAGTGGGAGCTCCTACTCGCGAACTCGTATGAGCTCAACCTGCCCCGACCTCAACAAAATGAAGTGGGAGGATTATGGCGGCACCCATGGAGACATGCTCCGTGAGGGGTAACTTCAAGGAATACGCTATAAACTTTAGGGTAGGGTTGTTTTAGACACGGTAATTAACTTGTTCTTCATATTATGACTTAAAATTGTGTCAACAAAGAATACAACGTATTGTGAAAGTAACGTTATAACATTATACAGTTAGCCTAGCCTAATATGCTAACGTTACGACGGTATGCTAACGTTACGGCGGTCACCCATGTTTTTTAAACGTCCCACTCCAAAATGCTTGGAACACTTTGAAGTGGGAGGTAGAACCTTTCAGGTAGGATAGGTCCCACCTCCCACTCGTTTGGATGAGGTCTGGAATGCAGCATTAGACCAACGTGGATATGTGGGAAAACTTCAGTTTCACTTTCACCTTAAACACTTAGTTAAAACAGCATGTTTGGGAGATGTTGTTCCCGTTTGTTTAAAAATGTCTGTTTGCTAGTTGGGTTAACGACACACTTCCCCAGCTGTTCGTTGCATACAGTTTGAAGGGATTATTTTTAAAAACGAAGGAGGATGTTTTCCATATACCCTACCCTGCTACATATTTCGTTGTCTTAGATTTTGCAGATACTGACAGCCAATAACTTGTTCTGTTTGGTTTGGTCTATCCAATGAGTGCAGAGCTATCCCCCCCGCCCTGTATCGGTTGAATCACGCCCCATAATCGCAGCTGAATGGAGCAGTTTCAGACTCATATTCTGATAAGAATTGAGTATGACGTCGTCAGGCTAACAGTTAATACGAAATAACATGCAAATTTTCTCCAGCATAGAGTGAAATATAGCTACAGTTATCCTACCAAAGGGGGCTTTAAATAATCATAATTTACTAGTTTACTAGTTTTAATCATTTAATTTATCATATAGTTGTGTCAGTTGTGGGTGAATTTATCTTACATCTCATTTACTCACTAAATTGCTGATGGATTTAAAGCAGCACATAACCCTTTCTCACCAAGCTAGTTATCACTACAAGACACCACAGCACCAACCAAACACACCACCACCCTGCCTCGACCAGGCAATCACCTGCATCCACGGGTTCCCAGCCCCTGTCTTTGAGCTCCTCTGAGCTTCCGACAGGTTAAAGGCCGAAGCTCGATGAGTACCTTCAGAGGCCAATGTCTCTGTAATGCTGCCCAGGTTGTTCAATAGAGCCTGGCTTCACAAGAATTTGGGAATGTGGGTCCACATTAAAGTATACTTTGAAGGCACATTTCACAATAACAGCTATGACAACCACATTAATAACCACAAAAACAACAATAACATTACCAACATGCACTTTTACCTAGAAGCCACTGCAGTGCGTACCTTAGTCTTAGTGAGCGCAGCACCACCAGTCCTCTTTGGTGTTCCCAGGGTGTCAAAGGAGTGACTCCGGACCCTGATCGCTCTCTAGAGGGAGAGGCAGATTAACACAAAGCTCAAGGGTGTCATCCTGCTCTTAAATTCCCTCCCCCAACATCACAGCGGCATCACTTTGCCAATTTAACACCAAAGGTCACAGAGTGCATTTTGTATTAATGACACTGAAATATTCACCATCAGAATAATTTACAGTCACGATGAACAATCAAAAAGGCTATCAACAGTTATTAATGCATAAATAGTATACATGGAGTAACAGCTGACATACTTGAGAATTTTCTCACATCTATTGTTGCCTCTCACAACTATCGGATATGCAGGCAATTGAATTGAATGTTGATGTATGCACCTTGAAGTTTTCTATGAAACCCCCACCTCCCTCTGGGGCACCCTTGCCCCCCTCGCTGACGGAGAGAGAAGATGACGGTGGCTCTCCCAGCATGCACTGAGAGCGGGTGGACAGTTCAGAATGCAACCCCACTAAGAGTGAGGAACGGGTTCGCAGCTGGATAAAGGGAAAGGATAAGGATGGATGAGAAGGAATGGAATTTGGTCCACATGCTTCAGCAGTGTTTGTTATGTTAGAAATGGTTCAACCCAGTCTAAAAGAGCTGAAATTGAACATAAATGAAGCATAAAAGGTAGACTCATGCAAGCCCTGTTTACAAGCAAAACAGATGGTTACATACAGGCCAATGATTCAGTATTTGACAGAATTTAATGAAGCTAAAATCCACCATCATACACATGGTCTGTTATAGAGATGCCACACACTTTAAAGAGGTATACCATTTGGGGAAATACACTCATTTTCCACCTCCCTTTGAGTTAAACAATTGATTTTGACCTTTCTCCAGTTCATCCAGCCATTCTCTGAGCATACAGTAGATCATTGAATCTGATTAGACCATTAGCATCTTGCCTGCTAGCATCACGTTTAAAAGTGACTGGTAATTTTCCTATTTGAAACTTGTCTCTCAAGTTAGAAAGTGTAGACTCAGAGAATGGATGGATGAACTGGAGGAAGGTAAAAAAAAATCAATTGTTTAACTCAAGGGGAGGTGGAAAATAAGTGTTATTCCCCAAATGGTGGAATAGTGCACCATTGCATACTGCATACTGCATATACATGATGAATTTTCAAACCACACTGACTTGCCTCTATGTTAGAAGTGCATTAGAATGCATTAGAAGTGCAGAGGCCTCTAATGGCAGTAAAATCACTTGATGTTGTGGATGTGGTATGTTGATTACTGTTCCTGCAGAGGTACTTTACCTCTAATCTGCTGAACCTGTCAGCCTTATAGGAGGAGATCTCTGCATTGATGAGTTTGGTCAAGAGGAACTCTCTTAGAACTGAGCCCTGAGAAAGACAAAGGGAGAGTGTGTGCGTGTGTACAGTATGTATATGTGTGATAGATAGATCGATTAACAGATACAGTAGATACAGTGCAACCAGAAAGTTTTAAGACCCTCTCAAGTTTTCCACATTTTGCTATGTTTCATCTATGACTCATCTTAAAATGGATTCAATTCATTTTTTCTCATCAATCTACGCATAATACTCCACAAAAAAAGCAGGTGTCTGGAATGTTTTGTATGTTTATAAAAAACAGAAGATTGAAATATCCCATTTACATACAGTAAGAATTCAGAGCCTTTGTTATGATGCTTGCAATTGAGCTCTGGTGCATCTTACTGTACTTCTATCAATGGTCCTTGAGATGCTTCTACAACTTGATTAGAGTCTGCCTGTGCCTAAATGAATTCATTGGGCATTATTAGGAGAGGCATACATCTCTTTATAGATCTCACAGTTGATGGTGTGCCTGAGTGAAAACCAAGCCACGAGGTCAGGAGAATTGTCCGTAGACCTGTGAGATGGGGTTGTGTGAAGACACAGATCTGGGGAAGGATACAAGAACATTTTTGCAGCATTGAAAGTGCCCAAGAGCACGGTAGCCTTCATCATTCTCAAATGGAAAATATTTGGAAAAAGCAACAGTCTTCTTAGATCTGGCGGTCCTCTGCAACTGAGTAATTGGGTGTAAATTGAATAAAAAAATAAACAAAATAAAAAAAAATTGAAACAATTTTAACTTGAGTCTGAAATATAACAAAATGTGGAAAACTTGAATGGGTCTGAAAACTTTCCGGTTGCACTGTACATGAAGAGAAATGGGTACATAATGTGTGAGCGTATGTAGGCTACTGTACTTCACCGATGTGAAAACTTTTGAAGAAAATATTGTTTTGGTTACCTCAGTGAAAACAGGTGGAGATGGAAGTGGTGGGCCAAAGGGTGGGACGTCCTCTCGTGCAGTGACTGCTACCTGTTGGCCAGAGAGGACATTTAATAACAAAAGCAAACATATGACTGGCGCAAACTAGCTTTTCAATCCCCATGCATCTCAAACAGTTTACATTCATTCATTCATTTCTCAGTTTTCAGTGCTTGTTTCCTCCATGCAATACATGACTAGAATGAATGAGAGACCTAGTGGAGGAAGGTAAGGCACTGGCTGGCTGTACAAACAATTTTTTATGACGTGTCTTTACCCCTATTGAAACATCTGTGGGATACTCTCCATGTAGTCCAGTTACATTTTGAAGGTGATCTGAAGAATGCCGAAACGTTAACGTGTTATTAAAAAAATGACTTATAATTCGGAGTGTGCGACATCTCTCTAACTAGGCATTGAACCTAGTTGCCTGCACCTTGTCTTTGGTGTGTGTTTGCACCTCTCCTTCCAATTACATTTTGAACCCAGACAATGGGAAAAATACACATTTTATCCTTGTCTATATACATTTCCACTGAACAGCTTTTTCAAGTTAGACGGTTTTAGTGTTCTAAGCCAATACTGGACCGATGTCATTCCATTATGCCCAAAATAAACATTTAGAGCCAAAAAGGAATGTAAAGATACCATAAGGTAAAACTCCAGAGTTCTTAAAACCGTAGACAGGTCTCGTTAGAGGAGCCCATTGGCTCACCTGGAAGGCCCCCCCGTCTCCCCCCTCCCCCTCTGGGCCTCGCTTCACCCTCCTCACAGCGATGAAACAGTGAAGGAAGTGGGAGCTGATCACATCTGGGATGAATGGGGTGTTGCCCTCCTGGTAGACCAGAGCGACAATATCATTCCCAATATGCCTCTTTCTCTGCAACTGAAAGAAAGAAAGAACAATGAGAGGGAAAGAAACGAAACCATACTGTACATAAGTGAGACACAGAAGACACAATGTCATAACAAATTCCCATTCATTTTACATTGAACAACAGAAACATTAATTTCTGTTCAAACACATCTCCCATTGTGGTAGGTGGAGGAGAGTGTTGGTGTGTTTAACGCTACCTGCTGTACATCTCCATTTGTGAATGGCAGTTTGGTGGCCACGTGGAACATGATCTCCCTCCCATGAAAGGAAGTAAAAACTGCCTCACTTCCTGTCTGCCCATGAGACACATCCAAGCCTCCTCGGAATCTGAGGAAAGAAGGGATGAGAGAGAGAGAGCAATTGGGAGGGACACAGGAAAAAGTTTTGAAAGCTTTGAAAAGAACCCAGGTTAAAAGGTCAGTGGAATCATACTCTCCCCATAATGACTCAGAATTGTAGACTGGGTAAACCCAGCCCGTTCTGCTGACGATTTGATTTCGCCCAGCAGCTCAGGCTGGAAACCTCAAAATAATTCTATCTTATTTCCGCTACAAACCTGTGGGGACCAATCACAAACTAGCCTATCCACCTGGCGCACCCGGATGGTTGGTCTGATTGGTTGAAGGACTATCCAATTGTGCACAGAGCCATTTGAACAATACCTGTTGATCACGCCTCTTGTGCAGTAGAAAACACAGAGCAGACTCCCCAGACTAATGTTCAATCTTAGAAGATTGAGCTTTATCTGGTGATAGCCAGGCTATCAGAATTGACCAGTCTTTGTCAAAAAAAATTGTCAACACAAGCAGACAGCTCAACTTGACTCATCCTGCAGCTGATGCATGCAATAGTGCTCACCCTGTGAATCCCCTCAGCTTCACTGTCTGTCCGAGAATCGAGAGGAAGTCCACAAACTCCTCACTCTCCACGTTGTTACTAAAAATATCCTCCTCCGTCAGCTGGACCAGAAGAGGAACATGAGTGGACACAGAGAAAGATTGAGAGGGGAAGTTGAGAGATTGTGAAACAGAAAGCGTGAGACATGATGTGAAATGTCGTTTGACGATAGTGGAGATATTAGAAAGCTAGATTGGGCTCCAGAACGTATGTAAATAGCGCTGCCACCATGGTGGGGGCAACAATCTCTGGAGGCTATTGGAGAAACAGGTGTCTCTAATGGAAAATCAGACAGGTGTCTCTGATTACCAGTAAATTTTGCCCATAGACAGTAAGGTGTTTGCCTCCAACAATATGGCAGCCGAGTTCACATATGCCACCTAATAGAGCTGGACAGACAATGGGCTATCTAGCTTTTCTAATATCTATGGTTTTACGCACCTGCCCTTCCTTCTGATACAAGATGCCAAACTTGAAGTTGTGAGACAGCCTGTGCTCATCAAATGCAGCGATGAGTTCTGGGGCCTGTGGGTAGAGGGTAACAAACACAAGAAAATGAACACTGCTCATCTGCTCATTGCCACTGAAAAATGTTTAGGTTTGTTTTACTCTATAGCATTACAGTGTTCTGACCACAATACAAAATAATAATCTCTGAAATAATGGAAGTAATGGCCCAAAGATGCTATTGGGGAACACAAGTTGTAGAGTTATGGTGTCTGTACTTTAAGGCAAGGGTAAGTCATAATTTGCACCTTCAGGTAGCTGACCGTTTCAAATCTGGACACGGTCACATTCTCACAAAGCATCTGGACAGGAGGAATCACAGAAATAACATGAAGGAAATGGTTGACATATTATATTGATTGTAATAGTGCAGATAATAAAATACTATATGTTTTCATTTAGAAAGATTCAGCTTCAGTTTCATGACACCCAAGGTCACTTCACAAGGTTGTTCAAATTAAAATCATCTCATACAAGTAAAAATAAAACTCAGTAAGTCAGCCATAACCTAATTAACACAAGGTGCTTTTCTAGAAATAGCCCTAAGGTAGGCTACTGTATACCTAAGCGCTAAGAACCCAAGAAGATGAAATTGTTTATTTCTGTGAAATTTTTGATAGTTTTTCTAGAATGTTTTTTAGACAAAACAGTTCTGTCGAGTAGAACAATTCCACATTTTGTTTATCATCCGGTTGGTTCACCAAACCTTTTCCCATTTGTGTGACCCTATAACAGATAAATTCGTTACCCTGGCCAACTGCACAGCTGTGGGCATCTGCGGGAACAGTGATACCGAGAAGGTTCCATGTAGAGAACATTCTTTCAGTCTGGGCATAAGGGAGACACAACAGCTCTGTAAAATAATCTAACAGACTTTCTGTAAAAAGAGTAGTTCTAATATTACACAAATAAATTGTTTGTGGCAGTTAAGTCCACTGTATACGGTATTCACTCATGTGTGACTGAAAGTGTAATCCTGTCGATGGAACCTCAAGATGACTCGGAGCCGCTTCTCTTCCTCCTCTAAACAAATGGACAGGACGAGGGGTCCCAAGGAACTGTCTGAGGCAGTGAATGAATGATGGTACTGAGAGAACAGATGAGATAGAGACAGGAACATTGATCACCAATAGGAAGAAAACTTGGGTCCAAGCTGACTATTTGAAACTATAGCAAACTTCGAACCTTTTGAAAAACTGACTAACTTTATGCCTGAAAAACTGCTGGTAGATCTTCGCCTCACTGTCCCTCTCCATGATGTCGTAGCTCTCCAGGCCAAATGCATTTTGGGAACACGTGGGACTGGTCTCCACACACCTCTGCAAGGGGGGGTCAACCCAGTAACCTCCAGACTTGGGAGGCAAGAGGAGTGGTAGAGCACCTCCTATTCTCAATAGCTGCAGTCAGAAACAGACAAGAGGAGTAAGGGCATCCAGGTCAGTACATTCAGGGTCGTCATGCATAAATTCATGCACTTGAAACTATATTTCTGTATATCTGACAAACTCTTTGCACTGTGATCCAATAATAAAGACAGATTAATGTTGAATGTCCATTATCAGTCATGGAGGGAACAGCTGATTGTTTATGTCTGTATAAGGCTCTGCAGGTAGGTGTTTATTATACATGCTTTGCCCTCAAAAGGCATTACTAAGCAAAGCAAACACTATAAAGCGTCATCCACAGTGGGTCTGTGTGTGTTTGTGTGTGTGTGTGTGTGTGTGTGTGTGTGTGTGTGTGTGTGTTTCACATGCAGCCGCCGTGGCCTATGAAGCATGAAGGTCACCGTCACACACACACACACACACACACCCACAGTCTTTCAGGACACGAGAAACACGATTCCATGCATTCTTACCCTGAGAGAAGTTGGAAACTCACACCGCTGTTCATCCAGCCTGCTGCCCTGCAACGGCACAGGGAGAAACTGCCATCAAACACATGTACACACATACACACACACACACACACACACACACACACACACACACACACACACACACACACACACACACACACACACACCTCAATTGCACACTCAAAACACACCATACACCACATAAAGCATACTCCCACTAAAATGTTAACAATCATACCTGTAGCTTTGCAATGATCTCAAAAAGTTCTGTCACCTCCAAGAGAGAAAGTGTGAAAAACATGGGGAAAAAACCCAGATGCAGTCATTTCCAGTGTATATGGTGTTTTATGGCAAACAAAAAAGACAAACCTGTGTGTTAACCACTCTGCCCAATAGCCAAGGGAATCACAATCAGATCAGTGCTTTAATTAGACAGAAGAATGAAAAAAAGACATGCATTCCCATGTACTGTTTGCCCCTGTGCATTAACCTAATAGCTGAAGAAATTTGGCAAAATCAATGTATAAACCTTGGTTAATAGGCAAGAAATACTACTCTCAAAATTCCTCTACATCGTGGATTCAAGAAATGTAAATGTTGTGTAGGACTTTTTACCTTCTGTGTTGAAGTAGCTGCTAAAACTGGTTTGGTCTCACTGGATGATGAGTCCAAGACATCCACAATACTGTGTTCCAAGGAGTCTGGACTGCTATAACAGTTAGACTCAGTCTTGAGAACATACACACTCAAAACATGGATAATGTTACACATGATACTCAATCTCTGTTCAAATATGCAAAAACCTCATTATGACGAACACACGGAAACACATTATCTTAAAAGGAGTGTTACTTACCAGGACTCATTCTCACCAATGAATCTGTCAACCCTTCAAAAAGAGTAGTGAAACCATGATTACTTGCATGTGGTTACAGTATTTTGCACACACTTTTGTCACAAAAGCCATTTTGTATACATCTCTTCAACTATAACTGGTAACTCACCCTCCATAAGCGCCAAATGTGAAACTTCTCTTTCTGGAGAAAAACTTCTCATTCCTTCCATCTCTGTCCATTACTTCGAGTAGTTTCTGTGTATGTGTAAGTGTAAAGTGTGTGTGTGTGAGTGTGTGTGTGTGTGTGTGTGTGTGTGTATACACTCCGTATCCAGCTAACTTGCCATCAAGTTAGACAGCAATGGCATCAAATCAACTTGTCTGTATTTGCTGGCAGGTTTCTCTCTCCCTCTTCTGTTGCCTGATCTGCCTCCTTCCTCTCCCTGAGCCTGCCTCTCTCATTTAATCTCTATTCACTTCCTTCCCTCTATCCTGCTCTATGAAAGACTGACAGGGCATTTAAACTGCTGTTTGCCACACACACACACATAGAGAGAGGGAGAGAGAGAGAGAGAGGGGGGGGGGGGGAGATGCTTGTGGCGCATGTGTACTGTACACATATGCCTATGTATAGGCTACACACACTCAGCGCTCACTTGACATGGAGCCAAAAGGGCACTGATGGATATGCAGTTGCACACCTGCATTTAGATATCCGAAGACATGTTTTGTTTTGTTTTGAAAGATAGCGACAGAAACATAAACAAGGCACTGAAGGCAGTTTTCAGCTGTAGACCTGTTACCCTTTAGTCAGTGCTGCTCATCAATTATTGACAGCACTTGCTGAGACAGGATGGAGCAAGACAGCAGGAGAGAAAAGAGGAGAAGGAGGGAGGGCTGAAGATAAAGATCATTAAAACAGTTTCATACCAAAGGCATCATCAGTCATGTTGAATGCAGCATCAAACAGTCAATTAAAAAACTGCCCTCTGAAGACAGGAGTTGCACATTCAAATGAAACGCAAGCTTGTGATATTATTTATCCTGTCAGTTTGTAAGTAACCTACATCCATCGTTTATGCCTACCCTTTGCCAGCAGAATGATTTACACGAATTCAAATTCGAAAACCATGTGTGTTCGCCACGCCTTCTTCTGTAGGCGGGGGTGGTAGTGTAGGCTAGTTGTTTCACTTGGCATCCACATGTGCCAATCATATTCTACTCTCATTACGATTCGCTCTGAGGTATGTTTCTAAACGCGCGGAAGTTGTCGGTTGAGAGGGACGTTAACCTAAATGTATGTTTGTTAGAAGCCAGCTATTATAGTTATAAAACACATTTTGTTTTACAGTGGATGTCGTGGAACAGCAACTTGCAAGGATGACTCGTGCGTTCCAAGTTCAAGTGTCTGACAGCTAGACAGTTAGCAGTATTTTAGCTAACAGGCTACCTGCCTTAAATGGCGTGTCTTTGATCTAAGAACGCAATACCAGAGCCCTATTGTGAATATAGTCGATGTTCGCTCATCATTGTTGGATAGCTAGTATGTTAAAAAGTTTAACAGCAGCGTGTCTTCGTCCCGAGTTTTCTTGTTGATTACATTAGCTGTTAGCATTACTGCATGCATCCCAGCTTTTTGTTGTGATCTTGCCAGTGTGCTAGTTAGCTAGTTAGCCAATTGAACTTTTGTGGGAGTTCCTGAAGTACATTAGACCGCGGAAACCTGCTACAGCACCTCGAACAACTTACTGTATTTGTGTTTTGTTATAACTAGTCGGTAGTTAATTTGCTGATCAACTGGATAACTATCAACCAGGTAAGATTCCCTACCTAGCTCTTCGGATAAATTACCATTAACTAGCAATTGTATCTCGGAATGCGGATACAATTACAATACATACTAGTTAAATATTTGCATGATGGCACAAATTTAGTGACGCTATTTTTTTTTGCATGTTTTAGCTGGAAAAAGTTGTTCTGCTTTAGTGTGAGAGTACACTTGAATAATTAACGATACCATAATGGCAGTTATGTTATTAAACTGTAAATAGAGTCTTTACAAAACCTTATCCCTCATGCTGTCCACGTTATGTAAGTTTAGCCTGTGTCTCCAGCTCGTGGAATATGCTCTTGTGTCAATACGGTGACATGCTTCTTCGTATTTCTCAGGCTCACGATGTTGGGGGAGTGCGGTATGAAAGAACGGGAAAAGCAGGTGCTGAAGAAACGCTCCGTTGCGCTCTGCAAAGAGATGGTTGTGGACGAGTTACTCATTCAGTCCCTTCAGGCAGAAAACATTCTGACTGAAAACATGGCAGAAAGTATTCTGGTGAGAATATCATTTTTGTACATCTTCAGTGGCAGTCTTGGCAGGCTTCAAAGAAGAGTTTGAGCTAATTTTCTCAGGCTGTAGAGCTTAACTGTGCTATATCCCAGTGTATGCATATCAATGAATGATCAGTTACTTAAGGTGACAGGAAAACAGCATGCAGCATTTTTTTTTTTTAAAGAAGTCATTAACTGCATTTCTGATGAAGTGAAAATCGATTGATAATTCATACTGAACACCAATTTGTGTGTTTGAATTCATGCGTCTTTGGCCTTGTAGGCTAAAGAGACGTCCCAAAAGCGAAGCTGGCATTTGCTGTCCATCCTGCCCAAGCGAGGACCAAAAGCCTTCAGCTGTTTTTGCACAGCTCTCAGGGAAACCGAGCAGGATCACCTGTATGAGCTGCTCACAAGTTGTCCAGAGAAAAAGGTTAAAACACGCACGCACGCACGCACGCACGCACGCGCACACACACACACACACACACACACCTCACCTCACCTGACATTCCTGCACAAAGAAATGTGAACACACCAACTCCGTCACTAAGCACACACATACTACTTTTAAGAGGGTAATGCCGGTGATTAGCACACATTCAAACAGAGAGTGGCACACACACAAATGTTGGCTGCCCTCACACCTAAACAGGCATTCTCCTGTTGTGGTGAGTCATGAGACCATGGCAACAGTCTTTTGTGTTTTTATTTTGTCTTTGCACCAGCGTCATGCTTCATTTTTAAACCATCAGCTAGTGTCTGAGGATATGTGTGTTCATCTCTTTCAGCGGTACTTTGAGACCGACTTGCCTCTTCCTGTTCAGGAGTGCTCAGTGCCTGCCAAGAGGGCCAGACCTAATGGTAAGAACGATAGTCATGAGCCCTTGCCCCTTAATATGTCCTTGGCAATATAACAGAGATATGGATCTTGTGTGCATGTGCTCTAGTACACACAATGATATGGATTATGTAAACAGTGTTAAAAAGATGGTTGTCGTTTTGTTTGTATTCAGCAAGATTGAGGTATTGCAGAGAAATGTTTTTTTTTTTGTGTTGGAGTCGCATTTGTACAAAAGAAAATATGTGCAGACTATGCAATTGAGTGGATATTAAGGGTCATTCCACCTCAATTCAACAAATGCCTTCTGCTTGACCATCTCAGATTTCCTTCAAAATTTTACCACCTGAAGAGTAACCATTTAAACTGACTTAGCCAAAATATTAGATTGGTATACCTAATGCATCCAGAGAAAAACGTTTTTGACCATGGTACCCCCCTTCTGATTTTTGGCACATTGGCGCCCTCATCTAAATCTGCAGCAACGTTCAGATGTCATTATCTCAAAAAGTGTTCAAGCTAAAGACTTCATATTTTCTGGGAATAATGATTGCTACCTATAGATTCCACATATTCATTCGTAGGCCGTATGTATTTATACTGACTGTGTTTCAATCTTGTGAAATCAGAAGAAAAATGGCAGATTTTTTTTCAACCCCCACATTGGGTGCTCCATTTCACAATTTGTAAACAAAATGTTTGACAAATGGTTATGTCTCTCTACAGAAGCGTTTAAGCTGTCTTTGAAAAAGTAATGAAGAGGTGTCTATATTGCTTTTTTGTTGGAAGTATTGTAACACAAAACTGAAAAATAATCAATTTGGATGATATTGTATCTCCCCATTACAGAGGTATGACACGCTATACCAATGAATTGAACACATCTCCAGAAAGATTATGAAATGGGCTTTCAGACTGTGAAATTTCAAGATGGTATTATGGCTGCAGTTATTAAAAAACATTTCTTAAAATATTGATCTATTACAACAATTAGCGTTGCTTTTTTGTGCTATTATTTAATGATTTCATAATCCTTGTCTTATTCCTAAGTATCAAATGTTTATGTCTCATACTGTTAAACATTTATACTTTCATTTACTTGCTGAGTGATGAACTAATAAAATATTTCCTGTATTTCCGAAATAAATTGCTGCTGTCACTATTTAATGCCACTAGATGTCACTGTTCATGGATATCAGCAATGTGTTATTATAGTAGACCAATATTTCAAAAATAACATTTCAATAACCATAGCCATAATACCATCTTGAAATTTCACAGTCTGAAAGCCCATTCCATACTCTTTCTGGAGATGTGTTCAATTCATTGGTATAGCTTGTCATACCTCTGTAATGGGGAGATACAATATTATCCAAATTGATTGTTTTTCAGTTTTGTGTTACAATACTTCCAACAAAAAAGCAATATAGACACCTCTTCATTACTTTTTCAAAGACAGCTTAAACACTTCTGTAGAGAGACATAACCATTTGCCAAACATTTTGTTTACAAATTGTGTAATGGGGCACCCAATGTGGGGGTGTGAAAGAAATCTGCAATTTTTCTTCTGATTTCACAAGATTGAAACACAGTCAGTGTCAACACATACGACTTACGAATGAATATGTGGAATCTATAGGTAGCAATCATTATTCACAGAAAATGTGAAGTCTTTAGCTTGAACACTTTTTGAGATAATGACATCTGAACTTTGCTGCAGATTTAGATGAGGGCGCCAATGTGCCAAAAATCAGAAGGGGGGTACCATGTTCAAAAATGTTTTTCTCTGGATGTATTAGGTATACCGATCTAATATTTTGGCTAAGTTAGTTTAAATGGTTACTCTTTAGATGGTAAAAGTTTGAAGCAAATCTGAGATGGTCAAGCAGAAATTTTCTCTAAAATCCGTTGAATTGAGGTGGAATGACCCTTAAGTGAGTTGTTAGCAGGCACGTGTGTGTGTGTGTGTGTGTGTGTGTGTGTGTGTGTGTGTGTGTGTGTGTGTGTGTGTGTGTGTGTGTGTGTGTGTGTGTGTGTGTGTGTGTGTGTGTGTGTGTGTGTGTGTGTGTGTGTGTGTGTGTGTGTGTGTGTGTATTTGAAGTATTGTGAAAACGCATTCTGAGTTGGCAATGCATGTGCCAGATAAGAAAAGCAACACAGGCAGTAGCACCAGAAGAATTTAATGTGTACGTGCAAGAAATCTTTTACTGTAACTCGCTCAGTTAGTATGCACACACCTAAGTATGCATGTGCATGTGTGTAAGTGGGCTATATATGCCTATCAGCTTTACATGATCCACTCACCAGATCAATAAAGTGCCTTGGTGAGCTGTTTGCTATTGATCTTGCGATGAGCGACCTGTGTGCTGTCTTAAAGATGTAAATGGGAATGATTGATTCTCTTGCGTGTGCTGCAGAGTGTAGTGGTGGATATATTGATTTAGAATGATGTGCACTGTATGTGCCTGTGTGTTTTTAGGTCAAGTAAATTGGTAAGAGAAGTTTTTGTATCATGGAGGTTTGCGTAATAAAAAGACTAATAACGTATATCGATAACCTGACAGAGAGCGGAAATTGATATTCTGACAGTGGTTGCTCTCTCTTGGTAAACCACACAAAGCAGATGCATGTCTGTGTGAAGGGACACACGTACTATAGCAGATGCATGTCTGTGTGAAGGGACACACGTACTATAGCAGATGCATGTCTGTGTGAAGGGACACACGTACTATAGCAGATGCACTATTCAGGGTCTCTACAGGTCCTTGAAAGTTTGTGATGTTGAGAAATATTTCAATCAAATCAAATACTATTTTTTTAATTATAGACATGCTTCATTGGAAGTGCTTAAACCTTGATTTATATCTTAAACTCATGGCTTGTTGGGTCCTGGAATTCAAATTCTAGGGAATTGTGTCCTGTAGGTATTGAATTTGATATCTAATTTAAGAAGTTGTGGGCACCCTGAGTTGTACAGTAGATGATCTACAGTATGTGGATGGCCTGTCTAGAAGAGGGTGTAGGGTATGGCTTTGACGGTGTTCTGTTTGTATTTGGTTATGTGCTTCAGACTCCATGGAAACATGCCTGGATGCTGACTGCCCTGTTAACACGGTCTTACAGCCATGCACATCTGAGTTCTATGACTCCCACTGCCAACAGGTAACAGCCACTTGTGTTAACCTCCGCTGTCTTTCATTCCCAATTCCAATTTCATTTATGCATGATTAGCATTTGTGTGTGTGTGCTATTGAAAGACGTGGATAAGCTTGACAGCAGAGGTGTGCTCAAATTCACCAATGTGTTGTGGACAGTTTTCTGTTTGCTTTGAGTTCTCTGCAAACGTTTGAGGATGTAGTTATCCACTTGAGTTGGACAAAGGGTTGCCAATGAGGTGCAATGTTTGCACAAAATCATTCAAATTGAATGAACATATGCCATGAACATTCGCCACTATTTGCTGAATTTGAACGCACCTCTGATATCAATATCATCATAATATTTTTTACACATTGCCACAAGTTGCTTCATTACATTATGTGTCTGTCCCTGTCTATCTCTCTCTCTCCCTCTGTGGTGTATAGGCGTACAGAATGCGGTCCTCGCCCAGAGGGCTGGCCCTGGTGCTTAGCAATGTGACCTTTGACCCTGAGGTGTCTGACTTTGAGACGCGGCGGGGAGGCGAGGTTGATGAGGAGGTGCTGACAAAACTCTTTGAGGAACTGAACTTCCGCGTGGACATCCGCAAGGACCTCACTGCTCAAGTACATAGTTATTTTTAACTTACCCGGAATGCACACCGCTACCTGAATAACCTTTTGAAATGGAATTACAGTATTATGTTGTAATCTCTTGCTTAAAATAATAGTTGGACAGGTTTGGAACTTGTTATGTATGAAATGTATCACATGTTGACAGTAGCGCAACTCTTGATGTGTTCAGTGTTGAACATCTGTACATGCAGATGTGTAACATCATTGTGGTCTTGTTTTCTGTTTTGTGCGTTTGTGTTTAGACCATGCGCGAACGTATAGAGCAGTTTAGCCAGCGGCCGGAGCACAGTGAGCTGGACTGTTGTGCTGTGTGTCTGCTGTCCCACGGAAAGGAGGGGGGCGTCTACGGGACGGATGGGGAGCTCCTGGAGGTGAGGGGGGCTGATGGGGTTGAGCTGCTGGGGGGGTGGTGGTGGGAGGTACTGTAAATACCCGCTAATGGGAACACGCACAGGGCAGTGTCTACAGAATGAAAATGTGAAGGGGGTTAGTTATACTTCTGTAGTGTCATAACTACATGCGAAGCAAGCAAGATTCAGCGACAAAATCAAGTTTGATTGCTTTGTTTTCTGTTAAAATGTGACACGGTGTTGCACAATGTTTTGCACAGAACTTTTGTCAGATGTCCAGTTTTTGCTTGCGTAGTCCTGCTACAGTAGGTTAAACGAGAAGTGTGTTTAACAAATTCTGTGTGGACCGAGAGCATTCAATGGTAGTCGAAAGTTAGACTCTTGCATGCAGTTAGAACAAGCTGTGAGGGGTAGATGGAGGGGGGAGCTAGGTATGTGGGGTACATGGTTCTCTTTCTCTCATTGGGTTTTCAGATTGCATGGCTTGTCAGTCGCCGACACTCAAGTGCTGGTTGTTGTAGCCAGTTGTGTAACGTAACGTCACGTCATAGCATGTTTCATGTGAGAGTAGTGTTGTGGTGAGAAGTGACCTATGATTGGTCACAGGTGAGCATAGGCTTGTTGCAAGGCTATCAGATTGGTTTGATTTACAGACCAGTTGCAGATGTTGTCTGATGCAGGCTGCAGTTATCGGTTGGACATTTGTTGTCGGTTGGATTTATGAATTTTTCTCCACTTTTCTCGTCCACTTGCTAATTTGTTTCTGTCTTTTCTCGTTCTACGCTCCTCTGTCTCCCTCCATCAGCTGGACTGGGTGTTTGAGGCCTTTAATAACGCCCACTGCCCCCAGCTGCAGAACAAACCAAAGATGTTCTTCATCCAAGCCTGCAGAGGAGGTGACCACACATTATAAAAGAGTGTGTGTGTGTGTGTGTGTGTGTGTGTGTGTGTGTGTGTGTGTGTGTGTGTGTGTGTGTGTGTGTGTGTGTGAGAGAGAGAGTGTGTGTGTGTGTGAGAATAATAGAGAGAGAGAGAGTGTGTGTGTGTGTGTGTGTGTGTGTGTTACTGATTACTGCACCCATGGGCTTCATTTTGGTGTATAACCCCGGTATATCCTATGCAGAGGAGATGGACAATGGTGTGGACCAATTGGATGGCTCCGAGCGAACTCAGTCGCCAGGCTGTGAGCAGAGGGATGCTGGGAGAGACGAAGAGAGCGAACGACAGAACAGAGAGAGGGAGGAGAGGGAACGAGAGAGACTCCGGGTCAAGCTTCCCCAGCGCTCCGACATGATCTGCGGCTTTGCCACTCTCAAAGGTTGGGGTGTGTGGTGCTTAGCTTTGTTGCATACCATGTTATCACCAGATCCACTCACAGTGTGCACCTGAATTTGTTATATATATATATTATTAAATGTAGCATATTTCCACTGGACATTCTGTGCGTTAATATTTTATTCTGCTGTAAAACCAGCAAATTTCCAGCTGTAGCCAACTAGGGTAAACTATGGTGATTCTGCATGGGTATTTGTTTGTATTTGTTTGTGTGAATGTGTGTGTGTTTGTAGGGGGGGAGGGTGTAGAGAGTAGCCTTGCCTTTCTATATGTTCTTGTGTGTGTATGGATAGCCTTTGTGTGTGTTTGGGGGAGTGGGTAGCCTGTTTGAGAGAGTTTCTCGTCCTGGATTGTGACCGTCTCTCTGCTCTGTGCTCCTTGTAGGCACGGCGGCCATGCGGAACACTAAGAAAGGGTCCTGGTACATCCAGGAGCTCAACACGGCCATCAGACAGAGAGCCAGAGACACACACCTGTCTGACATCATGGTGCAGGTAAATCTCACCTTCTCATGTATTCGCTCTGTCTAGTTCACTCACTCACTCACTCACTCACTCAACATGCTCAGTCTCCCCTCGTCACACACACTCTTGCGTACAATACACACAATTTGTCAATGACTTATTTTCTCTCTCTCTCTCTCCAGGTGAACGGCCGTATAAAGGAGAGAGAAGGTTATGCTCCAGGCTTAGCTCATCATCGCTGCAAAGAGATGTCAGAGTTCACCAGCTCCCTTTGCAAAGATCTGTTCCTCTTCCCCAAGTACTGCCCACCCAACTGAACTCTCTCTCTCTCACACACACACACACACACACACACACACACACACCACATTCCAGAGCCATTTGCCTCCCACACACACTCCTTATGCAATGCCATTCACTAAGTTTTTCCATCTAGACATTCCTCGATACTCGCATCCAGATTCCTAGACCAACAGAAGTTGCATTCATAAGTGCTTTTCTGCTGTGCCAAAATTCTCACGCACTTGCAAACAGACACACACACACACACTTGTTTACTCACATTCAAGGCACTTACTCAAGCATGCTAAATGTGCCATTTTAATGCAGCTTACATATGGATATAGTGAAAAGTTCTAAATTTTTACAAGTTTCATGTTTCGGCATTTTTTTCCACACCAGTAAGAACATGATGCCGATGAGTGATACATTATTTTCCAAATTTCCTAAAATGATTTTACACTGTTGTTTTTATTGTGTTTTATAATGTTTTTGTAACTGTGTTTTACATGAGGTGCGCTCTTTTGTACGGTCCTGTCCATGCCCTTAGTTCATACTCTCTTTTCTCTCTCTCTGTACAGTTCCAATAGTCTCTTTATACTGCCATACCTACACACACATTCACCCCAGTTTGAACGACCTTGTTGTGAATAATGTATACTTTGTATACCTTATTATCTTTGGGTATACCTTGTATCTTTGGGGATGCACCTTTTTGAAGTACTTATAAGCTTGGTTGGGGTTAAACACGCAGCTGTATAGTGGTGTTCATGTATTACGAATGAAAGACACTTTGAATGGGCCTGGACAGAACAGAATCATCTATTTGTATTTTAGCACAGGATAAACCCTATGTATATAAATAAGATTTTATTTGGCCTTATTCTACAGTCCATTTAGGCAATAATTGTACTACACCAGTATTCTCCTAAATGCCCTCCTCCCTGTACAATGGATTTCCAACCACCCCCAGCTATTTTCTACATATTTCTTTCAGTTTTCCTTTCATTTTTTTACTGACTGTTTTAACGGTCTCATTAATTATGTTTTTTTTTCTGTTGTCATTCTATTTTTGTATTTTGTTTTTATTGGTCCCTTTGTCGTGTTTGTCCCTGTTGGTAATTTTGTTTTGTCTTTAACCTAATGGGCATTTTCGCTTCCTGAAATGAAATATGCAATATGAATTTACTTCTGATTTTTGTTTTTAATAGGTGTGTGTGTGTGTGTGTGTGTGTGTGTGTGTGTGTGTGTGTGTGTGTGTCTGTCTGTGTGTGTCTGTGTGTGTCTGTGTGTGTCTGTGTGTGTCTGTGTGTGTCTGTGTGTGTCTGTGTGTGTCTGTGTGTCTGTGTGTCTGTGTGTCTGTGTGTCTGTGTGTGTGTGTGTGTGTTGTAACCTTTCATTCATTCCATATAATGACAAGTAAATCTGTCTTAGCCAAGGTTCGGTAGCCCTCCTCAGTTGTCTTCCACACTGCCATAGACATTCCATAGACATTAGCCCTGCCACAGGTCTGTGTCATCCATAGATGTCTGCACTGCACTCAGTATCACACTATAGGCATACACTGTACACCAACTCCCTCATGCACACACACACACACATACACATACACTCACATGCATACATGCGCACACACACACACACACACACACACACACACACACACACATGCACACACACACACACACACACACACACACACACACACACACACACACACACACACACACACACAGTAGATGTCTCGACACTGCACTCATGATCACACTGTACTGTATAAATACATTCACTATCTGTACACTCAGACTCAGCTGTGTGTTCCCACACACAGATCTGCTCACATACTGCCAATCAAATGTATGTACTAACATACTGACAGACCCCCCCCCCCCCCCACACACACACACACATGGATGGCACCTGCTCCTCTGATGTAAACAATCTTGTCTGACATGGCTGTGCCAGCAGGTGTCAGTGCAGAGTGTTTTATTCTTTCTCTGCTGTCTCCGTATGTAAGCCGCCTTCTGCTCCTCTCCCTGTTATCTTTGGCTTTGCCCTCTGCTGTTACCCCCCCCCCCCCCCCCCCACACACACACACACTCTGTCCCTCTGTTTCTCTCCCTTTAGTGGTAGAATGTGAGAGAGTGGGTGAGCAGAGAGACGGTTAGCCTGATATGAGTGAGTGCCTAAGCAGCAGCAGTCCTATGCCCCCTTGATTACTGCTCCCTTGTCTGTAATCTCCCGCCACTCAAACTCTACTCTGTGTGTGTGTGTGTGTGTGTGTGTGTGTGTGTGTGTGTGTGTGTGTGTGTGTGTGTGTGTGTGTGTGTGTGTGTGTGTGTGTGTGTGTGTGTGTGTGTGTGTGTGTGTGTGTGTGTGTGTGTGTGTGTGTGTGTGTGTGTGTGTGATAGAGAGTGTAGAGAGTATTTCCTCGGCTTGACTCAGGATGGCAGCAAACCCTCAAGTTCATACACAGACCTTGAATTCATGCCATAGTTTCCTCTTCACACGCACACACACACAAACACACATGTGTGCACCCTAGTGTCATTCATTGATCTGTTTTCCCCCTTTTCTCTCTATTGAACGAGCTGGTCTTGTTCATATTCTTGTGTGTGTGTGTGTGTGTGTGTGTGTGCGTGTGACATATTTGGAGTAAGTGATGGGGTGCTTTGTGGCAGCTTAAATGAGGGCATGGATATATGCTGATGTGGACACAAGTGATTTGTCATGTAGGGTGAATCCACTAATAGCTTGCCATCTTTCATTTACATAATTTTCATTTTTAAATGGTGCAGCATCTACTTTTTCCACACAGCAATAATGTTATTCTGAAGCCGTATTTGAAATACAGACTTAAAAGACGTTTGCATGCATAGGCCTGTGCATTTCACGTATATGCACATTTATGTTTCAGGCTTATTATTTACCTGGTGGTTAAAATGAGAATTATTATAGGATTATCAAAACAGGAACAACTCATGTACTGGGAAATATGATCTTTTCATTGTTTCATTGTTCCATTGTGTATGATTACATTGTTCATTGTTCTAGACCTAGAATTTTTTATTTCTACTCTTTGTTCTATCTTTTTATTCAAAGATGACTTCAAATCTCATTTTACTCCTTTGATAATGATTTACAGTATGATAGATATACATAGTACTGTGTGCGCAGGGTCTCATTAGATGTACATCTCTACACACTCACGCACGCACGCACGCACGCACGCACGCACACACACACACACACACACACACACACACACACCCATCTATGCACACACAAACTCTCTCTCCCACTTTGTGGATAGTATATTGCAGTCATTGTCATTGCAGTGCAGTTCCATCATCCCATAGTGTGTGAGCATGTAGTGTGGATTAGCAAATGACCCTAGGTTGATGCAGAGAGCTTGTGACTGTTCTTATGAGGTGTGCATTGAAGTCACATTTCAGAATTAAGGTCTTAACTGACTTGCAGAGACGTTCTACTGTACATGTCCCATCGTTATTTCCCAGGTTGCGCTTTTTCCCCCCAACGTCGTTTTCTCAGCGTAATGTCAAGCATTGCTGGTGCTAAGGCCGCTTCGTAAGAATCAGGTCTGTTTCTTTAACGTGTGCCGTTCTCAGAAACGCGCCTTCTAGTCTGGGACACTGGGCCATCAGGCGCCTACCTTTGGCAGTTATACTCTATTTAGAGAGCGCCGCTCTTTATTTATAGTGAATTAGGAGTCCAGATGACCGTCGTTCTCAGAAATGAATTTGGATGGTCTCAGGCTCAAAGTCCACTTAACCTTTCAAAGTATTCAGATTTAGCCTAGGAGAGGATGATTATCCCAGGTGGCACAACAGACACGAGATGAAATACGGCCGCAAGTGTCTGCGTGCGCGCGTGCTTGTGAGAGAGTAAAAAAGATTTGGTTTGGTGTACGTGCATGTCTGACTAATTCCACTAGGGCTACAACTAACATTTATTTTCATAGTTGATTAAACTGCCGATTATTTTCTCGATTAATCGATTGGTTGTTTAATCGATAGATATCAGAAAACTAAAAAATGTTGTCGGTGTTTCCCAAAGCCCAAGATTATGACCTCATGTATTGTTTTGTCCACAGACCAAAGTTTTTTAGTTTACTCTTATGTAGGAGTAAGTGAAGCTGAGCATATTTAAGTGTGAGATGCAGCAATTCAATAATGTTTAAGTATTTTCCTCAAAAATGGCACAAAGTTAGATTCATTTATTAGTTAGATGTAGAGTAATTTAATAATTTGATGAACTGTTGTCAACTTGTCACTCTGTAAACACAGCTGTGGAACCAGCACTTTGCTGCTTGTTGATCTGAAGTGTTTATCTGGCAAAAGCGTCAGTTGATTGTGGTAAAAGGATTTGAGCGTCCTCTTCTGCCTCTCTGAACCTGACTATGCCAGTCAGCCATTTGGCACTAATTGTCTATTTTGCACCTGTGCTGAGTATGATGTTGTACACAGAAGTAGCTGAACAGAGTGGCACAAATGACTGTTTTCCGCACAATTACCCCCCAAAATTTGAATCTGCAGTGTCAACCAGAAGGGAAAAAAAAACAATTCTCAAAAAAAAAGAAAAAAGTGTCAAAGCATCCCTCCCCAAAGCTGAACAGATACAGAGACAAGGGCATCTCCTCGGTCTCTCCCTCTTGCTGTAAAGTTCTTTTCTCGGACGTTCAATGACACTCCTCACTCGGCCTATCCTGTCCTGTGGTGTGTCCAGGCCGTCCTGGCGATGGCTCCTGACCACAACACTGGCCACCATGCAGGCGTAATCCTCCTTAATGAGTTGGCCCCTCATGTGTTTCACACACACCTGTAGTGCGTTGGCCTGGGGGACTGGCCAGCATGGCAGGCTTCCACCACTGCCACTGACTGAGACTCTAAGTCAGAGCGTAAGCAATCAAGAAGAGCAACAGAGCCTGATTGTACTGTTCATAGTTTGTAACCATGTATTTTTGTACTGGAGTATGAACCGTTATGCTGTATATTGAGAGAGTGAAAATAAAAAAAAGTACTCCTCTTCGTGTCGTGTTTCTGGTGTAGTTCTTGTTGAGATGTTTTTTGCTGCTGTCGAGAGCAAGTGTGTGTGTGTGTGTGCATGTTGGTGTTATATGTACTGTATGTTAACCATCTTAATCTGTGCTGTGCTGAGCTGGATATTTTGGTTTTGTTTGCTGGTTGCTTAGGTTGTGTGTGTGTGTGGGTGTGTGTCATACTCTACCTGTGTCTGACTTGCACAGTCTGTTCCCTCAGCAGGAGGGTAGAGTAATATGACAGGCTCATCCCCTTACTAACGGTAGAAATAAGCCCATGTGGGCTACACATCTCTCTTTCACTCTTTTTCTTTCCTGCTCTTTCCCTCTATCTCTCCGTCACCCTATCTCTCATTATCAGCCTCTCTCTTTCTCTTTTCCTGCCTTGTTCTCCCTCTTCTCTTTCTCTTTTCCTCCCTCCCTCTCTCTCTCTCCAGCTGTTGGGGCTAATTTCTCCAGCAAGCCCTCGGTTGTGCTGTGACACATTTTTCCAGCGTTTCCCATCTGACTCACTCGGATTTCAGTGTCACACACACGCATGCGTTCCACAGAGCAGGGAAATGGGGCCTCAGCACATTAGCTGTGTGTGTGTGTGTGTGTGTGTGTATTAGAGAGAGAGAGACAGAGAGAGTGTGTGTGGTGTGTGTGTGTCTCAGAGACACCTATAAATGTAATCCTTAAGCACAAAAGTGATTCCCTTCGGAGTAGTTTGTGTGGAGTAGAATGCGGGTAGAATATGGCTCTAGAGCAGTCTAGACTAGAATATTTCTCAAAGAATATTTTGGCCATTTGATGGTGTCACTCATTGGGTAAAGGTAGATGATGGGATTAGAGGTTTCAAAGTTGTTTTTGTGTGTGTTGTGAAGTGGGGGGTGGCGTGGGGGGGTGGCAAGGTATCTGGTACTCAAGCACAGGTGGTTTGAGCAGTCAGCCCTGGAGCAGGTCACCATGGATGCGTTGAGGGGCATTCTGAGAGTAGGAGCCTGATGGGAATTGGACGGCTGATGAGGTGCGATCTGTCATGGGGGGTTATGTTTCACCCCCCACTGCCAGCCGCCCCTCTGGTAGACCCCTGGAGCAGACCCTCATCACATTGCACTGGGGCCCACCAGGGGAGGGGAGGGGGGTGTCCACCTTTTCCCTCAACCTAACCCTTCCGAAAACCCTGCCAACTCTGGCGCGCGCACACACACGAGCAGGCACACGGCACAAAACGGAAATCCGACCGGGTGGGGTAATGCATGGCTGCCGTTCCAACGTGTTGCAAGGGTTACGTCTGGCAGTGCAACTCTGTGTGTGTGTGTGTGTGTGAGAGAGAGAGAGAGAGAGAGAGAGACAGACAGAGAGAGCAAGATCATCTCTAAGCTGTGTGTGTATCATATTAACTTGAAAGTGTGTGTATGTATCATATTAGCTTGAACGTGTGTGTGTGTGTGTGTATGTATGTGTGTGTATCATGTTAATGCAGGGGGAGTGTGTGTGTGTGTGTGTGTGTGTGTCATGTTGATGCAGGGGGAGTGTGTTAGGTTAATACAGGCTGGTGTAAGCGATAAGCCACACGCTGCTTCCAAGAGATGAAAATCCCATCGAGCATCAATTAGTCAGGATGTGACAAGGTGTTTTCCTTCTCTCCTCATCTGACTGCCTCTCTTTCGCCCAGTCTCACCACACCCTGCATCCCTCTATCCCTCCATCTCTCTCACTTTCTCTGTCCATCCATCCATCCATCTCTTTCTCAGTCCACCTTCAGCACAAACTAAATTGAGGAAGGACCTTTCTAGTCTCAGTGGGGACATAACTATAATCATCATAATCAACTCCTAATCCTCTGGAGTGTATGTGTGTGTGCGCTTGTGTGTGTGTGTGTGTGTGTGAGAGAGAGAGAGAGAGAGAGAAAGCGAGAGGGCATGTTTGAGAGTGTGTGTGTTTGTGAGAGTGCACAAGTGTGTGTGTGTGTGTGTGCGTGCGTGCATTCAGCTCTGTGGGTTAGACAAAGTTGTGGACTGGGGTTATTTTTGGGCCAGTGACTGTGTGTCGATGGCTGCAGATGCGTCGCAAAGGAAGGCTCTGAGATACCAGCCGACCCTGGTCAGTCTGTCCGTCCTTTTGTCTGTCTTTCTCTGCGTCTCTCCTCTTTGTCTTAACTTCAGGTGCCATGAACGGCTGCACTTCTGCGTTGCTATAGCTTTAGAACATAGAGATTCCAGCTGTCAGAACCTCGTCCTTGTGTCCCGGTTCTTCTTGGGTTTTTTGTTTTTGTTTTATGTGTGTAGCAGTGCTTACAGTCTATGTAGCTTATTTGACATTGAGGAACCCAAGAGATGTGCCTTGCAGCTATTCTGCATTGACTGCTCATAAGATCACACTGCAAATAAGGTTTGGTTCAGACTCTTTGCTTGAAAACCAAGTTGTTGGCAGCTAATAGTTTAATATTTCAAATGTGCATTGTTAGGTTAGCATGGTTCTTCATCTGCGGTCATCAATATACCTGCAGCGACATTGATGCAGAACTTTTACAGTTTTGCTGATAGGACCACTGTCATGCATGTACAGTATTTTTTCCTTGAATTTCCCCTTGGGGATCAATAAAGTATCTATCCATCTATTTTAGCAATAGCTACTCTTCATTTGATCGGGATCATATTGATAATGATAGTAACTGATATCATATGAGGAGTGTAGTGATATTTTTATGTACTGTAAAACTATATAAATTCGTTTCACAAAGAGAAAACAATCAAGACTAAATTGCCAGTGGCTGTGCCTGGGTAATGAGATAGGCATTAGGCAATTGCACAACCTATGTTTCCGTCTTTAAGTGTCTGCATTGGAAAGCCATTAGTTGGTCAGACAGCAGATATAAATACATATTCATACAGAGAGTGAAGCATCGCCGTGGTAACCTGAGCAAAGTTAAATATACATATATCACCTCTCCCCTTACTCTTCTTCCCAATTCGTGGCGTAGTTGACATAACTGCGTTTCCATCCCTTAAAGAACACAGCGTTTCAGCCAGGCTCGCGGCACAGCTAATAAACCTCTTGGCTGTTATTGTGTTATGGAGGGAAGGAATGGCAAACCTGTGTGTGGTTGGAAGGTGAGGAGCAGTATGTGAGAATATTGTGTTTCGGCTATGTGTCTAAGGTTGAAGGTTCATGTTTGTGAGTGTGTTTGTGTTTGTGCGTGTGTGTGTGTGTGTGTGTGTGTGTGTGTGTATTAGCGTGTGGGTGTGGGTGGGTGGGTGAGTGGGTGTAAAGTTTAGAAGCAGTATGTGTGGAAGGTGGGTGTCTTGTGACAGCGTGAAAGTGAGAAGAAGAGGTGACACTCTGTCAATACTTTCACTCTTTCCTCTCTTTCCATCTCTCTCTCTACAAGACAACCCCACACACACAAGCCCCATACTCCCTCCAGGTCTCAGGACACACACACACACACACACACACACACACACAGTCGGACTCACTGTCAGCAGCACTATTTATAAACTCAACATAGTTATATATTAGATTAATCTCTCTATTAGTGTATGGCTACTCTAGGAATAACTTAATTGGCCTCTTGGCATGCCAAGGTTTGCATCATTCTGTATTCATATTAAGCAATCAGTTTCGTCTTCTGTCCCATATTTTTGTTTGCCTATTTGTTAGTTTGTTGTTTCTCCCTCAAGAGATTACAACTCGGATTGTATGTTAGTGTTCAGTCACTTACCATACCACCTGAACAGAACAAAACAAAAGTTTTGATTTATTGAACTGTTCAGCACACAGTCTGGCCTATGCATATCACGGACATGTTAATGGCTGCCGCTTAGTGATGTCACTTCTGGGTCAAACAGCTTTTGTTAACTCATTGTTGGTGGGACTGTGAGACAGTCGTAAGAAAGAGGGGATGTCAGTCACACCTCACCACTACAAGTCATTCACTTGCTGTTAGGACCTGCAAGTTAACAATACCCATCATATACTCTGTTGTAGTGTACAGTATGTTGAATTTGTTGTGGTACTGCAGGGTAGCGGGTAATACTAAAGTATACAGTATACATGTAGAGCACCTGTAGCATCGAAATCACAAGTATTGATAGATAGGACAATAGATAGAACAAGAGAACATAAGATATATGGAACGACAGAGTGACAGACAGACAGATCGATTGATAGGTGGAATAGGATAGGAAACAGGTGATTGGGTCTGTTTAACTGATAGATAGATAGATAGATAGATAGAAGAGAAGCAGAGGTGTGTGAGTGCATACAGATGTAAGGAGGTATTTTCAGAAAGAGAGAGAGCGGCAAAGTGTGTCAGAGAGTGTCGGGTCAGTGGGGATAAATTTAACCCCAGAGTTCAGTTACAGCTGGAGCTGAAAGAGGAAAGGAGGAGAGGGCCACAAGTAGGGAGAAGGAAGACGAGGTAAAATTAGGACATCCACAAAAATGAAGGCCACAACGTTAACGGATGAGTCTGTTCACTGGAATGTACAGTATACGTGTCTAGACTGGGGAGGAGTTGGAAGGTTTAGTTTAGGATTTTTTTACCGTTAATGGCAGAGGCGTCATTCTGGCAAAAGTTTGCTGATGTTTAAGCTCAACAGCCAGTCAAGTTACACCTCTGAATTGGCTGGAGTTGGTAATGGCGTGGTTTGTGTTTTTTTTTTTTTTTTTTAAAGATTATTTTTGGGCTTTTTTATGCCTTTATTTGGACAGGACAGTAGAGAGAACGACAGGCAGTGAGTGGGAGAGAGAGTCGGGGTGGGATCTGGAAAGGACCACGGGGCGGGAATCGAACCCGGGTCGCCAGCGTACGGTGCAGGTGCCCCAGCCAGTTGCGCCACTGCCGGGGCCTTGAATGGTGTTTTAATGCAATCTGATTATCTTTAAATTAAGTTTACAGTTTGGTGCAACTGGATCTAGGATAATCCAGATTAAAAATTAATCTTTTTTGGTGCAACCCACTCGTGATGTTTGTCTCCCAGTGTAAGCACCAGCACATGGATGAGAAGAACGCACAAACTGAGGCAGCTGGAGGACTTTGAGAAGCAATTGGCTGAACAAGAGAAAAAGTTATATTATAGTGACACACCCTTTTACAGTGATGAATTTGCATGCATGTGCTGGAGGTCAGAGTTACTCCATAACAACACTAGTCTCAGTGTTAAAGTCCCACTAGTCTCAGTGTTAAAGTCCCACTTCTCTCAGTGTTAAAGTCCCACTACTCTCAGTGTTAAAGTCCCACTACTCTCAGTGTTAAAGTCCCACTACTCTCAGTGTTAAAGTCCCACTTCTCTCAGTGTTAAAGTCCCACTTCTCTCAGTGTTAAAGTCCCACTTCTCTCAGTGTTAAAGTCCCACTACTCTCAGTGTTAAAGTCCCACTTCTCTCAGTGTTAAAGTCCCACTACTCTCAGTGTGAAAGTCCCACAGGTCAGCTTCATAGGTCAGCTGTGAATTTATTGTGCACTAAGACGCTCACTACTTAGAGATCTTGTGAGTTGCATTCTTCTCATTGCGTCTCTAATGTTAATCACATGTGTGGGCATGGTGATTCACTAGGTAGCAATGCTGCCCTGAAATCGTGTATTGTTTTACTGCCAGCCAGCCAGCATTTCAGGGCTCCCTTGCAAAAGAGACTAAAGGTCTCAATGGGACTTCACCTGGTTAAATAAAGGTCAAATAAAAAATAAATAAAAAAAATTGGCTCCAAACCTTCAATGACGTGGTAGTCAAGTCACATAAAGAGGAGAGGTTTTTGATGAGAGTTTTGATGGGCATTAGTTCATGCAGAAATGTAACCACTTAAAACAAATGGGGAGCACTCCTAAGATTAGTCTTCCTGGGAAATGCCAGAATGCTTCCATGGTATTCGAAGAGAGATGGGGAAATCCAACATATGCTTCGAAATTGGAATTGGCAAATGTAGCTTGTAGATTAGATTTAGCATGGAATTCACCCAGATAGCCCATGCTGTCTCCACCTGGTTGAACTGTAGCCTAGAATGTAACATTAAAGGAGTCCTAGAATTCAAAACCACATTCACCTTGTTACTGTTGAATTTAGGCTGCGAGCAGTGTCCAAAGGACAACACCAAAGACTTTACCGCGTCCCCCGCCTGCTTTCGTATGCAAATTGGGAAATAGAAACAGCCGTGTTGAAATGCTCCAATCTGAACAGAGCTCAGATAACACGTAATAGGCGCCCATCCCCCTTTAGATACACCCCTCGGCCCCTCTCATTTGCATACCTTCGATTAATAATTCTTGTTAAACTGCTCTTACGATGCTAGTATCTAGATATGTGGTCTATGGCAGAGACGTTGTAATGCTAGCGTTATTACAGCTAACTTTGGAGAGTTACTATACTAAGAAATGTACTGATAAAACTTACCAATCTAACACATTCATTCTGTTGGGGAATCTGCTGCACTTCATCTTCGTCAGAACCTTCTTCTGACTCGGTTTATACATGTACGGCTGTATTCCTTATTTAAATCCATTGTTGATAGCTTTGTCAAAGATTTTGGCTTTATTTACCAGCAGTAAACGTAGTTTCACTTTGCTCTAGCTTCAGACCGGTGGATTGAGCCAATCAACTTTCAGGACATATCGGCCAATAGACCAATCAGCGCGCATCTCATTTGAATATTCATGAACTTGCTGAGTGGGCGGGAAAAACAAACTGTTTCATTGCAAGGCTTATTTATGACCTTGTATTAGGCGATCTAGCAGTGCTCCTGGGGCGTTTTCAGCCCCACAAATTTACATATGACATTATTTAGGCTCAAAGATCAATTTGTAATGGTCAAAAAATGCGTTCTATGACTCCTTTAAGCCAACATGTCAACACTTCTTGTTCCGTTGATGCATAGGCGATGCCCGTAGTTCTCAACCGGTGTGATGTGAGGCAAAGTGAGGTGTGTCGTGGAATTTTGAAGGACCTAATGTGCTTTTATACAGGTTTGGGAAATAGTTTTTTTTTTTTAATGCATCAAGGACACAGCTTCTTGATTAAAAAGCTCTCAGGGTCTCAGCTCATGAACACACTGTACAGATAGAGAAACATGCTGTATGGGCATGAGAATGAGCACTCCTGTTATTGCCTAGATAACAATGGGTGTCAATGTGACATACAGTACATGTACTTTGCAATCAATAACCATAAGCCTTGGCGTTTGACTTTGATCTTTGGTGGGCCTTACCCCAAAAAGGTGAACAAGCCAACTCCATTCACTGGAGCAGACATTTTCCAATTTCCTCGTTCAGTCTTGAGCGGTCCAAACAGATTAGGCATGTTACGCAATTTGCTCTCGTTCTGAATTCAACATGGTTCTTAATGTGCTTGAAATGTCCAAATATTTGCTCCAAAATAAAATTGTCCTTTGTGTTGTTCTCCAGAAAGGACAACAAAGACAGCCAGGTGGCCTAGCTTATAAGTTGACCGCTTGCCGCTGTTACGTTTGTTTGAAAATCTCTAAAGTCTCACGTGAGGGAGGTGCAGCAGAGTAATGTGGGTAATTATAGGCTACAATTAAAACGTGTGTAGGTTAATCCGTCATAGCAGACCTGCATATCTTCTCAGCAGCAAAGAGTTACGGTCACACATGGAGTTGGTTATTATTAACGTACGTCTTAGAGTTGGTTGTTATCAGACATTCTTGGATAAAATGTTTAATTTAGTTGAAATGCAGCAACCCCGAGGTTGCCTAACATTCACAGGACAAATCAAGTGCAGCTCATTCTCATAACATGATATCTATATAATACTATACACAAAACCCCACAGCAGTCTGTATATTGTTACATCAATCTGGTTGATGTGGTGAGGCAGCAGTGACTCCTGAGACTTCATTGCTTTGCATAAAACTGTTTCCTAAATGGCTACTCACTTTACATTTGAAGAGGCTACATAATATAACATGTGACAAACAACCCTGAAGACTTTGACAAGGTAATAATAACAACCACATGTTGTAGTGTATAAATGGTTTGTTATAAACTCACTGTTCAAAATGAAAAGAGAAACACCAAATTGCTTGATATTTACATTTTTACATGGAAAGAAAAGTTCAGTCCTCTCAGTTCAATATCAAGCCTCTTACTTCTTAGTTGAATCTATTCAAAATAGTACAGTAGACTACTACATGCAATGGATTGAGTTAACAAATGTGTACAGTATGTGTGTGTGTGTGTGTGTGTGTGTGTGGAGGGAGTGTGTGTGGAGTGAGGCTAGGGGAAGAGTGGTGAGCAGGCTTCAGAGCCCAGCCCTACAGTAATTTCCCGCATATAAGCCGCATTGTGTATAAGCCGCAGGACAGTGTTTTATGTTAGTTAAAAGAAATAAAACCATAATGATACCATATTAACTGTCCTCGTATATTAATCTCATAGCTGAAGAAATTTAGCAAAATCAATGTATAAGCCGCGGCTAATAGTCGGGAAATTACGGTACTCAGCAGTGACTGCAATTAGCACCTGAGAACCAACCAACCATCTATCTCTGGCCAGGTATGTTCCTAAAGCGGGAGTACACAGGTGTTGCTGGTCCGTATTGCATCGTTCTGCGAGAATATAGCCTACACCCTGTGCTTAGCAGGTTTGACTGCTGTACTCGGACAATTGTGGATGTTTGGAAGTCCGTGTTACAAAGTTTTGCGGGATTCAGAATAGAACAGACAGGCGTTTACAGTACTTTGTCCTAATACTCCCGGATATACCACTTTTCACGCAGGGGTGGTTTCAGAAAGCACACATTGATTTTTATGAGGGCTGGTAAACAAGCTGTCTAAATGGACTCAGATAACATATTACACCGCAACAGCAAATGATCATCTAAGTTTCCTTCCAGAACAGCTCAAATATCATAAATAAATGTTTGGGGATTATGTTTCACAGTTAATAGCATCTGTCTGTGGAAGAGGATGCCTTTGACATGATAAGTGAAACTCACACTTTATATCAGCCTTTGAGACAACAACAAGTTTCCCATACTTTATCTAGTTTAAAGTGACTTGTTTTTCCTCCCTGAATTTCTGTTATGTGACCTGTCTTTTGTAGATGGATTTTATTGACGTTGTCATTTTATTTAGCTCTGCAGTGATTCAGTCAAGTTAAATGTTTTGTTTACAAGCTTTGCCATAAAGATTTATTTGAAAAGATACCCTGGAAAACCTGGAGGGGAGCTCATAGTCCAGCTCGGTCCAGAGGGATTTATTTCTTCATTTCCAGGTGGCTAAACATTTAGTGTTATACTTCTGTTGTGTTGCTTGGAATAGGTTTGTTACAAAATTGTTTGTCATGCAGCTTCCTCATACAATGGAGAGAGAGAGAGAGGAAGAGGGAGAGAGAATAGTGGGAGTCATAGAGGAGGGGGTGGGGTAGAGAGTGGAGAGATTAATTAAACAACATCAAACATTGTTCAATATAATTGACCACAGTGCACTACTTACTGGGGTTATCAGGTTCACTGCAGATATTGATAGTTTGCATCACTTCATGAGGGCCAGAATGAGGAATGTGGTTAGCTAAAGAAGGTGATGTTGAGTGTGTGTGTGTGTGTGTGTGTGTGTGTGTGAGACTGACATGCATTGAAATAAAGGAGTATATCGAGCACTTGAAGTCAAAGAGAGTCCCCATGTCTCCACCAGAGTTCTCAGTCTGGTCTGAGTCAAGGTCATTGTGAAGGACAGGACGGTCTACACATGCTCAGCTCTGCTTAGTCAGCGCGATGAGACCTCCACGTGCGCGCTGGCTCTCCTGTCACGAGAGTCATGAATGACCTTGCCACATATCCATCATCCATGGAGCGTAGACTCCCTGGCTACACACGGCCCCATATGCGCTCTTAAAGGTGATCTGATCTGCCTCACTATGAGTCTGCTTAAATTACCAATACGCCTCATGGGACCACGCGGCCATCGAATTAAGAGCTGCTGACAGCTTTTTGTCAAGTCTCGGTCGTCGAGTTGACCTTTCCCCTCCACAGTGAGTTTCTGGGTAATGCAGTCTTTTATTTGTTGCGCCCAGTCTATGCAATGCATACAGTAATGAATCTCCTCAGGTACATAGGGGGCAGGTACAGTCATACTGTTTTTCATTTTTTGAAGGAGAAAAGGAGAGAATAGAGGTACAAGACCGATTTAGGAAGAGAGGGACAGAGACATGCTGCTGTGAGGGACTCGTGATATACAAAGATATAGATAGCATCAAGGATCGAAAATGATAAGAGATCCAATCAACACCTTCGAGACTGTTTTGAATATAGATCAACTTCTGGTAAGGAGATATTATTGTTGTTGTTGATGCATTCATATAAAAAATGTATTAGGCAAGGTTACTTTTAAATTCATTATGTTACATTTCCATGCAGAGAGGGACAGGATTTATAGTATGTCCACAGGAGTTTAGAAATGAGTTTAACCTGCATTATCATATATGCATGCTAATACATTCAATTATGTTTATACTTTATTATATTCATTACGCTCATAATATGTTGATGGGTTTTTGTGAGGCAAAACCCCTGCTATGTAAATGGAAAGTCATTTGATAATCCTCATTGGACGTTTATCCCGTATGTTTGTTGAGTCGTGTGTGTGAGGAGATGCCACGGAAGTGTACTGTAGATAAGAGACGCCTGGGCACCGGCGGGTGCCTGGCAGATGCGTAGAGCTGAATAATGCATGCGGGCGAGATTGTGAAGACGTCTGCGTTGGCACACATGTACTATGTGAGTGTGTGTGAAGGGGGAGCTTTTCATCTGTGGGTGTTCATCTGTTTTGTGAAAAACTACTGGGAGACATCTGTTTTCTGTCTTTTTTAGTAATACCCATGGGTGCGTGGGTTTGTGCACTGTAGGTGTGTGTGTGTGTGTGTGTGTGTATGTGTGTGTGTGTGTGTGTGTGTGTGTGTGTGTGTGTGTGTGTGTGTGTGTGTGTGTGTTTGGGAGTGCTTTTGGTGATCCATGTCCTTCATCTGTCACTCAGTGAATGTGTCTGATTTTTATCATCATCCCCTGGTAGGAAAACTGCACACAAACACACATACAGAAGTGTGTTCTCTCTCTCATAGTCACACACACACACACACACACACACACACACACACACACACATGGGGGTACTGAGGAATCTGTCATTATTATTATTTTTCATTAACTCTCAAAGTCACAGTGCCCTTCACTGCAGACATCTGTTAGCAACTCTCACTCACTTCCTCTGTAGCTCTGTCATAACTCAAACTCTCTCTCACACACACAAACACACACATACTCACACACACACAAACACACACATACACATACTCATACACACAGACACACACACACATGCTTAATAACTTCATCTTGTGTTTAAGCTTCTCTGTCAACTCCCTCTTAACCAGAGCAGACATACTGAGCACTAGACACTGACCCTGGACAGTGAAAACAGCTCAGCGCATAAACCAGGTCTCCAGTAATCGAAAAGCAACTGGCTGGATGAAAAACTATTGAGAAATGGCCACTGAAATAGTGGGAAATCCAGCAGACATCAAAGACACTGTTTTACTACAGTGATATAATACTTAAAACACACCTGAGCACACAGAGATATCGAACAGTTGGGTGCGTAGACCTAAACAAATGACCAAAGTGGCATATGAACATATACGTTTGAACACATACACTATTACACACACAGATTGTGGTTGTGGTTGGTTTTACAGTAACTGACCAGTGTGAGACTGGAGCTGAGAAATAGCCTTGCATCGAAAAAGGAAGGCAAACAGCAGTTGAGTAATGGATGGAAAGATGGCGGAAGACAAACAGACGGAGTGACTGATGAAATGATAGATGAATGTGAATGTGTTTGTGAGAGAGAGAGAGAGAAAGAAAGATACATAGAGGGAGAGAGAGAGAGAATGGCATTCCTGTATCCAGCACTCAGGTTGAGGTTGAGGTTCTCACGGTGGGCCCCGCATCAGTAAATCACTGCAGTGATGACACGGGTCTCATCACAGCTGATTACTCCCCTCGCACACACATCTATCAACAGGTGTGCAGTGTGATGGTCTGGATAAGAAGGATGATCTAGAGGATAGTGTGGTGCTTCTTCTCTCTGTTTCTGCCTTCTATGCCGTCCCCTGACCGCTGTTACGTTGACCCCTGTATATTTTGTCCTGTGTCTATTTCCAAAGTCATGATCTAGAAAGGTCAGTATGGTCCTCCTGCCTATGTCAAATGCCTTAAATCTCTCTCTTCCTCTCTCTCTCTCTCTCTCTCTCTCTTTCTCTCTCTCTCTCTTTCTCTCTCTCTCTGTCTCTCTCTCTCTCTCTCTCTCCCTCTTTGTCTATCTCTCTTACTGTTTCTCTCTGACTTTCACCAGCACGTTTCTTTTTCTGTAACTACTTCCTCTTCCACCTCCACCTACCTATCTCACCTGTGTGTGCCCTCCCAGGCAATGGCCTTGCCCATTTAGGGTTATATATTGATGCTGGATGCTGTGATGGCTTTAGTTGGGTGCCGTGTGTCGGTTTACACAACAAAGAAACAAGACAACAGCTTTGGTCACGATGCCCACACCATCAGACAGAGAGGAGGTAGGAGGGCAAATGCTGCAGCATAGCAAAATACATAAGAATGTGTTGTTTATGTACAAGGAGTTTTATTTGTGTTTTCACATTATTTTCATAATTATAATATATTTTATTAATGAACATGGTAATGCTTCTACCAAGCAGTATTATGTGTGTACTGTAGCTTTGAGTTGTGTTTGGCTGTTGTCTGAGTCTTTTGTGCCTAGCAGTGGACTGGTAAAAACATAAGCCCTTCTGAAGCGCAATTGCGTTTACATAATCAGCCGTAAATAGATTCGCACTACAAAACTTATCTGTGTTGATATAGCTGCTGTGCTTTTTGAAGCAAGTAAACAGATTATTGTTGCCAGCTAAATGTTCATTCAACTTTATTTAGTAAAGGTCAGTGGTTCTCTGTTGTTTGCTGCAGCCAATTTACAACAACATAAACACATTTTTAGACTTTAATGAGTTATTTATAAAATCTTTTAAAAGCAAAGTGCAGTGAAATGTAATGCACTTTGTCCTGAAGAATATAGCTGCTGATGTGAATAAGTTGTCATGGTTACCCACAGCATCATACAGAGCAGTGTGCATATCACATGTATTTTGAAAAAAAAAAAAGTGGAAGCTTGCCGGAGAAGAGAACTGTTCTTGTGTTTTTTACACATAAGGTTCTGGCTCTGAGCTGTCATCGCTATGGCGAGAGTCTGCTGCCGTTTGCACGCTGCCATCCCGCATTGGCTTTCAGCGTTGGCATCTGTTGCTTGGCAAAGCAAATAAGAAACAGCGCTGGCGAAGGTGTGAGGGAATTTATAGCCGAGCGGCGTGGCACCGCGTGGCACGGCGCGCTGCGTTGCTCTGCGGCACCCGCTCGAGCTCTCGCCGCTCCAGCGGCTATAATTACAGGCATCTGCCTTTTGTTTCTAATGATTTGATTAAGAATAATGGTTACGGGGCGCAGGGAACAACTGTGTGTGTTTATTTAAGATGAGCTAAATTTACGCGCACCCGCTCCACTTCTCATCGCGGGGCAAAACACTCTTCTCATTAGTGGAGAGCTCAGAGCACTGGGGAGCGTTCAGCAGAGGTGATGCAGAGCGTGTGTGTGTGTGTGTGCGTGTGTGTGTGTGTATGTGTGTGTGTGTGTGTGTGTGTGTGTGTCTGTCTGTGTGTGTGTGTGTGTGTGTGTGTGTGTCTGTGTGTCTGTGTGTGTGTGTGTGTGTGTTTCATAAAAGATGTCAATAGATATTATATGGTTGGCAAGACATAAGAGAGGCCAATGTCCATGTAATACACACGCACACATTGTCCAAAGCAGTGTTTTAAATTATTTACAATGTGGGACAATGTGTACATTTACAGTTGCGCTTTTTTCATTGCATGTGTATGAATTAAATATGATGCTTCCATGCTGTATGTGTGTGTCTGCACAGACTACACATGTGGATAGGTACAGCTCTGACCATGTGACAGTTATTTCTGTGTGTGTGTGTGTGTGTGTGTGTGTGTGTGTGTGTGTGTGTGTGTGTGTGTGTGTGTGTGTGTGTGTGCGTGTGTGTGTGTGTGTGTGTGTGTGTGTGTGTGTGTGTGTGTGTTTGTACTAAATCCTATCCTGCATTCAGAGTTCACAATCTCACGCCCCAGGCTGCGGTGATTGAGTTATTTCTGACACGGAGTCAATGTGTGTGTGTGTGTGTGTGTGTGTGTGTGTGTGTGTGTCTGTATCTGTATGAGCCTGTTGCAGCTCTGTGACTGGTATCAGAGATGTTTGAAATTGCTCCCATTTTTTGATTACTGCCAGCCCTTCTGTTAAAACCTCAGCTTTCTGTCAGCCATCAAAACAGTCCGTTTCGGTTCACCAGATTTTGAGGCCAGAGGCAAACAGTTATTGGCTGTCTTGCATGAGGCACGTTGGTAGAAATGCCACAAATGGTTGGGGATGCTGTTTAAAACACTCAGGCTTAAAATGGCACATCAGCTTTTCACATCTATATTATGATGGAGACTAAAAAAGGCCTACAACTGGCTACTATGTTCATTGACATACCACATACTGTACTATACACAGACTTGCAGTATCTTACTTATATATACTTATAAAAAGGATGTTACTTCTGATTCTGATTTAACATACAGATCTCTGTTTTTCAAGGTCACGGAGTACTGTCTGTACATCTTTTCAATCATGCCCCCCTAGAGCATAGCACTGCTGCCTGCATGCTATAACTGTTGGCTGCAGCATCTTGAGCAAGGAAGTATGTATTTTTTTTTAATGATTATTTAAAAAAAAAATCAGTACTCTGTGACCTTGAGAAACTCTGTGACCTTGAGAAACGGAGATCTACAGTATGTGAAAAATCGCTAGAGGTTTCCTTTAACACAGCAGCAGATATAGCTCAATTTTAACATGAAAGATAATTTATTATGTCACTTCTATGTCTCCCACAGTAGTAAATACATGCAGTGCTATAAAAGCTAAGGGCTATGAATGACATGCTGAATTTCTGCACCGCGCTCATCCAAATCGCAAGCTGAAATGCAAATTGTCATCTCTACTGTCGGCACTTTGGATACAACCATCTGTTTAGTATGCGAGTGTAAAGTGCTCCGCGCTGTGTGCTATCGTCATCCCTGAGCCCCATCTCCTTCAGTAGCAGCTAGGCCCTGCGGTGCTGCTGATATCAGCCACCCCAGCTCAAGAGACGCTCTTAATTAGACTGCAGTGGCTGCTGGAGGGCAGAGCCGCCCACGGGGGTTGGGGATGGAGGTGGTGGGTGGAGGGGGTGGAGGGGGTGGAGGAGCCGGAGGGAGCCCAAGGGCTCAGGCTTCTCTGCAGGGACGCACAAGAGCCACAAGGGAGGGGGCACTCCTGGGCAGGGCCGGCTCTCGTTGCGCTGGAGCCCTTGGCGAGATTTTTACTTAGTGCCGGCCCGGCTCCAGGCACCCTTTTGGGGGGAGAGCAATAGTGCCAGTACAGGC